>NC_083332.1:27863594-28177594 GCF_963455315.2 Globicephala melas
AGAGGAAGTAACCCAACTCATAATTCACAAGGTATATAATTGTCTACACAGGAAATCTAAGAGCAACTAGATTAAAATCACTAACACTAATAGGAAAGTTCAGCAAGTTTCCTGGATCTAAGATAAATACACAAGAATCAATTATATATTTAGGTACTAGGAACAATTAGGAGATTTAGATTTTTAAAAAGACACCATTTTAGGGACTTCCCTGGTGGTCTGGTGTTTAAGACTTTGCCTTCCAATTCAGGGAGTGAGGGTTCAATCCCTGGTCAGGGAGCTAAGATCCCACATGCCTCACGGTCAAAAAACCAAAACATAAAACAGAAGCAATATTGCAACAAATTCAATAAAGACTAAAAGAATGGTCCACATCAAAAAATAAAAAGACACCATTTTGACAAATGTAATAGTTATGTAACCACCACCAGCACTCCCCCAATTTCCCTTGTAACCCTCTCAACCCCATACCCTCACTCCCAGGCTCTGACACCACTGACATGATTTCTGTCTCTATAGTTTTTTCTTCCTCAGAAATTCAAGTAAATGGAATCATACAGTGTATAGTCTTCTATCTGATTGTTTTCATTTTTATATATGTTTTTGCATGTATTAGTAGTCTGTAACTTTTTATTCCTGGGTAGTATCCCACTGTATGGATGTACCCTGGACTTTTATCCAATTACCCGTTGATGAACATTTAGTTGTGTTGTTATTAATAAACCTGTTATAAAGATTTGTGTACAGGTCTTTGTGTGAACATATTTTTATTTATTTTGGGTAAATATCTAGGAATAGGGATTGCTGGGTTATATGTATGTTTAACTTTATTAGACACAGGCAAACTATTTTCCAAAGTGATTCTAGCATCTCCCACCAGCAACATGTGTGAGTTCCAGTTGTTCTTTATCCTTGCTGACACTTTGTGCCGTCAGTCCTTCTTGTAGCCGTTCTATTGAGTGTATAGTTCTACCTTATTATAGTTTTAATTTGCATTCCCCTAACGACTAATGATGTTGCATATTTTTTCATGTTTATGTGTTATTTATATATTTTCTTCATTGAAGTGTCTGTTCAAATTCTTTCCCACTCTTTTAAACTTCTATTATTGAATTGTAAGTGTACTCATTATATTCTGGATAGAAATCCTTTATCTGATATGTGTTTTGTGAATACTTCCTTTTGTGTGTGGCTTGTTTTTTTATTTTCTCATCTATGTCTTTTGAAGAGTGGATATTTTAATTTTCATGAAGTTAAATTTTTCAAATTAGTTGTGGATTACTGTGTTATATCTATGAAACCTTTACCTGACCAAAGATCACAAAGATTTTCTGTTATATTTTCTTCTAGAAATTTTAGAGTTTTAGGTTTTATGTTTGGATCCATGATCCATTTCATGTTTTTTGAATATGGTGCAGGTATCAACTGAGGTTCATGTTTTTGGATTTGGGTTATTCCAGCACTATTTGTTGTAAAGCCTATATTTTCCCTATTAAGTTTTTTGGCAAATTTGTCAATCAATCATATAATTAGGGTCTATTTCTGGACTCTCTATTCTGTTCTATTGATCTATATGTCTATCCTAACATCACTACCACACTATCTTGGTTACAGTAGGTTTATAATGAGTCTTTTTAAAAAAATTTTATTTATTTTCTTTATTTATTTTTGGCTGCATTGGGTCTTCATTGCTGCATGCAGGGTTTCTCTAGTTGTGGCAAGTGGGGGCTACTCTTCATTGCGGTGCGCGGGCTTATCATTGCGGTGGCTTCTTTTGTTGCGGAGCACGGGCTCTAGGAGCACGGGCTTCAGTAGTAGTGGTACATGGGTTCAGTAGTTGTGGCTTGCAGGCTCTAGAGTGCAGGCTCAGTAGTTGCGGCCCACAGGCTTAGCTGCTCCATGACATGTGGGATCTTCCCGGACCAGGGTTTGAACTCGTGTCTGCATTGGCAGGCGGATTCTTAATCACCGCGCCACCAAGGAAGCTCTATAATAAGTCTTAAAATCAAGTAGTGTGAGTCTTACAACCTTGTTCTTCTTTTTCAAGATTGTTTGGATCATTTTAGTTTCTTTGCTTTTCGATGTAAATTTTAGCATCAGCATGTCAATTTCTACAGAAAC
The DNA here is from genome assembly GCF_963455315.2 of Globicephala melas. Taxonomy (NCBI): domain Eukaryota; kingdom Metazoa; phylum Chordata; class Mammalia; order Artiodactyla; family Delphinidae; genus Globicephala; species Globicephala melas. The sequence goes on from NC_083332.1 coordinate 27,865,716, forward strand.
GCCCATCTGGGATTTTAATTGGGATTGTATTGAATATATAGATCAGTTTGAGGAGAACTGACACCTTAACAATAACTAAACAATTGAGTCTTCCAATTCATGAGCACATATTTCTATTTATTTAGTTCTTGTTTAATTTTTCCTCATCAAGTCGATAAGTTTTGGGAGGTTTGTTATACAGAAATAAATAACCATAAAAGTCTACTTTGTTTACTATTTTATACTGAGAGATTAGAACATTTTCTGGTATTCAGTTAATGAATGCTCAGTGAATAGTCTTTGAATCAATAAGGGGTTGGTACACAAGATAAAACTTATTTGCTCTTTTGAGAATATGTTAATATCTATTCCACAAATTGCTGAATGAAAGAAATGAGTGAAAAAAGTGAGAAATGCTTTTTGAGTACTTGGCACACAGTAGGTATTAATTATATTAAAGGAAAAGAAAGGGTAGAAAAAATAATTTCGTATTGCCTAGGTGATCCTGAATTTTCCAAAGTGAAGAATGAAAGATTAACAAGCATTTTGTGACAAGACAAATGGTAAAACTTGGGTTTGAAAAATACTTTGATCCAAATTGGATAAACTAGATATTTGCACGCATCTCCTTGTTGCTATTGGTGGAGTCTGTGTCACTGGGTAGACGGCTGCACTTCAGAGCAAAGCAATTCATCATTTGTGGTCCAACGGTGGGCAGCTCTGCTTACCTTCTGGGGGGAGTGACCACTGCAGTAGGTCAGGATCCACTGAAACCACCTGGCAGTGGATAAGAAGAACCACTCTTCTTATGCCTGCCTAGGTCCTCCCACAATGTTCCATCAGAACACCCCAGAAAGCCCAGTCAGAACAGGTGGATAGACAGAGCACAGGCTCTGAAGTTATGTGGACTGACATCCGAGTCCTGGCTCCACCACTTACTATAGTATGACCTTGGACAAGTTATCTATGAATTCTGAATCTCAACTCCCTTATCTGTAAAGTGGGGAAAATAAGAACTACATTGAGAAGTGCTCTAAGACTTAAAAAAAATATATATATGAAAAATGCTTGGAACACAGTAGCCACTCAATAAATGATACTTATCGTCCCATAAAACTCTGGCTAGAGCATTCTATGAAATTCATGCTTTAAGCTCAGTGACCTGTTGAAGTAAGCAGTCTTCACATCATTAGGATTTCCTGGGTTGTTGATAAATACCTGGTAAAGTGATGTCTCCTGAAAACAACAATAATAAGCAACTATCAAACCCAGAAAAAAGCACACACACCTCCCCTCCCCACCAAAAAAATAAAAAGTCCCAATCAACAGCTGCAGCATGGGCCTCAAGACTCAAAATCCAGCAACTTTTCCTTAGTGAGGTCCATAAACAAATTTTACTTCCCTCTTAAATTTTAGTGCCTTTGTTTTTTCCTGCAGTGCTGTAGGGTCCTTTCTACTTCATTCTTGGAAGCACTGTTATTAACCGCTGGAGCTGGATAGATGCCGTGAGGGTGCCACAAGCATGCCACTTCTGTCTACCTTGCCAGGGACACTGAGCTGTAGGTGCTTCTTTCTTTGGGGGTCAGAGGCTGGTGCGGGAGGGTGGAAAGGTGGGGCAGGTCTGGGGAGGGATTAGTGAGCTCTTTCTGAACAACTCTTCTCCGCTCGAAGGGAGAAATGGAAGCTGGCACGCTGCAGAGTGTTTTCTGAATCACTCTTAGCAGTCCTGGGAGTAGATTTACAGAGATATATGTTCTCAGTATTTGACGAAACACAGACAGGCACTAAAATATGGTATGCTCACAAATTGTTTACAGGTATTGAATTCTAAATAACACTTTTGGGCATCTATTCAAAGAAAAATCTAAGCTCTTCATACCGTAATCTACCTCTTGTAACACAGGCACAAAGAAGACCCTTGATAAATGTGGAAGGAGTAGGGAAGTGGTGGGGAGACGAGGACGAAGGAAGGAAGGGACAGATAGAGGATGAGAAAATAAAGAAACAAAAGGGAAGAGGCAATTATTAAATTGCTCAGTGGAAACTCCCTGCAATACCCTGTCCCTTTAAAAGAAAATGTTACTATCATGCAAATGTTCCCAGGAACCACACCCAGAGCCAGCACTCAGGTCCACAGTGCCTCTCCAGCATGAATCTGGACCTTCCTTTTGCCAGATCCGTATTTCCCAGCTTCTTCTTACAGTGGCTCAGCCCCAAGTTTGTTCTGATCTTTGTCTTTCGTTGCTGTTAACCCCCATGACCTTTGATCTTACTGTCTTGAGAGGATTATACTTAGCAAACTCCTCTGGGACTTGGTGGCTGGTCTCCCCTCTCTGGCCTCACACGTGCCTGGCAGGGAGGCCCAGATTCTGCCCTGGGCTGACTTCTTCCAAGGGATGCTCCCTGGTGTTGAGGTACCCACGGCCTCATGGGTGATGCCACAAGCACCAGCTGGACTTCACTGAGGGTTCCACAGGCTCAGCTGCTGGGAACAGTCACTTTTTGATGAGGGAACCCTCCTGAGAGAGGGGCAATCTGAGACCAACTTAAAGTCCCTCACTAGTGCTTCCATGGAAAACAGTGATGAAACCAAAGTAGAGAACACTTAAAAAAAAAAAAATCAAACTATCCCATGAACTTCCACCCCAGATGGCGGTCCCTACCACCTTCCAATCTTTATTTCTTCTCCCTTTAAAACACATTTGTGGTGATTTCAACTACCAGTCTTAACAGGTTCAAGGAATGACCCTAATTAATTCATTGACTTTAAAAGGATGAATGATGTACTGACTAAGAATAAAATGGTCCCCTAATAATATCAGCTATAAAATCTTTTCTGGGGGGGATTTTGAAAAATTGAAGTACAGCTAATTTACAATATCGTGTTAGTTTCAAGTGCACAGCAAAGTAATTCATATATATATTCTTTTTCAGATTCTATTCCATGATAGGTTATTACAAAATAGTGTGTATAGCCCCATGTGCTATACAGTAGGTCCTTTTTGTTTACCTATTTTATATATAGTACTGTGTATATGTTAATCCCAAACTCCTAATTTATCTCTTCCCCCTCTTCTCAACTCTTGATAGTTGAGAATTGAGACTGACCCCCAAGAGCATGAACTGTGCCTCACCAAGCGCTCCCCCACCCCCCAACCGCAGACAATGCTTCACCTCCTTTCTATCTGGGAGTCAACTCTACCCATGGCACAGCCCACTGAAGACATAGCCTGTTGATCAATAGCCACAGCTGAGCATCACTGAGAGCTGGATCTGGTGTCGGGTCCTGAGCCCTTCAGAGCGGCTGTCCATGCAGCCCTGGAGCTTGGGGAGGGAAGCGGCCATTTACACCCCTCTCTTCTTGTGGTACTAGCACCTCCTCTCTCAGGCAACTGCTTTACTTTCTTGCTTCCTACCTCTAACCAATAGGTCCTGGTGGGGCGGCCTGTCCCCTGCCCAGGCATGCCAAGCACAGTGCTTCCGTGGGGGAATTTGAATGGGGAATAAGAGAAGAGCAGCATCTCCTTCTTTCTGGCAGCAACGTTGGGGAGATGTGAGCTCAGAGCGAACCACAGGCACCTTTGTTCTAGTCTGGTAGGGAAAGCCATGTGGAGACATGAGGCAGAGGGGTCAGCGGCAAAAAGGGTCCATGTTAACTGATTAGAAAAGAGTTGTAAGATGATGCAGAAACCAGTTGTATTAGTTTCCTATTGCTGCTATAACAAATTAAGACAATTTAGTGGCTTAAAACAGCACAAATTTATTGTCTTATGGTTTTCGTAGGCCAGAAGTCTGGGATAGGTTTTGTGAACTAAAATCAAGGTGTTGGCAGAGCTGCACTCCTTCTGGAGGCTGTAGGGAAGAATCTCTTTCCTGGCCTTTTCCAGCTTCCCGGGGCTGCCTTCATTCCTTAGCTCATGGCCCCTTCCTCCATCTTCGAAGTATATCTGCTTCTGTCATCATATCACCTCTTTCTGAAATTCCTGCCTCTGACTTATAAGGACCCTTGTCATTACACTGGGCCCACCCAGATAATCTAGAATAATCTTCTCATTTCAAGGTCATCTCAAAGTTAGTTAGCAATTTTAATTCCATCTACAACCCTAATTCCCTCTTGCCATCTAACACACATATTCACCTGTTCTAAGGATCAGGACCCTGACATCTTTTGAGGTCATTATTCTGCCTCTCACATCAGTGGATAACAGTAGAGCCTGCCTTAATATCCCTCAGGTTGCAGAGGTACAGAGAAGGGGATGAGGAGTTTAGAAAGACTCAACCAAATAGGGTTTCCAGGGCCAAAGACATCATTTATTCACAGATGAACTCATGCTTCAAATCATCTTATTTTCTCTCCTACAGGCACACATTCTAAAACAGGCGGCTTTTGTCATTCAGTTCCCCAGGCTGTAGAATCTTTCCAATTTATACTCATTTCAAAGATCAGGACACTTTTTTTCTGTCTTATTTCCTAGCACTCCAAAACTCCATGATTCCTCCATCTACTGACAAGTTCTGCAGCCAGGTCTGCAGTTCTCTCATGCCCCTGAGATGTCCTTAACTCTGAGCCTGGTGCCTGCTTACAATCTCCTTAGCTATTTAGGCCTCATGCCCCTCCCAACAGTGGGTGTTCTGCCTGCTCTAAGTGGAACGATGTGGGAGCAAACCTAAGTCCGGCAAAACTAAGGATGAGTATGCCTGCTTTCCTTCTGTTGGGTAACGTTGCGTCACTGGCCACACATTGGTTTGTTCCTTACAGGTTCGTCCTGCTCCAAACAAGGTTTTTAAACTCTTCTGTTCTCTAACTCTTTACACACACATTTTGTTCATGAGAAGAGTTCTTCCTGACACTGTTAAGGTTTTTCCATTCTTCTGTGTTTGTTCTTGGTTACATGCTCTTCCTCTTATATTGTGTGTGTCTTTCTTATAGTTTTGTTTTGTTTAGTATTTTGCCTCCTGAGTAGCTGGATGAAGTGACGGAAGAGGAAGCAACTTATTCCGGGTGTCCCAAATCCACCCTCATAGACTAGAAAGCACTCAACACCAAGCATTAAAGGTAGCAGGGACCTACTCACTGGACACCGAGGATGCTTAACACCCATAATAGCTAATATTCTTTGAGTGCTTACACCAGACGTCATGCGAAGTACTTTATGTGTATTATTTCTTTTAAACTTTCAACAACATTAAGCACTATTAACCTCATTCTATAGGCAAGGAAACAGGAACAAAGAGGTTAAATAATTTGCCTACTGTCACAGGGTTCTAAAGTGACACAGTTGAGATTGAAATTCAGGCAGCCTCCCATGGGCTTAACTGTCCCCCTTCCCCTCAATAAAAAAGAAGGTGGGAGAGGCATTCATGCCATGTATGTCCTGTTCTTAGTAGGTACCCTGAGGTCCAGATGCTCTTCCTGGGGGTGGATGAGTTTGAGATGCTTGCAGCATTAGTGACTCTCCTTGGTCCATGGCTTATCTTGAGCTGGGTCCCTGCTAGGGGTGCTTGTTTGGGGGAAAGTCAGGAGGTTGATTGGGTCTTCCAGCGCCCAGCAGCAAGGAACACACAGCTGATCCTGTGGCTGGTCTTCTTGCAGAATTTCCCCATCTGTCCGTCAGAATGTGCCAGAACGGGGCCAGGTGTTCACTGGCCCATCTCTCCCATCAGCTGTGGGAGCTTGATTATTATGGCTTATTTACTTTAAAGATCCACTCATCATAAGTGAGGACCAAATAATTACTGACTTTACATTTTTATCAAGCTTAGGGGGACAAAATTCATGAACATCTGTATTAGTTTCCTAGGGTTGCCACAGCAAATAATCTGGGTGACTTAAAACAACAGAAGTTTATTCTCTCACAACAGAAATTTATTCTCTCATAGTTCTGAAGGCTAGAAGTCTAAAACTAAAGTGTCAGCAGGGTTGGTTCCTTCAGGAAGCTCTGATGGAAAATCTCATCCATGCCTCCTTCTTCACTTATTTATTTATTTTTTTGCGATACGCGGGCCTCTCACTGCTGTGGCCTCTCCCGTTGCGGAGCACAGGCTCCGGACGCGTAGGCTCAGCGGCCATGGCTCACGGGCCTAGCCGCTCCGAGGCATGTGGGATCTTGCCGGACCGGGGCACGAACCCGTGTCCCCTGCAATGGCAGGCGGACTCTCAACCACTGCGCCACCAGGGAAGCCCCTATTTTTTATTTTTTAATGTAAAATTTCCCATTCTTTTTTTAAAAATTGAAGTATAGTTGATTTACAATGGCATGTTAGTTAGCCCCAGGAGGGGCTGGGGTGCGGGAAGGTGGGAGAGGGAATGTTTGAAGAATGTACCCCAGGTGAGAGGTTTCTCCTGCCTACTCAGGGTAGGAGATGAGGTGCTTCCTCCTCACCGTGGGCCAAGTAGGAGGAGGTTCAAGTGCACCATTTGGTAGCATGGCGTATGTCTCCTAGAATTTGGGAAATATAGGATCCTGACTTGACTTGTTCCTGGAGTCTAAAGGCTGTGGCTGGTGCTGCCCCCCTGTGGCAGAGTGGAGAGTTGCCTGCTCAGGTTCCAAAGTACACTCTCAGCAGGTTGGTGCCAAGGGATGCGTTTTCTGGGAACCAGATGTGGACCCTTTGGAAGGCAGCCAGCCTAATACCATTACCAGGGGGCTTCCTGGAAGGGTTCAGGGACCCTAGCAGCAAAAGGGTGTGTTAGTTTCCTATTGCTGCTGTAACAAATTACCACAAACTTGGTGGCTTAAAGCAATACACACTTATTTTCTCATAGTTTTGCAGGTTGGAAGTCTAAAATGGGTCCATAGCAAGGACTGCGTTCCTTCCAGAGGCTCTGGGGAGAATCCATTTCCTTGTTTTTCCAGTTTCTTGAGGCCATGTGCTTTCCTCACCTCATGGCCCTTTTCCTCTACCTTCACAGCCAGCAGTGTAGCATCTTTTCTCCTTTCTGACCTCTGCTTTTGTCCTCACATCTTCTCTCTGTGACCCTCCTGCCTCCCTCCTATATGGACTCTTGTGATGACACTGGGCCGACTCAAGTAATCCAGGATAATCTCTCCATCTCAGGATCTTTAACTTAATCACAACCCAAAGTCCCTCTTGCAATGTAAGGTAACACGCTCACAGGCTCCGGGAGGATTAGCGTGTGGACATCTCTGGGGAGCTGTCAGCCAGCCCAGTACAGGTGGACTGCTGGAAATCAGTCTGGGGTTGAGGTCTGATTGGCCACCTGAAGGAGAGGCATCGCCTAAAGCAAAGAAGAGGAATCCACAGAAGTGCCCCCCAAAGAGAGCATGGGGACAGGAGTGCGCACTGGCTGGCAACCTCACTCTGGTCGTTCTGAGGGCACCAAACCCCGGTGACCGATAAGACACATAAAGACCTAGTAAGACACAAAAATGCCCCTTTCCCTCATCTCCTCTCCCCTGGACACATTTCTGGAAGGGCCCCAAATTTCATCTGTCAAGTAGGGGGAAAAGTGTCCTAGATGGTGGTTTTAAATTATGGAAACAGAATAGATCTCATGACTGAAACAGCCCAGAAAACCATGGGACCTGATCAAGGTTTGATCCTGAGGTGGAAAAGAATGAATCGGAGTTCAAAGAGAGATCCCAAAAGGACAGAGGGAGATAAGATGCAGTTGGTTTCTGCTTACACCCTCCCAATTCCCCTCGTTTCATAAAAAGGCCATGTCTGTATATAGCTCTTCATTCCATCACTGGCCCAGGAGTCACATGAAGGCAAGAAATGACTTTCTCATCCTTCTTCCTCCCAGCCCGATGTAAGGAAGGGCCTTTAGGAGATGGTCAGGAATCATATGCTATTAGGAGATATGACTAAAGTCCCTTTACAAGTTTTCCACTACTCTCTCCTGATGATGCCAACACTGTCCTGTTCCATGAGCAAATTATGCCTCAGAAGCCACTAAGTGAAGCGACGGAGACATTCACGCAGCTCACGCAGGTCACAGAGAGAAGGGGCCTGAGAATCCAGGATAAACCTGACCTTGGTTGCTGATATCAGCTCCTACTTGGTCTGACTTTGTCAGAAATAGTCTGCATTGTGGGTGGCTAGTGAGCCATTCCAGCTTGTCACCAGTGGGCAGGGTAATGACACCTTGAATTAATTTCTGTGATGAACCAAGAGGCACAGATATTCACACCTCTGCAGTTCATCTGTATCTGTCCCCATGGAGGAGGTTGCTGTCAGGAACTTTGGGAGGCTGGAGAGGTTAACGGTGAAGAGTGCAGGGCCTGCAGCCAAACTCACCTGGATTTGAATTCTGATTTGCCCACTTAATACCTGTGTGACCCCAGGCAAGTGAACAGCTGCTAGAGCCTCAGGCCCTCTTGTGGTAAATGGGGGAAATAAGCTAGATAATCCATATAAAATGCTAGTACGGGGCCTGGTACAGAGTCGATACTCAGAATATGTTAAGTTGTTATTACTATTACTGGGGTAGCAAAAAGTGTCCTGGACTGGGAATCAGGAGACTTGGGGTTCAGGTTCAAAAACTAGTCGTGTGAAAATAATATTCATGTTTATCGAGCACTTAAAATGTAACAGACATCTTGTTAAGTATTGACATCAATCCCTTCATTTAAGCCTCATGACCATCCTAAGAGGTGGGGACTCTCATTAATCCAGGTGCTCTGGGTGAGGGAGCTGATGCACAAAGGATGAGTAGCTTGCTCAGGGTCCCATGGAGGCAAGAGCTCCAGAGCCCCAGCTCTGAACCAGCATGTGCAACTAGCCCAGTCCCTTCTCTCAGTGGTCCTGATGCTGGCTTTGGGTTTTCCAAGATATTGTGATATTTTAAAGGATATTTTAAGGTCTGAAATACTGACGTTTCTGTGAGTAAGACACTTTTATTTTTGTATTAAAAAACCCCCTACTTTTGGAATCATTTACAACTTGACACAAACCTAGAGAAGTATTATGCTGTAATTGCTGACATTTCAGATTGATCCTCCCATGGTTTCTGTGTCACTCAGTAATGTCTGAAGTCCTTGGTGAGGCCTACACACCTCTCTGACCTTACCTCCTACCTCTTTCCCCTTTGTCTGCTTTGCTGGAGCTGACCTTGCTAATCCTCAAACATGCAGAGATGCTCCTGCCTCAGGGCCTTTGCACTGGCTGTTCCCTCTGCCTAGAGCACTCTTTCTGCATATATCTGCATTGCAGCCTCCATCACTGCCTTCAAGTCTTCACTCAAATCTCATCTGGTCAATGAGGCCTACCCTGACCACCCTTTTCATAATCATATCCCTCCCCCTCCCCCTAATCTCCCCACCTCCATTTGTACAGTACTCCTTCCCTTCTAATATACTGTACAATGTATCTATTCACTGTTTACTTTTTATTAGATAATCCTTCTCTTCCTGCCCCACTTAAATGTACTCTCTATTAAAGTGTGCCTATTTGCTCTCTGATATGTCCCAGGTGTTTAGGTCAGTGCCTGGCATACAGTAGGCATACAGTAATGACTTGGTGAATCAGTAAGTAAAGATGACCTTTTAATCACAGTCCTTCCCCTGTTTAAAATCCTTCCAAGGCATCTTACTCTACAGGTTACTCATGGGGTAGAGCAGCTTTTTGTGGGTTCCATGGTCATCTCCAGCCCCCACAGCCAGTCTGGGCCCGTCTGCTTCCAGTATCAAGGGCATGGGCTATAGTTGTCCCTTTGTCTCTCCCTGCCCTGCTATTATGGACTGAATTGTGTCTCCCTGCCAGATTCATATGTTTAAGCCCTGACGCCCAATGTGCCTGTTTTGGGAGATAGGGCCTTTAGAGGAATAATTAAGTTAAATGAGGTCGTAGGGTGGGTCCCTGATCCAACAGACTAGTGCCTTTATAAGAAGAGACAGCAGAGCCCTCTCTCTGTTGGCGTTCACAGAGAAAATGGCCATCTTCAATCCAAGGCAAGAGCTCTCACCAGAGACCAATCCTGCTGGCCCAGGGCTCTTGGACTTCCTGTCTCCAGAACTGTGAGAAGGTAAATTTCTATTGTTTAAGCCTCCCAGTCTGTGGTATTATGTTATGGCAGCCAGAGCAGACTGATAAACCTACTTTCCTAGTCTGTCTGACTGCCTTCAATCCACTGACTATGTTCCCGGGTGCATGCACATACCCGTCCCCCGGCAGGTGGTTGAGGAATGGAAGAAAAGATAACGCAGTCAGAAGACTGATTTTGGTAAAACATACAAATAAATAATGAGTCATCTCTTAGCCAAGACACTTGAGAGGCTAAACTATTTAATTTTCAGCTGGGTCTCGTGTAAACACAGCTGTGAGTGGGGAGGTAGGGAGGAGGGGGCCTGGGAGTGAAGCCAGAGGTTCTGGGTTCAAGCCCTGGTTCCCCATTTATTAGATGGGGACCTCGAGCAGGGTCCTTAACTGCCTGACCTCGATTTCCTCAACTGTGAAACAGGCTCCCTGTCTCCTAAGCAGGTATTAAATGGTGTGTGAGACTAGCCGTGTGCTAGCACATAGGACTCGCTCAGTGAGAGTGAGTTTATATTAGTGGTATTAGTGATTCCTATTCCTTCATTTATTTAACACATGTTTATGGAGAACATGCTAACTGTTGGGGAGTCGACTTGTACTGGGCATACGGAGGTGAACTTCGTGAACCTGAGTCCTGCCTTCCTGGAAGGCGCAGTCCTGATGACCTCAGAGCCAAGCCACTGGATACAAGATCCCATTCACTCCTTTAACAACCGATGGGCTATTGGTGTCGCACCGTCCTCGAGTGCAGAGACCACACAGGCTCCAAGCGGCCCGCGCCCACCCAGGGTCATGGAGCAGATGTTAGAATTGAGCCATCAGGTCCTCTGGCCCGGGAAGTGCAGGGTGGGGGCTGCGCTGACTCCCCTTCCCTCCGCGGAGCTGGGCCGGGGGTCCGCAACGCCCCTGAGGCCCCCTCTCTCCCCCACGACGTGCTGCTTCCACCGCCCCGGCCTCCCTGCGGCTCCGGGTGCCACCGCGCCCGGCGGGCGGGCTGCCGGGAGCTGGCCGAGCACGTCTCAGCCGTAAACAAGGCGCCAGGCATGTTCCGCGGTGAACTTGGCCGATTTAGACACTCTAGCCCTAATTGCTGCGAGCCCGGGCCGCGGCACCCGCGCGGAGTGGATGTGCCTCGGCGCCGCCCGGCCCAATTGTTCCCATTTATCCCGGTCTCGCCCGCCCGGTGGGGAGCGCGCAGCCAGGAAACGCCTCCGTCCTCAATCCGAGCGGCGGAGCTGCGGGATCGATGGCAGCCTTGTCCGGAGGCGCCCACCCGCGGTCAATCCCCGAGCCGGGAGGCCGGTCGATGCGTCGCGGCCTTCGCGGGTCCCCGCGGCCGCCGCGGGAAAGGATGCTGCTGGCCCGTCGGGCAGAGGCCGCGCGGTGCCGCGCCTCCCCGGGCCAGCTCCGTCGGGCTCTGTGGGAGCCCTCGGGCAGTGCGAGTGTGGGCAGCGGGCCGGAGACAGCACTGGGCCGAGGCGGTGGCGGTGCGGGAGCCGACGAGGCTCCGACCGCAGGGAAGTCTGCCTTCGCGGTCTCTCACTGTCTCCTCCCTCCTTCCACTGCTCACCTCGCCCCCGTCGCCCGTCCGCTCCTCGTCTCCATCTTCACTCCTTTCGTCTTCTTCCTCCCCACATGGCATCTCATCTTTCTCTTGTCCTCTCTCCTGTGCTCTCCCCCCACCCCTCGCTCCATCTTATATCTCACGCCTACTTATATCTTGTATCTCCGCACCTCTCCACTCCCTCTTCGCCTGCCCTTGCCTCCTTCTTTTCATTTACTAGTGGTCCGGGCTACAACTCCCAGAGGCCGCTCCCTCCCCTCCCCGTAGTCTTTCGGTCACTCCCGGCTCGCTCGCTGCGGGCAAGTACGTTTATGGGGTTTACCCCGCCGCCCCACCCCTACTCCGTCCCCTGTCCCCCCCTCACCCACGCGCCATCTCGTTTTAATGTTGCCTGATTGATTGAGAGGCTGTATAGCCAGGCCTCCAGGCAGAGGTGCTGGTCCCAGGCACTGGGTAATAATTGCTTACTAGAGGGTAGGAAGACCCTCTCAGCCCTTCAAACAGAATCAGGACAATGTCAGCAAAATTAAACTCAGGCCCTCTAATTACCTCCTCAGTTCACTATTAATGTTTTCATTTGAGCTCATGTTGAATAAGTCTTTGTCAGAGAAGATCAGCAACGCCAGTCTGCAGACAGTCAGAGAAATGCAAAGAACCCAAAGCAGAGGAGGGAGCTTTTTGCTTAGAACCCCCCCAAACCTTTGAAAAAATAACCCCCATGGCTGTGTGTCCCCCCCTCCCGCAGTTATCCTTCTTCATAAGCTCATAAAAAGTAAGAGGTCTTCAAATGCACAGGGTGGGTACCAGGACAGCTACTAACACTTTCTTACCTGAGGAGTCACACTGGGCTATAGGCATTATCATCTTCCAAAGGGTTCTGTCTGCTCCCATCAGAAAAAAAGCATCTGTTACAATGGGGTTTTTCTGCTAGCCATTACTTCAGAAAGTTCAAATACCCATGTCCCTTTTGAAACCTGAAAATACTAAACTAAATCTGCCTTCGCCTTTCTCTTGGAGTGGAGTGGCTGCAGGCTCTCGAGGCCTGAGAGCAGTCTGTTCCATTATCTACAGACCTTTCAGATTCAAATAGGAGGGAAGGATGCTTCTGATTAACCTGCAGGGTCCTCTACTGTGTTGTGTTGAGCCCACCTTTGCCTGCCTGCCCTGGGTGATTTCTGACTTTGTTGAAAAATTAGTCAAAAACAAGAACCACAGTATTAGTGGATAAAAAGTAGTTAAAAATTAGAATTGCAATAAGTGAACTTTCCTCTCCCTCCCCACCCATTTCCTCCCCTATTTTTAGTTGGACTTTAGGGGTTTTACTATTTGTGCGTGAGGGTGGGAGCAAGAGAGCTATTTGCTTCTGCCTCACTTTTACAAAAGGGCCTCAAAATTAGACTTTTGATGTGGTCTACTGATAACTGGAGTCTGCGGTAAATTCGTATAATAACTTAGCGTGAATTGCAGAAAGGCCTCTCTTTCACAAGACACTTTACTGCCAGCTGCCAAAAGGTGGTCAAGAAAACCGTGCAAATCTATTGTACAATAATGTTGACTTAAAAATATATATATGCACAACGTGAGAGTTACAAGTTAAGTTTTATTTGGGGCAAAATGAGGACTGCAGCCCAGGAGACAGCGTTGCAGAAGATAACTCTGCGAAACTGCTCCCAGGAGGCAAGGGGAGGAGCCAGGATATATAGGAGTTTTGCAGTAAACAGCAGGTTATTGGGAACGTCAAAAGATTATTGTTAAATAAAGAAAACCAGGTATGTCAAGTTAAGGAATTCAGCGCTTTTCTCTGTATGGGAAGGTGCGGGAGTCTGGGCTCACTGAACTCATTCCTTTGATATATATGCACCTCAGCTATCCGGGCCCTGCGTTTTCACACCCTGAGTTTCCTCAGGGCTCACCGCAGGGAGTGGCTGCTGTCTGATGGCTGCTAGATGGCAGGTATTCTTTTCAGCCCTGAGGAAACTCAGGGCTGACCAGCTCATGGTGGAGGGCTGCAATCATTGGTGACTGTAACATCCTTTGTTTATCGATAAGGCAGGAAATATTCCATTTATCAATATTCCATTTATCAATAACTTTGAGGAGAACCGTGCCCTTGGAGGCCTCGCTTACAGTCAGAGCACGTCCCTTTCTTTAGAGGCAACACATGTGCCATTAACGGAGCACACAGCTTGCAGTGCTCTATGAATTAATGTTTTCAGTGAACTGCATTTATTTTGTGATTAGCACCAGTACACTGTATTAATCTCTTTGTGTGAAAACACTTGCTTGTTAAAAGTATACATTAAGAATATCTCATCATTTTGATAACCGTCTTTTGGCATTTATTCATTTAGTTCAATTATACCAGCATTCTCATAAAATAGGTTTAACGTCTTCTGACCTCTCAGGGGCCCTTGGGAGCCATTCCTGATTTTTGGGAAGCCCAGCATCCATCTCCCTTCAGTATTTCCTTTGGAGATCACTTTTTCCCAACTCTCAGCTCAGGAAGTTCTAGTTGGAGTTCGCCTGGACCTAGTTGGCCAATCAGAACACTGGACTTCCCTTGAGATGGGCATGTGACCACATTTCCCATTGAGTTTGAATTTCCCATTGAGTTTGTTTTAGACTACTGTGGAAGACTCTGCTATGTGCTTTTCTGCTGGGGCTGCTAAGGCCTTGGGTTCCTGGCAGCCATTTTGCCACCATGAGGTGAAGACAGGCTGAAAGTGGAGCCAACATAGAAGACTGAGAGATGGAGAGGGAGAAGTATCAGTCATTCACACCCTGCTGTTGATTTAAACCAGGGGGAATTGTCCTTCTAGCCTGAATGAGAGTGCTGGAAGGGGTTTTAGAGGTCAAAGCCTAATAGTCTCATTTCACAGGAGGGGAAACCAAGGCCTAGAGACCTGGAAGCCAGAAAGAGCCAGAGCCAGCCTGAGTATACAGTACTCCCTGTTCTCTTGTCTACAGGAAGTCTGATGGCCATGGTGAGAAAAAAGGACCTATGAAAAGCAGATCCTGCGATAAAACAACCGAAATCCAGACTTTTAACTAAATTAAACTCATTAGACATTTTTTGGAGCAGCTCCTATTTTCATACAGATATATGATAAATATCTGTCAAAGGCCAACTCTGTGTACTGTGCCAGGCACTGTGTGGGCACCATGGGTACAGTGGTATGCCAAAGCAGACTTGGGGTAAGAGCTCATGGGCTGCTGAAAAGGGGCTGTGTGCCTCGTATACTGCCCAACCCAAGGAGGATCAATGGCCATACTCTCTCACTGTGCAGTGCACAGCAATATGGCAGCTCCCGGGGCTCAGGAAACAGTTATTCCTGGATGTTGTCAGCCCCGTGGACGGGAATGCAGAAGCAAATGACACGGTGCCCCCGCCCTGTAGGAGTTTTGCTCTGTCACATGGGACAGCCCTTCATAAGGTCTAATTCCCTGACTTTAAAAACAATGAGAAGAGTGCCAGGGGCACACGAGGAGAAGCTACCTCATGCCCTGCTGAATGCCAAGCTTTCTTAATAAGTTTCAGTGATTGGGAAGAGGGGGATGGTGAGTGGGGAAGCCAGAGGGGAACCGATGGAAGAGAAATGCTGTGG
This sequence comes from Globicephala melas, assembly GCF_963455315.2. Classification (NCBI taxonomy): domain Eukaryota; kingdom Metazoa; phylum Chordata; class Mammalia; order Artiodactyla; family Delphinidae; genus Globicephala; species Globicephala melas. Next base: position 27,880,863 of record NC_083332.1, read on the forward strand.
CCAATTAGCTGAAATGTTACAGTCAGTGCATCCCAGCCTGACGGGCTCATTAAGCCACAGAGCTCCTTGACAGTTTTTGGTTGTAGCTAAGAGCTGACGTGGACCCTCCACTTTGCATATGTGTGCCGTCGCGTGCTTCTGCGTGTGCCCGGCTGCCTGTGCCTCTCAGCTCCCCTGGTGCTCTCCCCTGCTGCCCACCTCGAGGGTCTGTGCTGGCCGTTCCACCCTGAAGTCTTTCCCAAATACCAAATGATTTCCCTGCATGTGCAGATTATATTTTCCCCTTGAAAGTTTAATCTGAATGCTCAATGTTCAGTTGCCAAAGGCTGTGAACTAATTTCTCCTGTCATTGCCACTTGGTAAAAATGTCATCATTAGTGAGGCGGGAGATGCTAAAGAAAGGCTGGAAGGGGAGAAGAGGATGGGGAAGAGGGTCCCAGACCCTCCTGGAGACTCCTAAATGCCATAGCAATTAGAGACCCAGGGCCAGATGAGGGAGCCGCGCAGGTAGGTGGGTGTCCAGGTACATTCAGGGGGCTGACCGTTTGGCCGTGTTCCCTGGGAGGAGGGGAGCTCACTTGGCCAGTGTGCCCTGGGGACAGGCAGCCGTAGTCCCTGGTGACCTCTTAATGAGAAACATTCCTAAACGAGAGATCTGCCTTTTGCAAAATCACTGTTCTCTCTGTGACCTGGTATGGCTTATGTAAGGGTCCTTGCAAGAGTGACTCCTTGCAATTGGGCTGGGGAGCCTTTGTGAGCAAATTTGCCTGCTGCCTGTGACTGGTCTCTGAGAACTCAGCCAGCTGCCAGGGTCAATGCGAAGCTAAGTTCCACCCTCAGAAATGCTTCGTGTCCTGCCACGTCTGGTTATCTTCATTTTCCTGGTCCCTGTCAATTGTTTTCGCATCCCTGTCTTACATTTTATGTGATTTTCTTTTGCTTAAAAATGTATTTTTGAAATTAGCAAATAATTTCATTAAAAAGCACTGAAAACATAACCGATACCCATTGACTCTTCCTACCTCCATCCCTGATCACACACAGTTGTGATTTCTTTGTGCTAAATTTCATAGGTCACCTCATATTCAGTTTGGGAGTGAACAATTTACAAACCGAACAGGAACAAATATTGATTGGGTACCTACAGTGTGCAGCAAGAAATGTGCCACATACTTTCTTCATTATTCTTCCCATTTCATCCTCACAAACAGCCTGATGAGATAAGCACTATGGTCCCATTTTCCCGATGAGGGCCAGAAATGGCCAGTGATTTGCCCCAGAGTTTGCAGCGCAGTAAATGGCTGAGCTGGGATTTGATTCTGAGACTAACTGACTTCTAGCACTTCTTAAATTATTTATATCACATTCCTGTTAGTGGGTTGTAATCAAAGCTGGATTAATTACAACTCTTGGGGCATGGATTGTTGCAGTTAACTCCTTCTGTCTCTAGGCCTCAGTCCCCTCATCTGTGCAATGGGTATAATGTTCTGGGCCCTGGCTCCCTCACCAGGGTATTGTGGGGACTAAATTGGTTAGCACATGGGCAAAGTGGTAGCAAAGCAGTGTTAGTCGGTGTGAGGAACATGAATGAGTCATACAGAGTCTTCCCAACATCTTCCTAGTAGCCTCGGGCCTGCAGCTTATAACAATCGTGACCTAGAATAAGCCTCTGCTGGGATCTGGAAGTCCAAGTCCAGGGCTGAGGAAGGGAAGGTGGGTGGTTGGAAGTTTCCTCATCTGGAACCTGTATCCTCTCACCCACTGCTTAAAAATTGGTGATCTCATTTTCAAAACTTGACTCGTTTCCCTCCTGCTCCCAGGAAAGCAATTACATTTCCACAGCAAAGTCTGCTTTCAGACCCTCTTGTTGCCACCCTTCCAAGCAGATGGGCTTGTGTCCCATCTCAGACCCATCATGGAGGATGGGCGTGAGACCGTTGGTACTTGGTTGGCAAGCACTGCTCAGACGTTCCCCGACACCTGGGTCTTGTCATGGGCCGGTGGACAGGTGGGCTTCTCCAGGGCTGGCTCAACTGACTAGGGTGGCGGTCAACTCTGGTTGGACAAGTAGAGGGGACTGGGATCCTGGGACCAGCGGCTGGTTTCAAGGCTGGCCTGGAAAGACATCAGGAATGTATTTTGAACAATTACTTTGGCCTTTGTATGCATCTGCTGCTCTGAGCAGCTTCCGAGATGCCCAGCCAGGGGCCCCATCAGGCTGGGATTTTTTCATCTGGCAATGAAATCCCTTTCCCTCCTGGCCTGCATCCAGAGGCCTAGGGAACCATCTTCCCATGCTGAATGCAGAGTTCAGGGCTGCCAAGCTTATCCCTAAGCCCAGGGGCCCACGCTGCCTTCCTCCAGCACCTTTAGTGTTTCTTTGGTTCTAGAGCACTTACCCCAAAAGCTAACCCTCCAAAAATGGAGCAAAAGGAAGCAAATGGAAATGGCCAGTCATTGGAAATTCTGTAACATGTCAGTATCTTTTAACTAGACACAGACCAGTCCCTGAGATGCCCGAGGACTTTGGGGTCAAGGCCTAAGTCACAACCCTGGGGGCCCTGGGTTACAACAAGCCCCACTGAGCACCTTCTGTGCGGGGAGGCCTCGGCTTGTTGCTGGGAGACAAGAATCCTTGCTTTAAGGAACCCCCAGTTTCATAGCTTCCTGGGGGTGAGGGCAGGCAGGAGTGAGGGCCTGCTGTCAGGAGCTGAGTCTGTAAAGGAGGAAAGGTTGAGAGGCAGGAAGGTAAGATGGCATCCTCTTTCTTTTTCTTTCAGGTCAACTTTACAAAGGATTTTTTCCCCCTCATTACCTTATTTATCCCTCTCAATAACTCTGAGAGTAATCAGGGAAGGAATTTATCCCCATTTGGGGGCACTGAGGGTCAGAGGGGCCAAGAGATCTTTCCAAGGTCACTCACCCACTGTGAGAACTGAAGCCAAGACTCATATGTATTTGTCTAACTCCAAGTTCAACCAGTGCCTGCCTCCAAGGATTGGTGCTTCACCTGGGTACTTTGTGAATGATGCAAGTTGTTGGAGGTGTTTGGGGGGCAGAGAGAGAGCCTTAGGACAGGGGTAGCCCAGGAAGGCTTCTTGAAGGAGGTGGGTCTGGGCTGGCCAAGGAGAGAATCTGGACAGGTAGAGGGTAAACGACCTCTCAAGGTTGCTCTCTGCCCAAAATCTCTCTGATTTTGCAAGATCCAGATGCCATCCTTGCCTCTCTCTCCACCTGTCTCATCAGGGACCAAAAGGCTCGAAATTAAAAAGTTGTCATTTGCTGGAACAAGGCAGCTTCGGGCCCTGGGGCCTGGCCGATGAGGGCCATGCTTGACGGTGCCTGTTCACAGCCTGCCTGGGCTAAGGGGATGGGAAAGTCATTACCATCTTGCTGCTGAGCCAGACTGGTCAAAGGAAGGACACAGTGGCTTGGTTGGGGTCACCGTCACCCAAGCTCAGGTTGGAAGCCACATCTGGGACTGTTTTGTACCTTGGCCTCCCTTCCTGCCACTTCCTTCCAGCTGCTCCCTGACCCACATCCCAGTCTTACTTGGGCCTCAGGAGAGTTACTGAGAAAGTCTGTAAACTTAGATACTTTCATTTCTATGAGAGGAATTTCCATGGCTTTTGCTTTGACCTTCACGTGGTGATGGTTCCTGGAGTGTCTGCTCCGGGCCAGGTGCACTGTCTGTGCTGGGGGTGCAGAGAGAGGTCAGGCACTCTTTTCCTTTGTCAGAAACTGTGTCTGGTGTGGGATTATATGACAGGGACTTGACTTCACTTGTTTCTTGCTTGTGGCTCATATGCTCCACAACTAAAGAAGGGCCTGGGTTTCAGATCTGGGAAGCAGAAGAGCAACTGTGGGCAGGGCAAGAGGCAGCAACTCCAATGCTTAGAGATCCAGGCAGTGAGGTGGGCCAGGTGGGGAATGTGGGGACCCGGTGACTGCAAATCTCATCCAAAATGGGGCGTCACTCAGCTCTGGTCACCTGCCTCTGGACGAAAGTGGGCCCAGGTTGCCACATTTCTGGACTTTTCAAGAGAAGCTGGAGATCTGGATTTTTAAGCATTTGAATCTCTGAAATAGTTGACAAAAATTCACATAATTCTTTAAAAACATGTACACATGTGTACGTGTCAGTTTTGGGCCACGAGTCATGACCACATCTCTGTAGTAGAAAGAGAACGTCTGCGGGAGGTCCCTGGTGGCCTAGTGGTTAGGATTCCAGGCTTTCACTGCCGTGGCCCAGGTCCAGTCCCTGGCTGGGGGACTGAGATCCCACAAGCTGCGTGGCACGGCCCCCCACCTCCATAAAAAAAAGTCTGGAGAGTAAAGGAGGAAAGAGTTGGGAGGATATAATCAGAGATGCTAAGTTGATCTATAAAATAAAGGGCTAGGAATGAGAAAGTAAGAGAAAGAAACACCCTGCATGTTGGGGTATTGGGGAAGATTTGGGGTTTTGCCTGAGAGACATTTGAGGGAAGTAGTCAGGTGTGAGAGATATTTGAAGTGGAGGAAAGGATTTTGATCAAGATTGCTTTGGGGTTATGAATTAGATCACTTTTAATGTACTCCAGTCAAAATTGACATTACTTTACGGAATTTTCAATGGCTGCTGGCTGAGGTTTTTTTTTTTTTTTTTTTTTAACATAAACTCTTACAAGTCTGGGTTACATGGAACCACAGCTTATATTTAGGTTATAAGTATTAAGTAGGAGATTCAATTTCTCGACTTATCTGGAGTAATTTTGATGAATTCATTATAATGTGCTTGGTGGGACAGAGAAGAAAAGAGTTAGTGAAGGTGATTCTGCCAGGCTTTCCATCCTATAGTCCCAAAGGAAGCAGGAATTGAATCTCCATGCCCCCCGTCAGTCTCAGCTCTCACACACTTCTCATGGTGTGAGCTTTCTGGACTGAATATGGCTTGAGTTAGGATGTGTGTGTGTGTGTGTGTGTGTGTGTATTTTTTGTTCAACATGGATCCTAACCGTAAGCCAACCATTTCAGTTACTACCTAAATCAAGAAACAAAGATTTGTTCCAAATCTGGAGAAGACAGCATTATTGACTGGTTGATAAATATTCTATGACTGCATCCTTCTGAAGGATTTTCAAGGGTGATTTTGAACCTGTGTGATTTTTGTCTTGTGTGCTGCCTTTATAACCTACTCTTCACATGAATGTAATGTGTTGGTTATAAAATCATAAAGAAAGTACGGTGACTGTCCAGGGAAAGTGCTGACTATCTTTAAAGATGTGGTGGGGTATGATGGATAAAGGGAAGGAAGGGTAGAGGAAGGCTTTACCGAGGATGGATAGGGCCTAAGTCGAAGTTTGTCAGACTTGAAGATGTAGGAGTGATAATACAGGAGAGAGACATCTGAGGCAGAGGGAATGGTGTGTGCAAAGCAATGAGAGGAAAAAATATTGACCGATCTGGGAAATGGCATGCCATTTGCTGTGGTTGGTGGTGATAATTATGGTGGACAACTCAGGCCATGGCTAGATTATTCAGTTTAGTACGCCATGACAAGAAGCTTGGTGTGTTAGCCCAAAGATCATATTTTGAAGCAATGGGGGTGGTGTGTAATACCATTTTCCAAACTGACCTTCCAAGTCCAGTTCAAGAAGGTAGGAATGTGGACAAGATGACTTTGAAGGTTCCATCCACCTCTGTGATTCTGAGTTTATTTCCTATGTCTTCTCTCTTCCAAGGAGGCTTCTCAATTGTCCATCCCAACAGGCAGTTTCCTTGTTTATGTGATTATAGCATTTCCTGTATGACCCTCTCAACATAGTACCTATCATATACTTTGTTTATTTAATCATTCATTCCTTCAGCACGTATTTGTCTGTGCTTTCTCCGTTATAGGTATAATGTTAGATTTTGTGTATAAAAATAGATGAACAAGATGGACATAACCCCTACTTCCATGGAGCTTATGGTACAGCAGGGAGGCAACATTACACAAATAACGATGTAAATTCCAGAGATTTATAGGCATTTTAAGGTGTCATGAGATGACTTGATTGCTTCTGAGGGGTAGAAGACCAAAGATGACTTCCCCAAGAAGTGTGGTTTTTTTCAACTGAAAATAAAAGAGAGGTAGAAATTAGGAGTAGAGGGTAGCAAGAGTACTTCAAGTGGAAACAGCAGTGTGGACCAAGGCCTTGGGGTGGGAAGGGCTTGTAGTATTTGAGGAACTGAAGAAAGAGCAGCATGGCTGAGGTGTGGAGGGGGGATGAGGGAGAGGCTGAGACTGTAGAAGCAGTTCCGGCAGATTATTGGAAGTGTTGTAAGGTCTTCCTTTGGGGTAACAGGAAGTCACTGAAAAATTTTGACGTGATACTATTTGCATTTTACAAAGATTACTCTGCAGTGGGGAGACTGGCTAGGAGGGCCAGACAAGAGAGAGTTTAGGGGCCCTTTACAAGGATGCAGGCTGGATTAGGTGTGGTAGTGGAGATAGACGGAAGTGGACGGATTTTACTAATACTTGTTGATTAGCTACAGGAGATGAGGGAGATGGGGTTTGTTGAGGGCTTTGGGCTTTTGTGTATATACCACAGCCCACCAAGTGGTCGATAACTTCAGTGGTTCCTCCACCTGTAGAATAATTGATTTTTTATATTATAGGTACTTAATAGATTTTAAAAAACATAACAGCTTTACTGAGATATAATTTGTATACCATACAATTCACTTATTTAAAGTGTACAATTCAGTGTTTTTTTAGTACACTCACAGGGTTGTGCACCCATCCCCACAATCAATTTTAGAACATTTTCAACATCTCCCCAAAGAAATCCCACAGCCATTAACAGTCACTCCCCATTTCCCCCTACTTCCCACAGCCCTAGGCAACTGCTAATCTATTTTCTATCTCTATGGATTTGCCTAATCTAGATATTTCATAGAAATGGAATCATAAAATATAAGACCTTTTCTGTCTGGCTTATTTTACGTAGCATATTGTTTTCAAAATTTATTCACATTGTAACATGTACTAATATTTCATTCCTTTTAATTGCCAAAGGATTTCCCATTGTATGGATAGACCACATTTTATTTATCCATTCATTAATGGATGGACATTTGGGTTGTTTTTACTTTTTGGCTATTAAAAATAATGCTGCTCTGCGTTATTTACAATAGCCAAGACATGGAAGCAACCCAAGTGTCCATCAACAGATGAATGGATAAAGAAGATGTGGTACATGTATATGATAGAATATTACTCAGCCATTACAAAGAGTGAAATAATGCCATTTGCAGCAACATGGATGGACATGGGGATTATCATACTAAGTGAAGTAAGTCAGACAGAGAAAGACAAATATAATGTGATATCACTTATATATAGAATCTAAAAAATGATACAAATGAACTTACAAAACAGAAACAGACTCCCAGATATAGAAAAAAAACTTATGGTTACTAAAGGGGAAGGGCTGGGCGCAGGGAGGGATAAATTAGCAGTTTGAGAGTAACATATACACACTACTATATATAAAATAGATAATCAACAGGGACCTATTGTATAGCATGGGAACTATACTCAATATTTTGTGACAAACTATTTGGGAAAAGAATCTGAAAAAGAATATATATATATATATATATATATATATATATATATATATATATATATATCTCACTTCGCTGTACACCAGAAACAAACACAACATTGTAAATCAACTATACTTCAATAAAAAAATTATCCTTCAAAAAAAAATAATGCTGTTATGTGTAAGGTCGGATCTTAACAAACGGCACCGCAAAACAGAGGAAAGCTTCAAGTGAGCTTTATTAGGGAGCGCTCCCGGGCGAGGTTCACTGGTCCGAGAGAAAGGGGCCAGAGAAGTCGCACCCGGGGGCAAGGGTTGGGCAAGATTTTATAGGGGAAGAAGGGAAAGGGGTGTGGTGAATCTGGGAGGGCGCAGGGTATTCCTTATTTGGTGGTCTTTTCGGGTATCCTGGGGGACCGTTAGTCCCGCCCCTCGAAAGGCGGGAAGGCTGGGCTGGGTTCAAAGTCCCCAGGTCAGTTCCTGGAACTGGGTGGTCCGGAATGTCTCCAGGGAAGTTTCTGGAACTGGGTGGTCCGGAGAATTTCGGTCTGATGCAACCTGTGGATCTGATTGTGTTCCCCTGCCTCGGGCCAGTTGGCCTTACATCCCGACATCTTTGGTGTAATGGGGCGGCGTTCTGATCTCTGGCTACTTCATGCTGAATGGGGGCGTCGAAAGGGGAGTCGGGCGACCAGAGGTCCGAGGCTTAGGGGAGACCAGTGGGGGGCTCTGTAGGAAGCAAGGTGTAAGGACCGAGGAGCATTTGGTTTGTGGCCACCTGAGAGACTTCCTCCATGCGCCTGCGAAGGAACCTCCTTTGTCGGCCATCAGGAGATCCAGGGCTCTCGGGATCTGGGAGGGCAACTCGGGCTACTGAGGTGATCTGGCGCTGGAGAGAGGTGATGGAGGCGGCAGAAGCCTCGATGGTTAGCTGGAGTTTCTGTTCTAGGTCACGGGATGTTGAGACACTGTGTGTTAGAGCTCCTTCCCCGATGCCCACAGCAACGAGAGAGGACGCGAGGGACATGCCTGCGACCATAGGGAGAAAGATGGCCCTTTGGCCCTTAGAGAGGTCGAGGGCCCGCGTGAGTGCTATCAGTTCAGCCCTTTGAGAGGTTGTCCCTTCTGCGAGGCTGTTAGCCTCGATAATAGTTGAGATAGTTACCACCACATAGGCTGCCCGTCGGCGTACGTCAGGACCGAGTATTGAGCTGCCATCTACGAAGAGAGTGCGGTCCGGGTTTGAAAGAGGGGTGTCAAAGAGTCCCTCTCTCGGCGGGCTGAGGGCCTCTACGACTTGGGGGCAGGAGTGGGAAGGGGAGGTCCCGGTATCAGAGATAGGCAAGAGGGAGGCCGGGTTCAGGCAAGGGGAGAGATCAAGAGAAATAGTTGGGTTTTCAATGAATAGTAGGTGGAACTCCTGGATGCGGGAGGGGCTCAGGAGGGAGAGAGACTCGTGGCCTAGGAGGTCGACCAGCCGGTGGGAGGAAAACACGGTTAGTGGGTGGGCCAGAGTCAGCTTGAGTGTTTGTTTGGTCAGTTCGGCTGCCGCTGCTAGGGCCCGAAGGCATGGTTGCCATCCCCGAGAATGGTTGGGTCTAGATGTTTGGAGAGGTAAGCCACGGGGCGGTAGGAGGGCCCTACAGGCTGGGCAAGGAGTCCAGTGGTTATTCCGGCCCGTTCATCCACAAAAAGGTGAAAAGGTCGGTTTGGGTTGGGCAGAGAAAGGGGAGGAGAAGATATCAGAGCGTTATGGAGGGTGAGAAAGGCCTGTTGAACGGCGGAAGGAGAGGTGAGGGGTCCTTGAGGGGTTTCTTTAGCGGCTAGATATAAGGGTTTAGCGAGGAGAGCAAAGTTAGGGATCCAGTGTTGGAAAAATCCTATAAGGCCCAAAAAGGAGAGAATTTGTTCCGCTATTTCCGGAGGCTGGAGTTCACGGATAATCCGGGTGCGGTCGGCTGTTAGACCTTTTGTGGTAGGGGTAAGGTGGACCCCCAGGTAGGTTACAGAAGATACAGATAACTGAGCCTTGGCTGGGGAGACCCAGTAACCGCGAGAGCCAAGGTAATTGAGGAGATCTGCAGTATGTTGTCTTGAGAGGCTGAGAGACGGGCTACAAAGGAGGAGGTCATCTACATATTGAAGGAGTGTGCTGGGGGTAAGGGAGCAGGAAGTGAGGTCCCGTGCCAGCGCCTGACCGAAGAGGTGAGGACTGTCGCGGAAGCCCTGGGGAAGAACTGTCTAGGTGAGCTGACTGGAAGTATGAGTATCCGGCTCCATCCAGGTAAAGGTGAAGAGGAAATAGGAGTCGGGATGTAGGGGGATAGTGAAAAAGGCATCTTTGAGATCCAGAACCGTAAAGTGGGTTGTGGATGGGGGGATATGGGACAGAAGGTGTATGGGTTTGGTACTACTGGGTGGAGAGGAATTATGGCCTCACTGATTATTCGGAGGTCCTGGACCAGGCGATAATCCCCAGAGGCCTTGCGGACAGGCAGGATGGGGGTGTTGCAGGGAGAGTCAGTGGGGATAAGGAGTCCCTGGTTTAGGAGTCTGGTGATAATAGGTTGTAGGCCCCTAAGGTGAGTCTCAGAGATGGGAAATTGGGGCCTTGATGGAAATTTGGAGGGGTCCTTTAGGCGGATGAGAACTGGGAAATGGTGTGTTGCTATTATGGGCTTAGAAATATCCCAGACTTGGGGATTGATTGGGTTCAGTGTGATTGGAAGTGGGGGATAGGAGGGGGAGGGTTCTAGAGACAGGTCAAGAAGAGGAAGCAGGAGTTGGGAGGAAGGGACCTTAGGGTCAAGTCTAACCAGCTGGAGGGAGGCCCCTAAGTGGAAAAGGACATCTCGGCCTAGCAAGGGAACTGGGCAGGATGGTATGACTAAGAAGGAATGAGTAAAAGGGAGTCCTTCGATATGACATGGGAGTGGACCGGTCTGGAGTGGGAAGGATGGCTTGCCATCAATACCCATGACTGAGATCTGGGAAGGAGAAACTGGCCCGGAATAGGCAGGCAGGACCGAATAGGTGGCCCCCGTGTCCACCAGAAATGAGATGGACTTACCCGCTACCTGTAGTGTTACCCTGGGCTCGGCGAAGGCGATGGGGGTCTTCGAGTCTGGGCACCGTCAGTCGTCAGCCAATCCCAGCAGTTCGGGTGGTAATGCCATTGTGTCGGCCTGCCCCCCGCGTGGAGACGCTGAGGGAGGGCCAGTCGTAGGGCAGTCACTCTTCCAGTGGCCCGTTAGCCCGCGCTGGCACAGGGCTTAGGAGGAGGTCGGGGATTGGGACATTGGCGAGCCCAGTGGCCTTCTTTTCCGCATTTGAAGCAGGCCCCCGGCGGGGTTGCCTTTTGCGGACCCCGTGGTTGCTGTGATCCATGGGAGATGGCCGGCCTTAGGGCGGCTACAAGAGCTTGGGTTTGGAGGGCCACCTTCTGGTGCATCCGAGCCTGTCGGCTGGATTCTGCCAAATCCTCACGGCCATTATAGACTTTAAAGGCCATCTTTACCAGATCTCGAATAGGGGTCTGAGGGCCGTCTTCTGCCCGTTTTAATTTCTTTCGGATGTCCGGGGCTGATTGGGTGATAAAATGGGTGGCTAGGACCGCTGCCCCTGCCGGGGTGTCGGGGTCCAGCCGGGAGTAGAGAGTTAAGGCCTCTGTAAGGCGATTGAGAAAGATAGCTGGATTTTCGTTAGGTTCTTGGGTTATCTTTTTTAGTTTTTCAAAATTGACTACCTTATGAGTGGCGGCCTGCATGCCAGCCAGGAGGCATTGGATCATGAGGTCGCGTTTACGGCGGCCATCTTGGCCATCCTGGTAAGTCCAGCCTGGATCGGTGCCAGGTACGGCAGTCGCTCCAACAGGCATGGAGTTGTCGGTAAGGTGAGCCTGATCTGCATGGTTTCGGGCAGCAGTTTGAATTCTTTCCCTCTCGTCAGGGGTAAGAGTAGAAGATAGGATCACAAAGATATCGTGCCAGGTTAGATCGTAAGCTTGAGAGAGAGAGCGAAATTCTTTGATGTAGCGGGAAGAGTCAGCAGAAAAGGAGCCTAATCGCTTTTCTATTTGAGAGAGATCTTGGAGGGAAAAGGGAACATGAACTCTAACTAATCCTTCCACTCCTGCTACCTCCCTCAGAGGGCGGAGGAGATTTGGATCTTGGGAGTCGTGAGAGCATGTAAGCAAGGGGCGTGGGAGGAGAAACCGTTGGTTGGAGGGGCCAGAGCGGGTTCAGGAGGAGGAGGGACCGCTTCAGGGTAGGGTGGAGGTTGGAGAGGAGTTCTGAAGGGGGGAGTGGTAAGAGATTCGGGAGGGTTGGTTAGTGGGGAGGAATCCAAGGGTATTGAGGTTTTGGATGGAGGAGATGTTTGTTTGGCAAGGAGGATTTGAGAGGTAGAACAATTGATGCAAAGGGAGGGGCGGGAGCGCAAATACCAAAAAACCTGGACATAGGGGACCTGAGACCATTTGCCCGTCCTGCGGCAGTAATTATCTAGATCACGGAGGATGTTAAAATCGAAAGTCCCTTCAGGATTGATTGTCTAGAGGATATCGTGGCCAGGCCACAGTGGAATAGAAAATAAGCCCTCGGCGACGGAGATCTTGGGAGAAACCGAGGGCTGTAAAATTGGCTAGGAGACACCCCCGGGGCGTCTTAGGATCTGGTTTCGATTGTGAGGTTCCCATGACCCCAGTCTGTCCCTGAGTGAATGGAGAGGGAGAGAGGCGTCCCTGGTCTCAGTCTCCAATTCACGGCAGGTCGGAGGGCGGTCCGGCGATTGGGACGTCTCTACAATCACCCGAGGCCCGGCGGGTCGGAGAGCGGTCAGGCAATTGGGACGTCTCCACAGTTGCCCGAGGCCCGGAGAGAGGACGGAGGGATCCCTGACGTGGCCGCGATTAAGAACAGGGAGTCCGGTGGGCAGGGACTCTGAGGGTCGGAGGGAACGAGGGGGACTTACCCCGTTTTCTGCCGGATCGGGTGGATGAGTAGAGGTTCCCTGGTTGTCTCCTGGGGGAGGGGAGGAGCGGCCCGCGCGGTAACCCGCGGGGCTTGGTACCCCTCCCGGGTTTCGGCACCAAATGTAAGGTCGGATCTTAACAAACGGCACCGCGAAACAGAGGAAAGCTTCAAGTGAGCTTTATTAGGGAGCGCTCCTGGGCGAGGTTCACTGGTCCGAGAGAAAGGGGCCAGAGAAGTCGCACCCGGGGGCGAGGGTTGGGCAAGATTTTATAGGGGAAGAAGGGAAAGGGGTGTGGTGAATCTGGGAGGGCGCAGGGTATTCCTTATTTGGTGGTCTTTTCGGGTATCCTGGGGGACTGTTGGTCCCGCCCCTCGAAAGGCGGGAAGGCTGGGCTGGGTTCAAAGTCCCCAGGTCAGTTCCTGGAACTGGGTGGTCCGGAATGTCTCCAGGGAAGTTTCTGGAACTGGGTGGTCCGGAGAATTTCGGTCTGATGCAACCAGTGAATCTGATTGTGTTCCCCTGCTTCGGGCCAGGTGGCCTTACACTATGAACACTTGTGTACAAGTTTTTTTGTGTGGACGTATGTTTCCACTTCTCTTGGGTATATATCAAGGAGTGGAATTGCTGGATCATATGGTAACTCTGTTTAAACTTTTGAGGAATTGCAAAACTACTTTCCAAAGTGCCTGCACCATTTTACATTCCTACCAGTGGTGTATGAGGTTCCGGTTTCTCTGCATCTTCACCAACACTTGTTATTTTCTGTCTTTTTTATTATAGCCATTCTTGTGGGTGTGAAGTAGGATCTCACATTAGCTCTGACTTGGATTTCTCTGATGGCTAATGATGTTAAGCAGCTTTTCATGTGCTTATTGGCCATTTACACATTTTCTTTGGAAAGATGTCTATTCAGATTCTTTGTCCATTTTGAATTCAGTTCTTCATTTTTTTATTATTAAGTTGTAACCATACTTTATATAGTCTAGATACAAGTTCCTTATCAGATATATGATTTTTGTACATTTTTTCTCATTCTTTGGGTTCTTTCCACTTTCTTCATTGTGTCCTTTTGAAGCACAAAAGCTTTTAATTTTGAAGAAGCCCATTTAATCTAGTTTTTCTTTTGTTGCTTGTGCAATGGCCTAATCCAAGGTCACTAATTTTTACACCTATGCTTTCTTTTAAGAGTTTTATAGTTTTAGCTCTTACACTTAGGCCTTGATTCATTTTGAGTTAATTTTTGGATGTGGTGATGTAGGGGTGTAACCTCATTCTTTTGCATGTGAATAACTGGTTGTTCCAGTACCATCTGTTGGAGAGACTATTGTTTCCTCATTGAATGGTCTTGGCTCCGCTGTCAAAAATCAAATGGCCATAGATGTATGAGCTTATATCTGGACTCTCAATTCTTTTCCATTGTTCTATATGTCGATTCTTATGTTAGTGCTACACTGTTTTAAGTACTGTAGTTTTGTAGTAAGTGTTGAAATCAGGAAGTGTGAGTCCTTCAACTTTGTTCTTCTTTTTCAGGATTATTTTGGCTTATTTTTTCAAGATTATATTGGTCCCTTGTAATTTCATATGAATTTGAGGATCAGCTTTCCTTTTCTACAAAAAAGGCCCTTGGAATTTTGTTAGGGATTGTATTGGATCTATAGATTGCTTTAGGTAGTATTGATATCTTAATATTAAGTCTTCAGGTTCATGAGCATAGGATGTTTTTATGTTTATTAAGGTCTTTTAAAATTTCTTTCAACAATGTTTTATACTTTTCAGAGTATAATTTTTTACACTTCGATTAAATTTATTGAGAGGTATTTTACTTTTTAATGCTATTGTAAGTGAAATTGTTTTCTTAATTTCATTTTCAGATTGTTCATTGCAAGGGTAGAGAAATACAATTGACTTTATATATTGACCTTGTATCCTGCAATCTTGCTGAACTCATCAATTCTAATAGCTTTTTAGCGGATGTCTTTTTTTTTTTTTTTTTTGTGGTATGTAGGCCTCTCACTGCTGTGGCCTCTTCCAGATGCGCAGGCTCAGCGACCATGGCTCACGAGCCTAGCCGCTCCACGGCATGTGGGATCTTCCCAGACCGGGGCACGAACCCATGTTCCCTGCATCGGCAGGCAGACTCTCAACCACTGCGCCACCAGGGAAGCCCTAGTGGATTTCTTAAGATTTTCTGTACACAAGATCATGTCATCTGGAAGTAGAGATAGTCTTACTTCCTTTCCAGTTGGATGCATTTTATCCCATTTTCTAGTCTAATTTCCCTGGCTAGAATCTTCAGCATGATGTTGAATAGAAGTGCTAAGAGTGGGCATCTTTACCTTGTTCCTGGTAATAAATTTTATTTTAATGAAATTGAATTTAGATGGCAAGTTTCTTGAAAACCTCTTAAATGAAAAACAAACAAATAAACAAAAACTCTCAGTAAAACAAAAAACCAAACATGATACTTTGTAGCTATGCACATTCTACTCTGGAAGGCTTATCTGTCCTGAGATCTCTCCATTATGGTGCCTCAGCGTTCAGTGATGGCAGAGAGTGTATTCTCCTGAAACAATGGAAACTGTGATGCAGGACTTGGCCCAGAAGCCCCCCTCAAGGAAGAACTTGTTGCCTAGCTGCTGGGGATGCAGTCAGCAGATGGCCTCCAGCTATCAGCCCATTCAGGGATTATCTGAGCTGCCTTGCCCAAGGTCACACCTCTTCCTGGATGGTTTAAAGGCATGATCATCTTGCCCCAACTCAGGACAATTCTGAAGATGATTCTAACTCTAGAGCTCCCAGTGGGCTTGGCTAAATCTATTGCCAGGGCTACACTGCACCTCAACTTCTCCCTTCTTTCCTCTTCTGCTTCCTTCTTCTCCTTCCAATAGTGTCAATCCCAAGGGCCTTCCTTCATAAACATCTAGCATGCTAAACTACATATCAGAGTCTGCTTCCTGAGGAATCCCACCTACAGCACTCATGCCTGCCTGTTTCCATGTTGATGGTACCCAGAACGCAAGTACCTAAGTAGGGAGATGTGTCATAAGGATAACATCTTTTGGGGAGATTTTTTTTTTTGGCTGTGCCATGTGGCATGTGGGATCCTAGTTCCCCAACCAGGGATCGAACGCATGCCCCCTGCAGTGGAAGTGAAGAGTCTTAACCACTGCACAGCCAGGGAAGTCCCTGGGGAGATTAAAATGACGTTTTTTCCCCATGTGTGGACCCTGAGTCATTTCTTTTTTGGGAACCAGTAATAACATTTTATGCATTCCTGGAGTGATTTTTTACATTTTGTATATTCCTGTGGTGATTTTCCAACCAGCTGTTGAGAGCTGGATGGACGATCTTTCCCAGTATGCTAACTAAGGAGTGATTAGTGATCCTAGGATGGTTGATCCTAGCCCATGTTGAGTTTCATTGATTTAATTTTGTGCAGGTCAACATTTTTTTTTTTTATTGACTCTGGGTATAGTAGGCTGAAAAATGGCCACCCAGAGATATCAGGACCCAGTCCTGGAACCTATAAACATTATCCTCTAAGAAACAAGTCTTTGTAGATGTGATTAAATTAAGGGTCTTGGCATGGGGAGATTACCCGGGAGTATCTAGGAGGATCCCAAATCCAATCACAAGTATTATATAAGAGAAAGGAAGAGAGGGCTTCCCTGGTGGCACAGTGGTTGAGAGACCGCCTGCCGATGCAGGGGACACGGGTTCGTACCCCGGTCCGGGAGGATCCCACATGCCATGGAGCGGCTGGGCCCGTGAGCCATGGCCACTGAGCCTGTGCGTCTGGAGCCTGTGCTCCGCAATGGGAGAGGCCACAGTGGTGAGAGGCCTGCGTACCGCAAAAAAAAAAGAAAAGAAAAAAAAAAAGAGAAAGGAAGAGGGATATTTGACACAGACAGAAGAGAAGGCAATGTGACTATGGAGGCAGAGATTGGAGTGATGTGGTCACAAGTCAGGGAATGCTAGCAGCCACCAGAAGCTGGAAGATGCAAGGAACAGATTCTTCCCTAGAGACTCGGGATAGGGTGTGGGCCTGCCACCACTTTAATTTTGTCCCAGTGAGAGTGATTTTCCACTTCTGACCTCCAGAACTATGAAAGAATAAATTGTTGCTCTTTTAAGACATCAAGTTTGTGGCAATGTGATACAGCGGCTTCAGGAAATGAATATACTGGACTTTACCTGTGCTTCCCCCCCTGAAATGTCTCTATACTCCTGCACCAATACTGAAGACAGGGAGAGCTCTATAAGTAACATCTCCACAAGCTTACAGAGAGGAGACGTCCCCACCTTTTCCTGGTACAAGGTCCTGCTAGGCAACTATGCTGAAGGGCAGAAGATGTGGAGAGACAACTTCTTGATATTGGTACAGGTTGCAGCTAAAACCAAGGACAAAACAACGGGTCTGGAGGCTCTGCAGGATCCAGACTCATTTTGGATCTTTTACAAATAACTTATATGTTTCTCCTTATGACTAGGATTTGAATTCACCAAGACAAAGCGAACTAGACCATGTACAGAGTCATCCTAATTCTTTCCTTTATTTGCATGCAGTTTGTCTCATTGTTACAGCATTATCATAAACTGGGGACCGTGTTTCCAGGAAAATTGAGTGAAGTAAGAATGACTTAGATTTATATAATCTTCACTTTCCTTGGTGAAACCCAACTGTGATCTTGGGTTCCCTCATTATGGGCGCACAAATGCAAATGTTAGGCATTTCCTCTTCTTTTCTGTTTATCTTTTCACCCAAGGATTTGGTGTCCTGTACACTTTTCCCTCAGTTTACTATCTTAACTAATTTCATTTCTATTAGTCCTGATAACTTCCTTCACTCTGATACAAAAGATTCCCCATGAATCAGTACTGTTAATACTTTTCATTGAAGAGAGTGAAGGTTTGCTTAACAAATCCACAGATGATACAAACCTGCAAGGCGGAGAGAGCTTTCCAATTCAAGCAGGGGTGACAGAATCAGGATTTAGAAAGATTTTTCATTGTTTGGAAAGAGATATCCAAACCACCATATCGAAACAAAGCAGAAAGAACTATAATAAAATCATACGTTTAGTTTCAGAATGATCAACTGTACATGTGCAGGAAGGATGAGACTTTTTATTTTCCAAATGAAAGCCATTTATATGAAAAAGATCTGGATGATTTAGTTGAGCCCAGGCTCAATATAAGCCAACGTGTGATGTGCCTGCTAGAAAGTTTGCACAATTGTAGGCTGCATCAATAGGAGTATAGTGACTAGATTGAAGGAGGTGATTGTGTTCTGGACTGGCCGGGTTGCACATGTTCTTTTCTGGTGTAGGATGGGTGGGATATTTAAGGGGAGAGTTCAGAGGAGGAAGATGATAGAGGGTTTGAAACACAAAGAATGACTGAGGGATCTGAGATGGCTGTTCTGGAGAAGAGCAGACCAAGGGCAGGCAAATCACTATTTCAAATTCTTGTGGGACCAGCTGTGTGAGGAGATGCAGCTCAGGGCAGTCCTGCCCTGGGACCAGGGCTGGGCAGATCTCAGCTCATATTAAGAAGCAAAATCGGAGCCGTCCAGCAAAAGGAGGAGCATTTCTGAGCTCTCTGGAGTCTTCGTCTTTGTGCGGAGGGAGAATGAACATCTGTCAGAAAAGTTCTGGAAAGGTTTCCTGTATTTGGAAGGAAATTGGACCAGATGAGCTCTTTCCAGCTCTGACAGTCCTTGGTTCTTTGGCGTTCACTCAGGCCTCATGTGAACTGTGTAAGGGAAGCAGAGTGGTGATATGATGTCTGTTCTGGAGATGAGAGTTGAAGTAACTTGTCTAAGAATTGCAGAGGGGTGACTGAGCTAGGATCGAAACTCAGGCTGATGGACTCCCAGCCCACAGCTATTCCCACAAAACTGGGGTTTGCCCTGGAAGAACCATATGGAAAACTGATTGTTATTTCCGCCTGGTTTCCTGAAAGTCTCAGGAACCCGGACCCTCTGCTGGGCCGGGCCTGGGGAAAGGAGGAAGGGGAGGGAGGAAGCTGCCACTTGCTCTGACTTTCTGAAATTCAGGTTTGCTCCGCCCACCATCCGCCTCCACTTTCCTGGCTGTACACACCTGGATGAACAGTAAGAACAGTGACCAATTTCATGCCATCCCTCTGAGGAATGTGACACCCCAGAGGAGCCAGACCAAATGGATCAGACACGTCCTTTTTGCCCAAATCGAGGGGCATCTTCCAGGCTTCTGTATGCTTTTCTGGCCTGGTGGGGCAGCGGATCTGACTCAGGTGCATTTTTTTTGTTTTTTCACCTGGTGGGCTCCCGGCAGGAATCATCTGGTTGCCTGGTTGCAGATATCTTGGCAACCTGGGAATGATAGGTTGCAGACCAGAGACACTAGATGTAGGGAGATGGTTAGGAGGACTTGGGGATGGCTGCTGGGGGGTAGGGTGAGTTGGTGGGGTGAGGAAAAAGAAGTGGATTTGAGAAATATTAAAGGTGTGTTGCCTGGCTCCTTGCAGGTAAACTTCCTAGTAACTGGAAGGACTGAGTATCTAAGCGTTTCCAAGGGAGGGATGCTGGACCCCGCTGGTCCACCTGATGGTGGCTGCATCCCTGACTCGGCAGCCCTTGGTGCCTCTGCCTCTGTGTCCCTTCGGTTTCTCTTGCAGGTGGGTGTCCTTCATGGGAGAGGGCCTCTGTGGCCTTTGCTGCCCAACAATCAGCTGGCTGAGAGCTGACCTTCCTGTTGAGAGCATGCGCATTAACCCAGGTCTTAGCCCTAAGCTCCGCAGCACGCAGAGGCCATGAGGGCGCGTCCTCGGCACCCGTTCTCCTCCTCTGCTCCTTTATCCCCAAGCGTGTATCTCGCATTTGACTTCCAGCCCAGGCGGAGCCCATCCACCTCTTCCACAAGACGGCTACGGTTTGTCAGTAGCCTGCAAATGAGCAGCTTCCATTGCTCAGGAAAAGATATTACAATTTTATCTCCTTGTACTGTTCAATAAAACATTAGTATCTCAGCATTTTTATTTAACAATAGGCAACCTTAGGCCAGTAATTATGCAACAATTATAATCATAAAAACTGTCCCCTGCTGCTCACCTAGAAACACGAATACATTAAACCAAGACTAACCATCTAAAAGGCAAGCAGCAAAGCCCCCTCATTTTTAATGTCCCTGCAGTGCACCATGGGAAGCTAATAATTCACCCTCTAATTAGTATCCCTTCTGCTGCTGCTGGCGCAAGGACAGACAAAGAGGCAGCGGCTTCGTTACAAACCCGCCTGGGTAATCTTTAAACGTCGGGACGCTCTGCGGGTTGGCTGAGCAGAGCGGGCCCAAATGGGGTGTGCGGTTAGAGGCGGGCAGCAGCGCACCTTGTCCTGACAAGGTGTTCCTGCCCTAACGAGCTCCAGGCAAGCACCCCGCCGGCCCATCCCCAGACCCCTTTGCTTTTGAGCCATGCCGCATTTCTTCTTCCTTGTCCTTTATTAAATGTGACCGTAGGAAGGGACTGGGGTGGCAGTGCTTGTAGAGAGAGTGGACTGTGAAGGTGTGACAGCCCTTCTCAGTGTTCCCAGGCCGGGGCTATTGATGGCGAGGGCTGCCCTAATTGAAGGGTGAGGGAGCCGGTGGGCAGTGATGGGGGACTCTGAGGACGCCATCTGCCCCGGAGAGGAGGGCATGTGTGTCTCCCCAAGTACCTGGTTTACTTCACTGGCCCTGATCCCCTGACCCCAGCCTACAGGCCTTCCTGCACGCAGCCCTCTGAGGGGTCATGGGATCAGGTAGGGTTCCTTGGGGACCACAGAGTCCCTCCTGGCTAACCCTGTCATTGTGCAGGTGAAAACAACCAAAGCCTAGGTCAGGAAACAGTCACCAGGGGTGACAAACACAAATGTTTTCAAGGCCCCCAGTGTCAAGGGTAGTAGGGAGTGGTGGGGACTGCGGTGAATTGAAGCTTACACACTCCAGTCACAGCGGCAGCTCCTACTTAATTCTAGCTGGTTAGCAACATGCTTAGAACTTGGGCCTAGTGTGGTTAGATCTTTGGATTTTGTCAGAGAAACCAAAAATCTATAGAATTTTTTAGGTGAAATCTTCTGAAGTAAACATTTTTTAACTTCAGAATTACACAATTGTGCAATTGTTTCTTGTTTTGGTTTGGTTTTTTATGCAACGTGCTTCGCCAAGCCAGACCTAGCCTGCATGCTTTCAGTGTGGGACTTCTGGGTCGTGGACCAGCATCTGTGGGCCACCTAGCCAAATGACATGGATTTCTCTGTGTTTAGTTTTGGATCCAATTTGACCAGTAATTGGCCTTCTCTGCACCTTGCCTGCGTGGCCAGCCAGTTAGGCTCTCTCACTGGCCAGTTGCAACCAGGGTGGGAGAGAGTCGTGGAATAGTTGGATACAATTAGGCAGCCAGAATTAAGCCTAGGTTTAAGAAAATGAGGCATTTGTCTCTCCATCACCAGCTCATTAAGTTTCCCACTTTGACAGCTGAAGCATTCCCAAGGCTGGCTGAAGCCAGATTTCTTTCCTCCAGAGCCAGTTGAGAGCGAGAGTACTGAAGATTTGGTAGTGAGGTTCTCTGTGATCTGAGATGAGAGGGCAGCAGAGGGCTGTCATGAACTCCTGGGGTATTTGGGCTGATTCTCTCAGAGCACCACCCTCCATCCAGAGACTGGGTCTTGCCAGGGGAGATGGATGGCAGAGACCTGAGCTGAGAGGTCAGGACTGCTTAGCTTGAAAAGGCGAGAAGTCCCCAGGTTTTCATTGGAGCAGCCATTGCTGCCAAGGTCTTCTTGGCATGAGCCTTTACCACGTCACTGCTTTTGACGGCTGCCCCAGCTGTTACCAACAGGAGTGTCTGGATTATCATCCAGGGTGGGACAATCCAGCAGGAGTGTCAGCAGGAGCCTCAGTAAGTGAGGTCAAAGTTGAGGAGCCATCAGAGGGCCTTTCTTGAGCCCCAGGGGACCAGAGATTTGGAATATCTTTTTTTTTTTTTTTTTTTTGCTGTACGCGGGCCTCTCACTGTTGCGGCCTCTCCCGTTGCGGAGCACAGGCTCCGGATGCGCAGGCTCAGCGGCCATGGCTCATGGGCGAAGCCGCTGCGCGGCACGTGGGATCCTCCCGGACTGGGGCATGAACCCGCGCCCCCTGCATCGGCAGGTGGACTCCCAACCACTGCGCCACCAGGGAAGCCCTGGAATATCTTTAATGCAATGATCTCAGCTACAACAGACTCACTGAGTGTCTTTTCCTGGGGAGTCCCTAGCAGAAGGAGAATGCATTTTATTTGACCCTTTTGTTTCTCTCAAATAGGACAAATGAAAACAGGACTGGAGCTCTCCTCCTGGCCTGGGGAGGAGACCGTGTCCTGAAAGATGGTTGGAGCAGCAGGCGAAGCTGCTGCAGTAATTGGGAGAACCTCCCGGGCACTCTGTGGCTGATCTTTTGGCAGGAAAAGCTGAGGGCTCTGTTCTTGGGGGGGAGGTTGTTTTATGTAGATTTTATTCCTTTTTGGGCAGTAAATTTTAAAAAATTTACAATAGGTTTTGATCCAGGAGAACAACATCTATTGGTAACACAATAGATAGATATTTCTATCACATCCTTGAGTTCTTGTTTCAAATATCTACTATCCAAGGAACTGGAGGAAAACTAACATTGTTTTACTCTGTTATTAGGGTTTAAGTCAAATTTTCTCATGTAGTTTCTCAGTTACATTTTCTCACTCAGTTTCTTATTTGTTACATTTTCTCATGATGTAGATATTATTTTCCCCATTTGCAGATGAGGAAACTCAGGCTCAGAGAGATTAAATAATTTGACCCAGGTCACAGAGCTGGTAAGAGGATGGAGTAAGTTTCAAATATACATAGAGACAACTGTAACCCATGTCCTCCCACCATCTTGGGTGGTATCCCCTCTTTTCATCCTGCAAGTTAGAGGTTTTCAACTTGGAACATGTTTCTGAATCAGATTCCCGTCTTTCATCCCAGAATTACTGAATCATAAACATACCAGGGCCCAGGTATTTATTTATTTATGGGTAAGGCTTCACAGGCACTCCTGATGCACACTTCTGAATGAGCACCGCTGGTTTAGAAAGAAGGATAGAAGATCTGGAATCAGGAGTCTTGGGTCTGAATCCTTTAAAATGCCCCTTCTCACCTCTCAACCTCAGCTTGTCATCTTAAAGCGAGTTCAAAGATGCATTACCATGAAAGTTTGTCCTAGGAGTCAAATGAGATTCTGTCCATGTAGGTATTTGGTAAACTCTAGAGTTGCTATGCAAATATTGGTCATCATTCTTGCAGACACACCAAGATTCAGGCCCAGTCTTTCCCTCCAGAATTATACAAGTTCAGGGTCACACTGGCACTCTTAGTCAAGAGCCCTTATTTGAAAATCCGACAACCTGGCTTCTTCTTCCTGCACAGTTGTTTGTTGATGATTAAATTATTGTAAATTAGTTCTATGTGTAGCGTAATAAAAGTCATTAGCATATGACTAATCACACACCTGATTATCCAACCCACTCCTTCTCCCCCAATGTATTTTCTGCATCTCACACCCAATACATCCAGCGTTGATGCAGAGCCCTTGTTAGGGCTGATGGATGGTGCGTGGGGATGTTTGCTGGGTGTGCGCTCAAATTCCGCCCATGACCGGAAAGACTATTTGAGAGTGGCCACACACCAGGGCAGAGATGCTCAGGCCCAAGGTACCAGGTGTGCCCCTGCTTCTTTGGTTTAGCTTCCAGGCATTATTTTTAATGCTGCTGTTGTTGTTGTTATTTAGTTCCTACTACCACCACCATTTGTTGAATTCATGTATCAGGCACTGTGTTAAACCCCTTTATATTCATTATTTTATTCATGGAGGTATTGTTTTATTTATTCCTTACAGAAAACTTAAGTGTGAGTATTACTATAATTATTCCCATTTTAAAGCAAAGAACACTGAGAGAGAACTTAAATAACTTGCCCACATCATCCACTAGGAAGTGGCAGAGCCGTTTGGTACATAAGTCTGGCTGGCTCAAAAGCCCATGCTCACAACACTGTCCCACACTGTCTCCCTGCACAGAAAGGAATTGAGCAAGACCTGCTCTGCTCGTGGATTTGGGTAATTTAAGGGCTTGATAAGTGGTGGAGATGGGTGAGTCAAAGTTACGGGGAGCTTTACAAAGCTTTACAAAGTTACAGTGTGTTCTCCTGGTCGCTAGGGAGGTGGAGTGGGTAGTGGCGTGGTGATGTTGTTGGCAGTGGTCACCTGTCCACGGTGGCTGGGGGTGGATGAGAAGGTGCAGTTTTTGTGCTGTGCAAAGAGGACAGGATCTTAACGAGAAGACCCATGTCCTGGTCCTGGCTCTTCCTCCTACTTTCTGCTTGCCCTTAGGCTTATCACCTAACCTGACTGGACCTAAGTTTTCTTATCACAGGGCTGTTTTGAGGATCCAATGAAATTAAGTTTGTGAAAGCAATTTGTAAGCTGTGAAGTGATTTCCATATGCAATGAATTATTTTTAACCTTCCCTGCTGAATGAGGGCAGACAGAACTGAAGACCTACAGCCCTGAGTCTTACAAAAGTGGAGATTCCCCTTCCAGCTAAGCTGGCAGTGGAGGTGGGGAAGGCAAGGCAGGTGGTCCACACTGGTGCAAGGATGCCAATTCTGGAGAGGACCCTCACCCCATGAGCCCTTCCTGTGACCTTTTTAATGTGAATTTTCTGTGCTTCTCAGAAAAGAAGCATTTTTGAGAGTAAATTTCTTTAACAGCAGTAAAAAAGAGCCCCCAAATTTGAATGTGCAACAATCAGAGTTGTTTTTTCTGCTTAGCACTAAACCTTCCAGTCTAAAGACAACTCAGGCAGGCCTGATGTGTGGAATGAGTGACACTAGGTGAAAAACTGTCCAGTAGCTATGCATTGTCCACCGTCCCAGAACAGCAACACAGGTCTCTGTCCTACAGGTTGCCTCTGTGGTTTCACAACTTAAAGGAACAGCTAGGTTTGGGCTGATGGGTAGAGCAGAGGGCAGGAGATAAAAGAAGAGCTGTCCATGGTAGCAAGAGATCTTCAGAGCTCTATTGGTCTGTCAGGGTGAACCCCTCTAAACAGGGAGCATGAGAGACTCGCTGCTGAAGGATCCTTGGAGAGGATTCAGACTAGTCATGGCAAATGTGGGGCCAGCGCGCTGCTCCTCTGTCTCACCTCCTTTCTCCTCCTGTTCTTTGATCATGACAGACATCACTAATCGATAATAGCATTCTTTCCTGCTAAGCCTCAAAACTCTTCATCTCTGCACACTGAGCAGCCATCCCCAAGAAACTGGAGTTGCCATGAGTAAAGAAAGTAAAGCAGCAGAATTTGCTGCTTTGGAGCAAACCACTCATTTCTAAGAAGGGGGTCTCAAGTCCCAGAGAGGGAAAGAGATTTGTGCAAGATTACTGGCAGAGTTATAACCAGAAGAACTCTCTTCACTTTACATCCTGGAAACTCGAGTCTCTTCTTAACCTGTCCATACCAAATAGAGTCATTTACATACTAATTTGTAATAGGCTCCTTAGGAGAAGAAAATACCTATGGTGTAGTGAAAGGAAAGGTAAAAAGATATGTTAATTATCTACCACTGAATAGCAAACCACCCCAAAACATCTTAAAACAAGGACCATTTATTATTTCTCATGAGTCTGTAGGTTCACTGGCAGTTCTGCTGAGCTGGGCTTGACTGGACTGATCTCAGCTGGGCTTGCTTATGCATCTGTGGTCAACTGGTGGGTCAGTTGGGGACTGGCTGGTCCAGGATGACTTCAGTGGGGCAGCACGTCTCTCCTCCACACAGCCTCTCATCCTCTAGCCGGCTAGTCCAGGCTTGCTATTGTGGCGATGGCAGGTTCCAAGTTGAGGCTAAGGCTCAGAACTGGCATGATGTCACTTCTGCCACATTCTATTGGCCAAAGCAAGTCTCCAGCAGGACTAGGACTAGGGTGAGGGGAGCAAGGCACCTAGGGCACAAATTTTAAGGAGGCACTAACTCTCGGTTTTTGACCTTACACAAGCTTGACCCCGAGAGTGAAAGCCTCCTTAAAATTTGAGCCCTAGACACCTTGTTTGCCATACCCTAGACCTAGCCTTGGTCACAAGACCAGCCCAGATTTAAGGGGTGAAGAAACAGACCTCACCTCTTAATGGGAAGAGCTGTAAAGCTACATTGCAAAGGTTATCAATACATGGAGGGGGAAGAAGAATGGCCCTCAATCCAATCAATCAACAGAAGGGAATTGCAGACCCTCAATAGTTGGGGGTGAACCAAGAGCTTCACAGAGAATGGTCAACTGAAGTTTGTAAACCTTAACTTCATGATTTTCTCTCATCAACCCGATAGCCAGTTATCTCAAAGTTCTTTCAAAGCGGCCTTCATCCCATCTCCATTTGCTATTCCTAAACACGTCCCCCAGTACTGCACTAGTTTCTGTCAGTTGCAACACCGCTGGCCCTTGGCATCCCTGAGTGTAGTCTAAAGTCAAGTGTAATGGAGTCAATGTGGTGACCGGTGACCAGGACTGCTATACAGAGTCATGGATTTTAGGTCTCCAAAAATAATAGGCATAGCTACCAATTATGTAAAAATTGATTGCCAATGACACTTTTCCACAGAGTCAAAGGGTTTGGTTTTTTTTTTTACAGTATGTATAGTTTAACATATTTGCTAAAATCTATACTATGTTCTTTCTCCAGTAGTATTCTAGGAATTTACAGAATTCATGGGTGTTCAATTGAAGAGATTTCTAAAGGATCCAGGTGTCTGAGTGCATGTTTCTATATAGACCTGGAAAATGTGGATCCTTTGGGGCCAGAGATATTGTGAACAGAATCAGCACCTGGATTCATGGCTGCAACAGATAGAAGCTGTTTTCTGCGTGATGATGGAAATCTAGTCACCTGATACGTTGTTAACACAGCTGATTTTAAAACAACTCGTAAGCCAAGAGCACCATGCTGGGTCAATAGGAGTGAAGTTGGGCAGGATACTTGCTTGAGTAATGGCATCAGCTATGGTATGATGTCCAGGATCTGGGTCCTGCATCCAACTCTGGTCCATTTGTCAAGGAGGTCTGGACTTGGCCTTTAAATATTTTGTCTTCCTTTGCCACCCGATCCTCACCTCCTTACCTCTAAGGTGGGCCTGATAGAAGCCTGTCCAAAACTGAGCTCTAATCATGTCATGTTCGATGGCTCTTAATTGTCTCCATGTACCTGGTCCTGATTCTTCTCTCTGGCCATATTTCCTTATGCTTCCTTCATACAGAACATTCTCCAGTCAAACTGAACCTGCCTTTCACATGTGCCCATGTCCTCCCCTTGCCATGCCATTACTCACTCTGTCCCCTTTCCTTGGAATGCCCCTCTCCATCTCCGTAAGTCCAGATTCTATCAATTTGTTAAGACATAGATTAGGTTCCACCTCTTACATGAAATTCTCCTTGACCTCTTTCTAGAAGTGATTACTTCTTCTCTGAGCTCCCCCTGATATTTTGGGGCTAATAAGAATATGGTTAAGGATGGAGTCTTTGGAAATGGCTTAGAATCAAATGCTAGTTCTGTCATTTATTGTCTGTGTGAACTTGAGCAATATTCTTAACTCCTCTGTGCCTTAGCTGGAAAAATCGGATTAATAATATAATCAGTTTATAGGTTGTGGTAAGAATTGAACACTTTATTACATGCATAGTAAGTGATGTGTCAATGAATAAGATATGGCTAATAGCAAAATCAGTCACCAATTCAGGCTGGAGCTTTCCCTAAACCCATGCACACATGGTCACCTAATTTATGACAAAGGAGGCAAGAACATACAATGGAGGAAAGACAGCCTCTTCAATAAGTGTTGCTGGAAAAACTGGACAGCTACATGTAAAAGAATGAAATTAGAACACTACTTAACACCATATACAGAAACAAACTCAAAATGGATTAAAGACCTAAATATAAGACCAGACACTATAAAACTCTTAGAGGAAAATATAGGAAAAACACTCTGACATAAACCACAGCAAGATCTTTTTTGACTCACCTCCTAGAGTAATGAAAATAAAAACAAAAATAAACAAATGGCACTTAATTAAACTTAAAAACTTTTGCACAACAAAGGAAACCATAAACAAGATGAAAAGACAACCCTCAGAATGGGAGAAAATATTTGCAAACAAAGCAACGAACAAAGGATTAATCTCCAAAATATACAAACAGCTCATGGAGCTCAATATCAAAAAAACAAACAACCCAATTAAAAAATGGGTGGAAGACCTAAATAGACATTTCTCCAAAGAAGACATACAGATGGCCGAGAGGCAGCTGAAAAGCTGCTCAACATCACTAATTATTGGAGAAATGAAAATCAAAACTACAGTGAGTTATCACCTCGTACCAGTCAGAATGGCTGTCATCAAAAAAATCTATAAACAGTAAATGCTGGAGAGTGTGTGGAGAAAAGGGAACCCTCTTGCACTTTTGGTGGGAATGTAA
Source organism: Globicephala melas (assembly GCF_963455315.2). NCBI lineage: Eukaryota > Metazoa > Chordata > Mammalia > Artiodactyla > Delphinidae > Globicephala > Globicephala melas. The sequence continues at coordinate 27,908,945 of NC_083332.1, forward strand.
ATTGATACAGCTGCTTTGGAGAGCAGTATGGAGGTTCTTTAAAAAACTAAAAATAGAACTACCATATGACCCAGCAATCCCACTACTGGGCATATACCCTGAGAAAACCATAATTCAAAAGAGTCATGTACCACAATGTTCACTGCAGCTCTATTTACAATAGCCAGGACATGGAAACAACCTAAAGGTCCAAGAACAGACGAATGGGTAAAGAAGATGTGGTACATATATACAATGGAATATTACTCAGCCATAGAAAGGAACGAAATTGGGTCATTTGTAGAGATGTGGATGGACCTAGAGTCTGTCATACAGAGTGAAGTAGCCAGAACGAGAAAAACAAATATCATATATTAACGCATATTTGTGGAATCTAGAAAAATGGTACAGATGAACCTGTTTGCAGGGCAGGAATAGAGACATAGTCGTAGAGAATGGACATATGGACACAGGAGGGAAGGGGAGGGTGGGACGAACTGGGAGATTAGGTTTGACATAAATACACTACCACGTGTAAAATCGATAGCTGGTAGGAACATGCTGTATAACACAGGGAGCTCAGCTCAATGCTCTGTGACAACCTAGATGAGTGGGATGAGTGGGGGTGGGAAGAAGGTCCAAGAGGGAGGAGATATAGGTATACATACAGCTGATTCACTTCATTGTACAGCAGAAACTAACATAACATTGTAAAGCAATTATACTCCAATTTTAAAAATCCTCTAAAAAAAAATTGTTGGGCATGGACTCTGGATCACATTGGAAAGATCTTGACTATGACACTTTGCCTGGAATCCTGGGCCAAGGACAAGACCTGGCATGAGCAGCTGGTTAGAAGTAGGGACCAAGGGCAGGAGTCCTTCCCGATGGTGTTTTGGGGCAGACTGCCCTCAATTCTCCTTGCCACCATGAAATAAATCTCTTGTTTCTAAATTCTAAAATATGTAAAGCTGATGCAATAGGAAACATATTAGCTTGGGAGTCAGAACATCTGGATCTCAGTACAGGCTCTGTTGTCAAGCATCTGTGTGACACTGGACAAACCTCTCCCCCTTTCTGAGCCTCAGTTTCCTCATTGGAAAAATGAGGTGGTTGGTTTAGATCAGTGGTTTTCTAACTCATCCTCTTTTTTTTCTATTCTTTTATTTGTTCCCTTCTTTCTGCTCTTCTTATTTCTATTGTAACCTAAGCCATTTTTACCATAAATTCATATTCAGAGAGGTTCTGTTTGAAATGAGACTGGAAATCCTGGGGCTTCTGACATTCAACTCTCTTTCCCTTCATTACTTCCTATATTGGTCCAAGAAGCACTTTTAAAGATCCCCGGGGTTCCAGCAAACCCTGGATTGGGAAAACCCTGGCCTCTTAGTTCTTAGGGCCCTTATGCTTCAGCATTCTGTGACTCAGGGCAACAGAACCCAAATGCCTTTAATTAAAATCATGTCAGCTTATCCCCATTAACTATGATTGATGCACCAACCAGAGAATAAGTGCATTAATGCTATAATTATCTGTTGAGGATGTTTTATTGATTCTGCAATGATATTTTAGTCAGTTTGTATTATTTAGTTTCTGACTTAAGTCAGGAAGAAATGGCTATTGGTGAAGAAATTAATCATCTAAATCAAATTGTCATTGATGCTTTTAGAAATAAAAGTCTAGCATAGGACTACGTCTCTTAGAGGCCGATGTTCATTGTTATGATGACTGATGATTTGGGCTGAGGAGAAGGCTTCGGTCTGCCCCTCGAAGGCTGCAGGTGAAAGTCCCCCTTGGGCTTTTGTAAAAGTCTTTTCTCCAGCTCAGCCTTCGGGAATCCATTCTGCGCCAGTAGACAACTCCAAGGCGAGGCAATCTTAAGGATTTGTAAGTTTCCAGGTCTTCAGGAGCTTCTCTGTCTGAGCAATGGCACCTCTGCTCCTTTGTCACTTGAGGGGACAATGGGGAAGGTCTGAGAGAATAAGGACCTCAAATTTGGAATCTGTTTCAGTGAGAAGTCTTTCAGTTGCAAGTGACAGAAAACTCAATGCAAACATACCTGGGCAAAGAGAAAGCTGGCTCTCCTGAGCAAAATGTCCAGGGGAGGATCAGCTTTCAACGGGGTCTGGTCCAAGCTCAGGTGATGTCCCAAGGCCTGGCTTCTCTGTGCCTCAGGCTGGTTCTCCTACACATCCAGGTCTTATCTTCTAACTTTGTGATGGCAAGAAAGGGGCAGCAACTCCATCTCCCCACTTCCAGCTGCATGCCCTCTGGGAAACATTGCCTCTGTCTCTCCTAGAGAAGACGCACCGTACTTCGCTGGCTCTGCTAAGTATTTCCCTCTAGTGTTAAATGTCGGTGGCCATGGGTTGGCCATAGTTTCTACGGCCCTGCTGGGTTCTGCTGGGCTCCCCACCATGTGCCTTCTCATTCAGGCTGCAGGAACAGCCCCTATGTACAGAAGAGCAGGAAACTGAGCTGACCCACACAATCAATTTGAAGCTTCTACTTAGACATGGTGTGTCATGACCACCTATATTCTATTGGCCAAAGATATTCACATGGCTAAGATAGTGTCCTAGGGGCTGGGAGGTATGCTTTTCCCATGGAGAGAGAAGTGAGTGAGCATTTGCAAACAGTAATACGATCTACCATAGCTCTCAATCTATATAGGCTGAGAGGGGAAAAGGGGCTTTCCCAAAGAAAACCAGTGTGCAATTCTCTGGAAGAATGGTAAAGATCAGTCATCTTCCTTTGATATATTTTAATCCCCCCATCCAATAACTCAAATTTCTCTGCTGCGTGAGGTACCACCCACCCTCTCTCCCCCAGTGAAGGGAGTTGTAACCTGCAGAAGAAAGCTATTTTATATTTTGATTGCTCTGCCAACCCTGCAAGAAAAAAAACAGTGAAAAGTCTTTCTTTAGCTCAAGCTACTGCTATGGGCTTATACAAGAGGAAGGTGGGGAGAAAGATGAAAAAGGCCTTGTATCTCATTTTGGGAGCCTCACTGCATGGAAAAAGAAAGGAAGAGGCAGGATATGCAAGGCAAAAGCAAGATAGAAAACCATTTTCTCAAGAGCTCTTTATTCTAACCTGTGCAGAGCAACGAAAATGCTTGCTACACATACGTTGTTTAGACAAGAGTGATGGATTGGTGAGCAAAGGCAAGAATCCTGGTCGGGGCAGAGGGCGAGTCCTTGATCTATGGGAACATGACTTCCTTCTCTTTGATGTGTCTTTGGATGAACTATTTACTTGCACTTGCCTTTAATTTACCGGCCAACAATTAGAGCTGGCTAACAGGACAAAAAGCTGGCATAATGTACCCAATTATCTCCAGAAAATGTATTTCTGTGATTGGAACTTTAATTGCAGCTTAAATCAAATGCTCATGAACCCAGTCACCATCGAGGGAATGAGACCAGCTAATGAAATAATGAGAGCTCTGACTCCAATTCAGAGGTAGAGGGACACAGGGAAAGGAAATTTTTCCTTTTAAAAATTCCCTTCCCTTTTTAAAAAAATTGCTTTTGAAGACATGGAATTCATAAATCCCACCACAAGGTAGCGATGTTACAAAATGGGCAGCGTGTTCCAATCAGACCATAAATGGAACACGAGTCTGTTTTGTTTCCTGGGATTCACTCTCACGTTTGCCTGTGTGGGTTTGTGTGGACACCAAGGTTCGCACTCCCATTACTCTAGATCAAACAGCTACGGCTTTAGATTTCAAATTTGCCAAACGGGGGCTTCCCTGGTGGCGCAGTGGTTGAGAGTCCGCCTGCCGATGCAGGGGACACGGGTTCGTGCCCCGGTCCGGGAAGGTCCCACATGCTGCGGAGCGGCTGGGCCCGTGAGCCATGGCCGCTGAGCCTGCGCGTCCGGAGCCTGTGTTCCACAACGGGAGAGGCCACAACAGCGAGAGGCCCGCGTACAGAAAAAAAAAAAAAAAAAAAATTTGCCAAACGGGCTCCCTCTCTGAATGCCTTTATCTGCTGATCTAGATGTGGAGCCGTGCTGCAGGTCACGTGGGGAAGGGGCCCGTGTTCCTGGGACTGATTCATTTATGCAGATGTGGCATATGCCCAGAGCCCAGAGCTCCAGGCGCCTCTCCCTGCTAACTCACGGTGCTTAATCCAGATTACTTCCCTCTTATGAAGAGCCAATTTGCCAATTATCCTTGAAATTGTTGATTAGGTGCCTTTTACCTAAGATCCTGTGCCATGGGCTATGGATTTCTGAGGTTCATTTAGTTTCCTCTGAAAGATGAGAGGGGCTTGGCTGAGAATAACAAGCACTCCACTATGTTCCAATACAAGCAAGTGTTTTTTCTTAGAGGTCTCCTTTGGCTTTGCATCTGGACAATGTGGATTACACACAGCAACAGCAACAGCCATAATAGCTACCATTTATTTAGTGAAGTGGCTGTCTTTCTAGCTGCAAATTAGAATCACCTAGGGAGTCTTAAATAGTACTGATGCCCATGTTCCCACCCTCCAGAGGTTCCAGTTTCATGCGTCTGAGCTGGACACTGGACATCAGTATTTTTAAAAGCTCCCTGGATGATTCAAATGAGCGCCCAGGATTGAGACCCATCAATTTCATGTTTCCAGTGGGCCAGGGATTCTGTAAAGAGATAGGCACAGAGTCACAGGAGCTTGAATGAGGTGAGCATTTTTATCCCCATTTTATAGACAGGGAAACGAAGCCCAGAAAACTTTAGAAACTCATCCAAGATCACTCAGCTAATAGGGGGTGATGGCAGGGTATTAGGATTAGGTTCTCCAAAGAGGAGAGATGTAGGCACAGGCTGTTTGAATTGTTTGAGGTTTAAAGACCAGGGAAGTTGAGACAGCATGAAAACTGATGGGAGAAACAGGTGAGTGGCAGTGTTTTCCTTTCCCAGAGACAGGTGTGAAGTCCTCTGTGAGAGGGCACATGCCTAATGCAATGAGCATACACACCATGCCTTTAGTGCAACGCAAAGCAGGGGATTGTACCCGGTTTCCATGAAGAAGTATCTGAGAGATGCCTGAAGAGAAAGCCCAGCGTCCTCAATCTCTCTGATATTTGTCAGATAGATATTACTCTCCTTCCTCTGCCCAATAGAGGAAGAAGCTCTCCTTTTCTTGCCATCAAAATCCAAAAGAGAGCTGGGAGAGACATCCGATGACAACATGAGGAAGATACATGTTGGGAGAGGGAAGGCTGGTGGGTTGCCTGGGAGGTGGATTGGAACTGAAAGTGAACAAGGATAAAACAAGGGGATGCTTCAGGCTGACATTATATGCGAGGAGGGATGGGGGGGTGGGGGGCTTTGAATCTGAATTGCTCTGAAAAAGAGACTACCTGCCAAATCTGACCACAGAGGAGATTGGCCACTGTGACTTCCTACCCTCTGTTGTCAAAGGGAACAGCCCTGGCACTGGCTAAGACTTTGCTTTCTGTCATATTGTATTTGTGTTCAGCGCTTCTCACTATTATTTCTTCCCCACTTGTCTCCCTGTTATGATATGCTGGCTGAAAGAATGCCCATATGTTTTAGAAACATCTTGCCCATGGATGCAGGGGCTGAGCAGAAAACAGATAGGAGTTATTGTTTTGCTGGTCTCTCTGTGTTCTTCTTGTACCACATGCCAAGAATCACCTCTTGGGAGTAGGTCAGCAGTTCTAGAATCTGTTTCGTTTACTGATATATCTCCGGTACAGTGCCTGGCACATAGCGGGTGCTCAAAAATATATTTGAATGAATGGATATATAATGAAGTGCAAGGAAAATGGGAAAGTCACAGAATCACCAACCCAGGGCTAAGAATACCAGAAACCATTAGAGGCAAATTCTCCTAAGACTTCTCCACTGGTACAATGGCATCAAGTTGAGGTGGGATACAGGATTGTCATGAAATGTCCCAGATTTTATCCTCCATCATTTCCCACAGCCACTTACAAGTGAGGTGGATTAGTGCTGTAGATCATTGTGATTCAATATCTTTGCATGTAGCAAGAAAATAATACCTTTCTTAAAGAGTTTTGGGAGGATTAAAAGAAGTAACACATATAAATCGCCTACTATAATGCTCAGCGAATGCATTGAGCATGATAAGTGCTCAATGAATGGTAGTTAATAATTATTATCCAGAAGGTGTGACATGCTCCCTTGACACTGCATACTAGGGATGATTAATCTGTGACCTTTGGTTAGCTAGTTATATTCTTCTAAGCCCTTTACTCCCATTTACCATTCATTTTCTTATTCCACTACCTATACTGAGTACCCACTTAGCCAGATCCTAAGCTAGATTCTGGGGATGGAATAATAAACAAGGCAGAGTGTTCCCTGCTGCAATACCCTTGATGCTTCCTGCGGAGATGACAGCCCTCATCCCAGGAGCTTCCCTTGTAGATCCACCCACTTCTTTCTGGTCAGGGGAAGACCTGGCCTTCTGTCACACAATCTGTAATGTCAATCACTTTACTTAGCTTGATTTGTGGTCATCCACAATAGGGGAGATGGAGAGCCACTTCTCCCTCTATTGGAATGCTTTTCCCCTAGAACCTTGTCTGACTCACCCCTCTTCACTCAGAACTCCACACAAATGGTGTTTCCCAGGGAAGAATTTCTGCATTCCCAATCCGCTCTACCCCATCGGTCCATGTTACATCACCTGTTCTATTATCCTCAGAGCACTTACCAATGTCCAATGTTATTTGAGTCATATAATCCTTTATTTGTTTGTAGTCTGTCTCCCCTTCTAGAATATAATCTCATGAGGTCAGGGACAATATATGCCTTTTTAATAGTTGGTACCATTGCACTTAGAATGGGGACTGGCGTATCATCGTTATTTGATACATGTCTGTCTCCAAACTCCCAGAGGCTCCTTTGGGCATCTCCCAGAGATTCTGGAAGGTAGAATTTTCTATTGCAGGTTGATAAGGGATTCATCTGACAATAGAGTCAAAGAAATCAGCCATAACTAGTGGAGTTGACAGTGTCCTTTTAAGAGCTGGCATGGAACATTTGATAAAAATACAGTGAGAGATCAGAGCACAATGAATCATATTTAGGAGAAAATCTCTTTTGAAAAGCCCAGGGTAGGTCATGTTTTTTTCATGCTTGTCAACTTGGCTGAATAATTTGCTTAAAATAAGTGGACGAGAATGGTAAGTTGCTATGTAAGGGAGATGAAACAGACTCCTGGCTTCGTGTGCAACACTTTTCAGCTTCTGAAGGGTCTGGCTTGGGTGGTGGTGAGCTTTGTGGGTGGGGAGGTGGCTCATGCATTTAGACAGGTTTAATGTCTTCTTGGCTTCAGCACAAGACTTCTGGGGCATCAGCACATTAGCCAATTTCCAGTGCAAACAGATTTGATCCATCACTGATGTTGGAAAAAAACCCTACCTCTCAGATCTGTCAGGTTCTCAAACATGAGGCAAATGAGTTAATATCTTCTCATTGTTTTCTTTATTAAGCCTTTGTTAAGCCAATCTTGAATAATGATGTGTCTCTGTCGGCGGTCTTTTAATAAAGTGAGAATTCCTTTATATAACTTCTCCAGGGAGAATGCTGTGGCTTTAAGAACACAGGGAACCACAATGTCCAAAATGTAAGCAACAAGGCTAATCTCCACAGTGTTGGGCCTGGGATTTTAGCAGCAGACCAGGGAACAGCTCAGTATTTGTGGCACAGGCTTCGGGGGCAACGTGCACAGGAAGCTAGAGTTGGATGTCTTTTAGGCTGTAGAGGGAGAGGTTGGATGCTTTGGTGGCTGGGACAATGCAGACTTAGTGCCAGTCTTAGCAATGGGGGAGGTTCAGTTTATGACTTAGTGCCAAAGCCATGGCACAGGGACAAATGGAGAAAAACCACATGGAATGGCCTAGTTCTCCTTGCTTCCACCTGTCTACAAATAGGGATGCAAGTCTCTGGGAAACCCATATTTGGCTTACTGGCAGTTCCCAGCTTGCTCACCAGGCCCAACCTGGACAGAACCCAGTTTCCAAAATTGTCCCTCCTTCCTCCTTTTGTCAAAATCCCCTTGCTGTCACCCAACCACTTTGCTGTAAAGAGCTGGTAACTGAATTCATATTAATGACTTGTGTTGTAGGTCACTCATAAGATGGCCCCAGTGATCTTTGCCTCCTGGTATTCACAGCCTGTGTAAACCGGTCCCCTTCTAGCCAGTAGAATACTTCAACACTGAGGGAATGCTACTTCCATGATTCGATTAGAAAAGATTACCGTACATCTTACTAGCAGACTCTCTGTATTGCTTTCTCAGCTTGCACGCTCCTGGTGAACAAGAAGTCAGGTTGGAGAGGCCCGTGTGGCAGGGAACTGAGGTTGGCCTCTGGGTAATGGCCAGTAGGAAACAGGAGCTCTCAGTCCAATAACCCACAAAGAACTGAATCCTGGCAACAACGGTGTGAGTTTGGAAGTAAATCCTTCCCAGGGGAGCTTTCAGATGAGATCTCAGCCCTGGCTGATATGTACATTACAGCCTTGTGAGACACTGGATGTAGAGGACCCAGCTCAGTTGTGCTCAGATTTCTGACCCACAAAAACTGTGAGATGATAAATGTGGGTCCTTTTAAACCACAGAGTTTGTGTTCATTTGTCGTACAATAATAGAGAACTTGCACGACTGACGAAGGCTTAGTGGGCTACATGTTCTGGGGAGGGTACATGTCAACACGCTACAGCTCGGTAACCAGAGAAGCACATCTCTGATGCGGAAGCTTTGTGGTGGGCAGGATGGATAACTTGTGGAGTATTAACAGGGAGAGATTGGGGATGGTTTCTGGAGCTTGTTTCGGAGGTTTGTCAAAAGACTGTCACTTCACTCAATTGCAAGGAACCACAGAATCTCCGTTCCTTAGTTTTTCCCTTCTAAAGAAAACCTCTCAAGGCCGAGCCATCCTGTTCCAGAGGCAGGCATGATCTGCCTTCTTGGGTTTTCATGCTGACAAGGGTTTAAATGACTTCCCACCCATTTGCTTGGCAAGTACTAATCCATGACCTCTCTTGCTCTTTTATCAATCAACGAATGCCCTGCTTGCTTTACAATTATGTGACTTGCTGGCCCTCAAGGGCATTTGAGTTTGCTACCCCTGGCATTGGAATCGTCTAGGAGCATTTTTGGCTTTGTCATGCTAGAATTCTACTAAAGCAAGAGGGAAAATAAATGCAGTGAAAGCGAAGAAAAGGGGCAGAGGGAGAGGGGAGGAGAGAGAGAAGAAACAGGAGAAGGTGGGGGAGGAAGAGAACAGTGAAGTGGAGAAAGAGATCAGATAGGAAGGAAGGTTCTGTCCAAGATTCACCGTAACCTGTCCCTTTGGTCAAAAGAAAACCCATGGCTACCTTTGAAGGAAATGGCACCAAAAGAAGGAAGCAAACTCTGGTCTGGGAAAGACCCCCATTTCTGGACACTGCCCAGGAGACCTTACCACAGGCTGGGTCTTGGGGATTGACCCATCTCTGTTCCGTAAGTACTCCATCTCCTTCGAGGATCAGAAAACCCCTCGGACTTGACTAACCTTGAGAAATGGCACAGACCTTGCCTCTGGGGCTCCTCACGGCCATGGGGGTCCAGGCTGTTTCTAGGGCCAAACCCAGGAGGAGCCCAAGGCTGGGAGGGGCAGGGCCTAGAGGTTCTGCAGCCCTGGCCGTGGTCCTGAATTATTAATGTTCATTTCAGTTATCCTTTGGTTCAGCAGAAATATGACAAAGCAATCTCAGATAATGAAATCACCCATATTTTCTGCTGTTCATAGCAGGCTTTCAGGGGCAAATCCTGCTCCCACCTTCACAGTACTATTGAGTTACACATTTCTGGGTGGGGTGTGACTCTCCCTGTGCTGTTGATCAGTGTGTAGAACATAGATTAGAGTGACCTGAGGACTTTCCTTTTAGCAGGTCAGTGACTGTTCATGGTTAGCCAGTAGAAGAGGAACCTTTGCAGAACATGCAACTTTCATTTTAAAGAGGGTCTCCGGGGGGCGTCGGGAGACCAGGCCGCCCTAGTCTAGCCTGGAAAGCCGTCATTGCTCTCTCTGATTCTCCTTCTCAATCACTGGACCTTCACACTTTGAATTGTGCCTTTTTATGGCATCTCGGAACTCATCTAAGATTCATCTAGGCACTTTTACAGGAGAAGGGACTTATGCCGATTTCTTTTCATTCCTTCCCGTCGCTTCCCTCTACTATCTCCCCATGACCCTTTGATGTCAATTTAAAAAAGAACGCAGAATCCAAAACACCAGAAAATGAAATTACCGTCACTCGCACGGGAACGCCAGGACCCCAAATCAGGTATAGCAGACATTTGTCAATGGGCAGACTGCCACTCAGTCATGGTTTATTTCTTCATGGTGATCAAATCACCTCCTTGCTGATTGAAAACATCAATTTGGGGAATCACATAAAAATCTAGAGGTCTGAATTCTTCTGAAATATCAGAAGATCTGGCTGTTCAAGCCCCCAGAGTATCAATTGTCTGATGATGAAACTTGAGAGTATTTTATTTTTCTCCAGTTGTTTGAACATTGGCAATGTATGCAACCTTCTAAGACCAGTTAACTAGCATATACCGATCCCCAAAGTCAAAAAGCAGATAGAAGAAGATTTTGGTGGGTTTTGCCTTAAGTATAAGTGGAATTTATATGATGCTGGCCTTGACGTGGTTGTCTTCCAAGTGTTATTTCCTTTTGAAATATTAATAGCTAGTTAACCATGGTTCGCAGATCTAATTTTAAACTTTTATAGGAGATAAGAGTACCCTCATCCAAAGAATAAAAATATTTTCCAGGCTGCGGTAGGTCAATTTCACCCTAGGAGGGGGATGGAGAGTGTCAGTGTTCTCCAGAGAAATGAAACTCATAGGATACACACACACACAACACACACATACAGATTTATTATTAGAAACTGGCCCATGTGGTTATGGAAGTCCAAAAGTCCCCTGATCTGCCATCTGCAAGCTGGAGGCCCAGGAAAGCTGGTGGTACAGTTTCAGTGTGAGCTCAGAGGCCTGAGAACCAGGGGTGCCAATAGTGTAAGTCTCAGTTCAAGTGCAGGAGGGGATCAAAGCTCAAGTAGCCAGGTAGAGGGTGAATTTTTTTTTTTTTTTTTCCTGTACGCGGGCCTCTCACTGTTGTGTCCTCTCCCGTTGCGGAGCGCAGGCTCTGGATGTGCAGGCTCAGCGGCCATGGCTCACGGGCCCAGCCGCTCCACGGCATGTGGGGTCTTCCCGGACTGGGGCACGAACCCGTGTCCTCTGCATCGGCAGGCGGACTCTCAACCACTTCGCCACCAGGGAAGCCCAGAGGGTGAATTTTTTTCTAGTCAGGGCCTCAGTGGATTTGATGGGGAGAGCCATCTGCTTTACTTAGTCTACCAATTCAAATGCTAATCTCATCTGGAAATGCTCTCACAGACACATCTAGAATAATGTCTAGCCAAATATCCGGGCATCTCAAGTCCTGGTCAAATTGACACATAAATTAACCATCATAGACGGTAAAATTAAATTGAGGATAAATGTGGTGTGGAACAGACATATATGCTCAGAAAAGCTGCTCTGGGCCAGTCTGATGGTGCTTTGGCCCTGCTGGAGACATTGGGTGACACTTGGTAATTGTTAGCTGTTGGGTAGAGCTATTGGGTGACACTTGGTAATTGCTTGCTGTACCATTCACACTGAGTTTTGGGATGTTCTCAATTCCCCTTTGTAGCTACTTAACAGATCCTGTCCGCCAAGTCCTGGGACTCCCACTTCCCCACTTGGGCCACTTGGGGACGCCTTTGTGGAGCTGATTTGAGCTCCATCATGTCTCTGGCTGGGGTCAGGGCTGAGCAAATGGCTTGCACTGAGGCCAGGCTTATGGGTTGCAGTGTCTGCCCCTACCTTGTGGAAAGTGAAGATAGAACGGCAACAAATACACAGAACATCACCCTTTTGAAATCTCTGGACTGGATCTCTGGCTCCCCGACATTTAGTTCTCAAAAACAGCTCGGGCAAACAATCAAACAGTCACATAGAAGACAAGAAAAGACAACAGCCGCAAAAAATTGGGAGATAACTCACAGCTTTCCTGCAAGAATCTCTCTGGAGGTGGTCTTGTCCAGCCCTGTGCCTCCAGGCAGACTGACTGTGGCTCCACCTCAGAATGATGGAAACCTTCCCTCTCCTCTAGGTCTTAGACCCTGTGACCCCATGCAGGTCATGGGCAGGATAACCCATTATTCTGACAGCAGAGCCCTGTGGTTTGCTTTGGGGCTGTGAGCCTCAGCGCCAGGCCCTCGGAAGCCCCTCACTTGCCGCTCCCTGGCAAATGTCTCGTTATCAGTTGCCAATGATTAGCTTCTCAGAGCACCTCTGGCTTTTATTTTCTCCCCAAGGACATTATTTGTCCAATTCATCCCAAAATAGCCCAGCCCAGCCATCCCATAATACCCCTATCCAGTGTCACTCAAAACAGGGGCCCGGCAGGAGCCCTGAGCTCTTCTTCCTGTCCTTTCTCTTCTTTAATAAGCAAACCCCGGGCTTCAGTCAATGCCTTTCCTCCAGATTCATGAGTTGGCTGCTTCTGCACCAGCCCCAGATCCTGGCAGATAAATCTACCCCGAGCTGTCAACACAGACAGAGGGGAACAGCTCAGTCGGGTCCTCGGAGAGGCGACTGTGGAGACACCAGATTTACCAGCCACCCTGTCCCTTAGGGTGTCTCCTCCTCGACCTTCAGGATGAAGCAGGGCCAGTGTATGGCTTTTGCTGCCAGGGACCAAGATGCCAAAGGTACTCCCTCCAAAGATGCCCTCCCCGCTTGTCCTTGGTGACCAGTGGAGAGACTGGTCGAGGATGATGGGAGGTGAGGGGCCCTTTAGCTCCCCAAGGAAGGAGTGACTGAGCTGCTGGCCTTGCTGGGGACTCGCCGCCACTGGAGGGAAACGCACTGATTTCCAGCCCCACTCTCCAGGGTCACTCTGGGTTAATTTTAGCTGCTTCCCTGCCCCTGGACGGGCCACACATTTTTCCTCCTTAGCCATGTCCAAGGCTGTCTTCTCACGCAGCCCCAGCGCCTGTCCAAGCAAAATTGAGACATGTGCTTATGACAGTGTGTTTCCATGAAGACAGATTGCTCTCTCTCCAAGGTCAAAGCTCCCGCTGGCCAGGCTCTTTGGCAAACGATGCGTCAAACGGGTCTCTGCGAGCAGCAGACTGTCAGTTCTCGGGCCCCTGGCCGGTTGAAACCTTTCAGAGGATTATCGTGCCCTGTAGAACTTTTCTCCTTCCACTGTCTGTCTGTGCCTCCCCTGATGACCCCCAACACAGAGGGATGAGTTGGCACAATATTGGAAATTATGACAGGGAACCAGAAGGCAAAACAAATCCTTCTGAAGAAATTGGGAAATGTCTCAGTCATTTTGCAAAGCAAGAGCTGTGGTCCCTTGTGAGGTTTAAAAAACAGAACAGTGAAGACATGGCCTGCTGTGCCTGTCCATTTCCCTGTCTGGCTCACAATACCTGCGAGCAGATCCACGTCTTGTCCTCCACCAGCCCACAGCACAGTGCTGGCTTTTGTTAATTGTGTTTTTACTATTTTATTAAACGCCTAATATTAGCCTGGCACTGGGCACATACGTCCTCATGGCGCTTACTGCCTTGTTGATGGTGTCACACTGTACAGAGGTGAAAGAAATAAATGGGAAATAATGGATTGAGAAACTGTTACAGAGGTTACTTTGGGAGGCAGCCTCGAAACGGCACCTAATGATCCCGTGTGCTAACAGTCGAGTCTTCTTGCAATGCTGTCCCCTGCAGGGTGGCCTGGGCCCAGTGACACTTCTGAGGAATTGAAGGTGGCAAAAGTGATGGATGTCACTCTGAACATGATTTAAGAAGTGACTTCTGTCGTGCTTGCTGCCAATCTCTCTCTCTCTCCCAGCAAAGTCTGATGGCAGCCAGCTGCCCTGTGTGTAGCCCTACCAGGGGCCCACGTGGCAGCGAACCATGGCTGCAGCTAACAGCCAGCAAGTTCCTGAGTCCTGTCAACAGCCTTGTGAGTGAGGCTAGAGGTGGCTCCTTCTCAGGTTGACCCTTGAAGTGACTGCCGCCTCAGTCAACACCTTGATTCTAGCCTCTGAGGGACGCTGAGCCAGAGACCCAGCAAAGCACAGTCGGATCCCTGCCCCACAGAAGTGGTGCGACATTGGACGTTGGTTGTGTTAAGCTGCTAAGTTTTTTAGTTTTGCACAGCAATACTATCCGAGGAGTTTTAGAATAGAGGTTTCCAGAGGAAGCCCTGCAGAAGCGGGGTGGCAGGGGAAGGCCCCTCTGAGGACATTGCGTTTAAGGTGAAGATTGAAGGCTGTGTAGGACTAGATGTACAGAAAGCTGGAAGAACAGCATTGCAGGCAAAGGGGAACAGCATGTGCAAAGGCTCTTAGGCAGGAAAGGGCTTGGATTATTTTAAGAGCTGTGACTGAAACGTTATGTCTAGATGCTAGGCTCATCCCTCTATTTCCACTGTATTTAGTTCCCAACTCAACTTTGAAAAGTGGGCATTATTATCCCATTGCTGGGGGAAACTGAGGCAGAGAGCGATTCTGTGACCAGGCTAAGGTCACACAACTAGAAAAGGAGAAGGGCTTGGAGTCAAGCCTAAGTTTTTCTAAATATTGAACCTGTGTACTCGCTCATACCTCTTAATACCGCCTGACTTCTTCCAACCATTTCTCAGACAACCCCCTTTCTCCTGCTGTGTCCCAGGAACACGTGGTTCCTGTCTTGACATAGCTCACAACTTGGAAGGAGAGATAGACAAGGACAGCAAACTTTTTCCAGGGCTTTACTCTTGGCCCCTCATATAAACCCTGCAAGGCAGCTGGGGTTGGGGCAGGCATCATCCTTGTATCCATTTACAGACAGGGAAAGGGAAGCTCAGAGGGGATAATGGCCGGCACAGGACATCTTGTTAGTGAGGGCAAAATGAGGTCTGGACCCCAGGGCCTCTTACTCCGATTCTCATACTCTTTCCTCCATCCGCATGGTCCTGATTGACACAGGAGCCTCTGAGAAAGGTGCTGAGTGCCTTCTAAAGTCAAGAGGCTCTCTTTGTAACCGGCTCTGGTATCAAACTAGATTTGTAAGCACCACAGCTGCTCAGACTGTGGTCCCTGCATATATGACAATTCTCACAAAGCAGCTGAATATGGAAAACTTATGTATGTTACAAAAAAAGTCTTTAACTGAAAGTCTTTCACAATTGGCTTCATTTATAATAACTAGACTTTCTGGTTCATTAATCTTAAGAACTCGAGGAAAAACCCAAACTCACAGAGCTATGTGTATCTCCCCAAGTGGACAATTTACCTCTTGGCACCTACCTAACTCTCACCACGCTTGGGTCTTAATTTAAATGTGACTCCCTCAGAAAGGCCTGGCTTGAGTCCCAACCCCAGTTAGAGCTGTGCTCCCTCCCAGTGCCCTGCCCGTCTCCTTCTTAGCTCTTACCGCATGCTCAATAGACATTAACTTGGGGTCCGTTTATCCAACGTGTGTCTCTCTCACTCAACATGAGACTCACCCAGGCAGACTAGTGTGTTCGGAGTTTACCATTGAATGTCAGACTAGGATGGCACCTTTGCCTCATCACAAACACTCTCTGGGGCAAGTTGCTGAGTTACGGGGCACAGGAAGTGGGGAGGAATACCTTTAGGGTAGGGGTGATGCTGCAACCAGAACATAAGAACAAAAATTATAATAGTAGCTAATGTTTTTGAGAGCTCTAGGGAGCGCATGTAAGTGTTTCAAGGGTACCACATGCTAAGTGGTTTCAAGGAATAACTTAGAGACAGTTATTTTGCACACGAACATTCTCACATGCAAGTGATAAGGTGACCAAGTTGTCCTCGTTTGTCTGGGAATATCTCATTTCTAAAACTGTAAGTCCAGCATCCTAGGGACCCCCTCTGGCTCAGGCAAGATGAGATGGATGGTCATCTTAGCAGGGGGGAAAATAGTCAGTGGACTTTTGCCAAAAAAAAAAAGAATTTACAAGAGAGGAGAGAGAGGAGGGAGAGCAAAAATCTGCAGCGAGTCTGGAAACCGTGAATCTTGTTTGCATTTGTCAGGTGTGTGCGTGTGTGTGTGCGTGTGTGTGTGTGTGTGCGTGTGTGTGTGTGTGTGTGCATGTGTGTGTGTGTGTGGAGAGGAGGTGGTAAACTGATTAGTTAGCAGCTAGAAAAGAGGCTGGGTTGTGCATCCCGTCCTTGAGCAGAATGGAGAAGGATATTAAAGAAAACAGTTCTAATTCTGTACGTTTCTGCAGAAAACCTGTGCAGGCGATGCAGCGGGCCGCTCTGTGTCGCGTCAGCTGGGTCCTTCCCACAGACCTCCCCTAAGCTAGGCCAGCTCTGCACCACTTCCCTTAGCAGTACTTCTTAGGAGCCTGTGCTAAGTACACAGCACCGGGTTTTGGGGACCCAGAGCTCGGGAGACCTCAGTTCCAAGATGGGGGAAAGAAGTTGTCACCGGGGGAGGCAGAGTGTTCATTTTCTCTGTGTTTCAAGTGAAAAGCTTCAGTCCTCAGTTACCTGTCCCAAATAAATGTCGCTTTGCGTCATCAAAGCGTTCGTGGAGACTCTTAGCGGTTGTTTCTGGAACTTGCGGTCCCTTGGGGAAGTTCTGCTCATGCTATGGCACTCAGGTGAGGGCTGCATAGCTCTGGGTGCAAATTCTAGGTGCTTGTAACCCTTGGCTGCAGAAACACTCTGTTCTCAGGCAGCAGATAGTGAAGCGTGAAAATGAATTTCTCAATGACTTGAAAACACATCCTGGGTTCTTAAGGATGAGGGGGATTCCCAGATGTAACACAAGTGATCCCATTTCTGTGTGACTCTTAGGAGCACTCACAAGACGAAAAAGAATGCTTTGTGCAGAAGACAGGGTGTAAGCAGGAAGGCTGGGCTCTCCATTCTTGACTGGGACAAGTCCCTCGTGTATTTGTTTGCTTATTAAAATCTATTCCTTTCTTCATTCTTTCATGCATTCTTTCATTTCTGTCCATTCATTGGTTTACTCATTAATTCCTTTATTCTTATGTATTCATGGGTTCACTTATTCCTTTATTTGTGCTCATTCCCCTCTCTCAACCCCATTCTTTTTTTTTTGCGGTACGTGGGCCTCTCACTGTTGTGGCCTCTCCCGTTGCGGAGCACAGGCTCCGGACGCGCAGGCTCGTTGGCCATGGCTCACGGGCCCAGCCGCTCCGCGGCATGTGGGATCTTCCCGGACCGGGGCACGCACCCGTGTCCCCTGCATCGGCAGGCAGGCTCTCAACCACTGCGCCACCAGGGAAGCCCTCATCATTCTTTTAATCAGTTTTTACTGAACATTTACTGTGTTGTCAGAGATGTACTGAGTGTTCTGAGCTAGAAGAGGTGCCTGGGGAACTCTCCTTCCCACTGGGGTGACAGATCTTTCCCCCATAACCCTAATCCAAGGCGTCTTGGGCTGAGTCCTGGTGGCAGGCCTTGGATGACGTCTATTTGGGAACACTGGTCACTGCAGCTTTGTGAAGAACTCCTGGGTCCTTGGAGTCACTGGGAGGCTCAGTACAGAGTCCATGGGCCTTTTGGTCATGCCTCTGGGCACTAGACCCCTGTGGGTGACCAGTAAGATGGTTCTGGCCTCCAAGTAGATTTTCTCTTGGCTGAGACAATGGAAGGCCAGATCCCCCTTTCTTGGTTTCGTTGGCCATGTTTACGAGGTAATGACAGAGCCAGATGGGATCAGATTATATGGGCAGCCCAGATGTCCTTTGCCTGTCTACACAGCCCGAAGAACCTAGAGGTTCCAGAGAGAGGATTTTGTTTCTATATTTCTCAAAATACCCACAGGAAACCAAGGCAAGTGGGAGTTCAGGGATCAGGCAACAAAATTCCAAGGAAGGCTGCCCAAGGCCATGTGTCCCATCTACCTGAGCCCTGCTGAGCACTCAGCCATGCTGGGCACCGTGTGGAACCCAAGAGGGAAGAAACGACTTAGTCTCTGCTTTTGAAAGAAGCAAGAAAATAACCCGAAACACAAAAATAACCAACACGTATACCATTTACAAACAGTTTTTACATGGCTCTTCTCATCTGTGCCTCCCCTGGGCTGTGTGAGGAAGTGAGATACCATTACTATCATTTTACCTATGAAGAGAGCACTGGAATTGTCCACAGTCACACAGCTAACATACAGCAGTCAAGATTTGAACCCAAGTCTATTTGATTCCAAATCACATGTCTGTGCCCTGAGCCTGCACCATAACATGTAAACTGTGAGGGCTGGCGGTGGCCTCCTTAGGTGGGGAGAGTTTGGAGAATGGGAGCGGTCACTGTTGCTAGCTGTGGTCAGAGGAGGCTTCTCGGAGGATTTCGAATTTCCTTTGTACTGAGGAGTCAGGACCAGTCACGAATTTACCCATTTTTTTACCTTCCATCCTCCTTAATATAACAGGGAGTGGGTTTCACCTGCTAGCTCTCACCTCTGCCTGGGGAATGGGAAACATATCTTTTATTCCTCAGCAATATCGAGACTTGGGCATGAGACCTGAATGGCTCAGAGAATTTAATCATTCAACAAGCAGCTTTGCCTAGGAGCAGAAGTAAGAACTGACGCAGAGTCTTCTCTACGGGTAAATATAATTAGCCTGGCTATTATGTCCAAATCCTCCGTAAGCCCCTACGCTCAGGTGGCAAAGTGAACCTGCTGGCTTTTGGTGACTCTCGAAACCAAGAACCTTTGCTGGGGCTGCAGTAATCTGATTTATCTCAGAAACAAGCCGAGCCATTACAAGGCTGGGTTTGCAGTTTCAATATGCAGAGATTAATTTATATGCAGACCTAATTAGGCAACTGAAACACCCACTCATTGATTATTACAGGAAAAAGAACACATCAATTTGGAGAAATACACTCTATAAGGTTGTGCAATAGTTGCAAACTTAATTGCCAAGTGGAAATTCCCTTCTAGTGGCTAATAAATTTAACCAATTAACCTTTGCTGGGATGGTCTTTAATTCCTGGAGTCCAGGCAGGCTTTGGTCCTCTGCCTTTTCAAACTCAGTCAGAAAAGATGGCAGCTCTGGGCTGCTTTCTGTCCTTGTCTCAGGTCTGGTTCACAGTAAAGAGCTCACAGTAAATGCTGTGAATAAAGGTCCAAAGAGTCTAGGGCAGTTATTTTCCATTTATTTTTTATTATGAGAATGGTTGCAGATCACGCTCCTGGAAGGCATATTACTATTCTCCCCCTGCCCCAACCCTTTTAAAAAAAGCTGCATGGCATTCACAGAAGCCTAGTAACTAATCCAGCCACAGATCTAGCAGGGGGTGGATTCTGGCCTTGAACTCAGGTCTTCTGACCCCAGGTTCCGTGCTTTTTCTCCATTTCAGGCTCTTTCTTGTGTCCCAGGGACTAAGACTGACTGTCCGCAGGGCTGGAATAGTCACCCAAAGGGCATGACAAAATGGATCCCGAAGGCCTCCAGCTTTGAAGCGTCCCTCCCACTGGTTTGACACCAGGCTGGATCCCATCCCAGAGAGTGATTCCTCCGATTGAAGGAGGGGCTGGGTCTTTAAGTCTTGTGTCAAAGTGCAAAGACCTCTTAAAGGAGTCGCCATCAACCTCTTCCAGTCATTATGACCCTAGCGAACGTGCCTGTGTCAGGAAGATTCGCTTTTTAGATGGAGTCACAGACAACAAGGATCTAGATACGTCTGGACAGGTCAGACAGATGGCATCATCATCTGGGTCTGTGGGCCAGGAAGGAATGGTCCTGATGGAGTGGGGGTCCTGAGTTGCTAGAATCAGCCCAAGGGCACTGGGACATGCAAGATTTTTGAAGCAAAAAGGGTAAAGATTGTGGGCAAGGGAGAGGTGTACTGCTACCCCTCATGTGTGGTGTTGAGAAAGCTGTGCAATGCCTGCAGGTCTCCGTTGCCTCATCTACAAAATGGGAGTCAGGAGACTGCCCTTCCAGGCACGTGTGCGGCTAAAATGAGCCACATCAGAAGGCTCTTAGCACAGTGCCAGGCACTCAGGAACCGGCCAGCACCTGGGGCTCTTCCTGCAACTGTTCTGGGCAGCTTATTCCCCCCAGTGCTGGACAGAGACTCAGAAGGCCTGTGTTCCAGTCCCAGGTCATCTGCAAACTCACCGAGGGCCCTTTGTCAATGCTCTCCTTCAGCCCTCACTTTCTCGTCTATGAAATGAGGCAGTAAAACTGGAAGACTTCTAAGGGGCCCCTATACCCAATTAATTTATTGATTTGCCCAGTGACTATGTCTTAAGAGCCTACTGTGTGCCAGGCGCAGTGCTAGGCAGTGGGGATACAGCTTGGAGAGACAAGGCCTCTGCTTTAAGGGAGCTGATGTTCTAGTGAAGGAAGTAGACAAAAAACGAGTATGTGAGATACTTTCAGATAATGATCAGTTATGTAAAGGAAAGCAAGAGAATCTGTGTTCATCAAACTTTTCTTTTTCCTCCCCAAGGTATATGAGTCAGTGCTGACAAGTTTAAGGAAAAAAAAAAAAAAAAAGCAGAGGCAGGTGTTTATTGGCAGGATTAGATATTCTCACAAAGTTTGAGGAAGATCTGAATACCAAGCCCCAGGAAATCCAAGAACCAGACCAGCTCTGGGACCCCACAGCCAGCTTCCGTGGAGCCTCCTTTCTGGAAAGCTCCTAACAACGTACCCCCGTTAACTGTTTCTTTGATCTGCCCTGTACATTGGCTTCCACCTTCTCTGTTCCTGTGGATTCCATTTCCCACACTATGTAGTGAAAGATATGGTCAAAGGTCATGTGCTGCAGCCCTCCAGAGACTCTGTTCTTTCTTTCTCAATCACGGCCCTAAATTCCCAGAGGAGGGACTCTAATTGGCTCACCTTGGGTCAGGTGTCTACTGTGGACCAATCAGCTGTGGGTTTCTCCCTTGTGAAAACATGGCTGCTGTAACCATACAGGAAGAAGGCAGGAGAAACAGTTTCCAGAAAGTTGGGAGCTGCCAATCCAACATACAGATTAAGCAGACTGTGATGCATGGAGAGGTTCCCACATCCAATTTACTTTGGAGTTTGAAGTCACTCCCCAAATAAAAGGTAGTGATGAAGCATGCTGGAAGTTTGTTCTGGATGTGGACTCCAAAGACCTGGATTCTCCCAAGTCTCCACTGACCTGATGCATGACCTTAGACAAGCCATTTACTGTCTCTGAACCTTCAGTGGAAAAGTGGGATAATATTAGAGTTATTGTGAAGTCCAGAGAAAAGTAAGGATAAAAAGCGACTTTCATAATTCCGCAGTAAGGCACAATATTGGAGGCTCTCAGAGAAGGGTGGGTGCTGCAGAGACGAAAGGAAGGGAACTTACTGGAGAACTCTGCAGGAATCCTTCCCCAGAGTAGTGAGGTTTTTCTTGATTCCTTCCCCAAAAGCTTCACATTTGGGGCTCTTTGTCTGATTCATTATCAGGACGTATGCATCCATGTTTACAACCAGCATAGGTCATTCCCAGAATGCAGGCTATTGGCATGTTTATAACTCTACCAACTCAACCTAGCAGATAGACACGTCTCCCCCCATGGAGTGAGACACAAATTTTCCTGAGTAAATGGAGCCAAGCTGTTTGGTGCTATCAACTGCACAGGGCTTCACAGGCAGCAGGGGAGGGAGGCTGGTCCACTCCCGCCCTGACCCAACCCTACTGCCCTTCACAGTGCAATTCCAGCTTCCTCTCTTCGTGGGAACTTGGGGTCTTGATGAGGAGTCATCCTAGACTCCTTTCCTCAACCCCAAGTTCTGCTGATTCTTCTCCAGAGTATCTCTCCCCTACACTTTATCCTTATTGCCACCACACTGTCTCTTGTCTACATTAGTGCATCACTCTCCTAAATGTTTTCCTTGTCTTTAATGTTCCCCCAAGATTTGATCATGCCACTTCCTTGCCTAAAATACACTGGGTAAATCGCTACACACCCATTAGAATGGCTGACATAGTAAACACATTCAAGTGCCGTTGATGATGGCGGAGCAACTGGAACTGTCATACATTCATTGTTGGTGAGAATGCAAAATGGTACAACTATTCTGGAAAACAGTTTGGAAGTTTTGTGAGAAGTTAAATGTATGCTTTAACATATGACACAGCAATCCCACTCATAGGTATTTTCCCTAGAGAAAAATTTATGTTTATACAAAGACCTGTACATAAAGGTATATAGCAGAATCCTGGTAGATTCCAGCCCTGGCCGTCCATGGCAGCACTTGTAACAACACACCATTTTAATGGCATTTCCTCCTTTGCGGTGCCACTTTCTCTATTTCTTCCTCCTGCTTCCTGAGATCACCTCCCAAGTTAAACACCCGCACCCACATCCTTGTCTTGGACTTCACTTTTGAGGGAAATCAATCTAACACACCTTGTTTTCTATTGCGGGGGTGGAGGGGAGGATGGGTCTGGAGTGATTTGCATGAGGAAATTTCCCAACAGGGCTCCATTCTGAGTCAGGAGACCATGGCTCTGCCCCTATCTACTTAGGAGACCTCGGAAAAGTCTGCCCCTGTCTGAGCCTCTTTTAGCTCTGTGTTGCAGCTTACGCTTTCTAGAAACTGAGTTTGGGGTACAAAATATTTATTAGAAACCAATCTCTGGGAAATGAGGGGGGAGATAGTAGGAGAAGAGGAAGAAGTGAAACTGCACTGAAGACCTGACCAAGCATTGGCCAGCCCCACCCAAGAGGCACATTCTGCCTGGGAGACTTGCCTGGCAGGGTCTTTATGTCCTCCACCTCCCTCAGCCACCAGATGTGACACTGGCAGCCCTGGGCAGGGTGTGACCACTGGTGAGACAGCTCTCTGCAGATGAGGCAGACCCTGAAGGAGAGACAGGGTGAGGCTGTCTGCTGACCCTAGTCTCTGTAGTTGAGCCTCAAGCCCTTCCTGGCAGGGCCATCTGGGCAGCATGTCTCATCTCCATATCTACACCAAGGCCCAAAGGAAAATGCCTTTGGGCTCCAGGCAGGTAATGCCAACGCGTGAGGTGGGCTGCGTGTGATACAGTGTGGAGTAGTGGGGACGGTGGTGACCTGGGGTGTAGCTACTACTCAATTCTAGGTGACTTGTGCAAGCAGGCATATTGTTGCCAAACTCAAGAGACTCTGGACATTTCAAGTTTTATATAAAATTTCTTGGGAATTCCCTGGAGGTCCAGTGGTTAAGACTCCATGCTTCTGCTTCAGGGGGCGCGGGTTCCACCTCTGGTTGGGGAACTAAGATCCCAGATGCCACGCTCCATGGTCAAAAAAAAAAAAAAAATTCTTGTTCTTGAACCACCACGTCGTTAGCTAACTCATAACACCTCTGAACGCCTCTGGGTTAACCTCTGATCTAGAGGGCTAGCATTCATCTTGGGTGGTCCTGGGGGCAGGAGAAAGCCTGAGGTGTTTCTGGGTGGGTCCAGAGCCATCTCACAGAGCTGGGGAGCTCTTAGGGGGAAAAGACTGGGTAGGGCCTGGAAGGCGCACAAGGTTTCCCTGCGTGGACATCCTGCAGGCACTTGTCACTCAATACAAGTGATTGAAGTCGAAACCTTGGGTGCTTGCGTTAGAAGTGAACTCGTCTCAGAAATGGGAAACAGTCCCTGTTGGGCCCCCAGATGCCTGGCTTCAAAGGCTCTGAGATCCGTGGCCTGTGCAAAATGAGGCCACATCTGTTTCTGTGCACCTTAATTACACCTTCCCTGGGGCTGGTGGAGCCAGGACTGTGCGTGTTTAAGGTAGTATCTCCGGTCCTGTCCACTCACCCTTGCTAACGTGGCAGGCCAGGTTTTTAATTCCATGCGGTCGGAATGCTGGAGTATGGTTTCCTTAGTGAGTACCGCCAGGCAGATCTCTGCTGGGAGGGAGGGAGCAGCAGGACCTGGGAGACTGAGGGAGAAAGGCACAGCAGGTCTCAACACAACCCAGCAGTGCCCTCTGGGTGGGGGCTTCAGAAGTCACAGGGGACGCTGAGTGAGTTCTGGAGCATACTGGCCAGGGCCCATGCTGCTGCAGCTGCCGGCTCCAGCCTCTTTCACTCCCTCTTGGAAAAGACTACGGATTCTCTGGCCAGGGGCTCCTATGAGAGTCCAGGTGAACTCTCCCTCCCTCATTCCTGTGCACGGGCAGGCAGAGTGAGTGCTGAAACAACACTGTTTATTTTCCAGAGGTCAGCTTGGGTAATGGGTGCGGTTTCTGGGAAACACTTTGCATCAGCTGCCATAATGACTTACGGGCTGGGGACTCACAAAGAGGAATATGGGCTTTGTCAAGTCCTCTGGACTCCTAAGTCTGAATACTGCTGAGAAGAAGAGAGGGATATTGTTTTTGGGAATCTACTTTGTGCAGGATGGAAGGGACCAAAGTGTTATGTGCTGTAACAGTTATCTATGGCTGCATAAGAAACGACTTTAAAACTTAGTGGCTAAGAACCGTAGTCATTCATTTGCTCATGGTTCTACAGGTTACCAATTTGATAAGGGTCTCCCCTTTGACCACAGTCATGTAGCGGCGTGGCTGGGGCTGGGCGGTCTAAGATGGCCTCATCATGTATCTGATGATTGGTGCTGGCTGTCAGCTGAGGCACATTTTCCCAACAAGTTATTGTGGACTTTTTAACATGACGGCTATGTCCCAAAAATAGCAAGAAAGAAAACAAGCCCCCTTGTACAAGATTATGCTTGGGTCATTCTTGCTAATGTCCCATTGACCAAGGCAAGCCACATGGCCAAGCCCAGATCAATGTGGGAGGGGCCGATACAAGGTTGAGGATATAGAAAGTTATGTTTCATAGGGACCATTACTATAATAATCTATCACAATATGTTCAGGAAGACGTTGGGTGTAATTCCTACTTCATTCATTCATTCATTCATTCATTTTAAATAAGTATTTATTGAGTATTAACCAGATGGCAGATACTCATGGGCACAGGGGATTTCACAGGCAGCCAGACAAACATCCCTGCTCTCATGGACTTTTATCATCTAGTTGGGGAGTCAGACAATAAGCAAAATACAGTCAGATGTTATGTCTATGGACAAAAATAAGGTAGAGGAGGATAGCGAGTCCAGGGCATCCTGGCTCTGGGAGTTGTGGACAAAGACCCTGGCAGAGTATGAAGTCTGCAGAAGGGAAAGAACCCTGGGATGCCCTGGTAAATGCTGGGCCAAGCAATGGAATGTCTGGCACAGAGAAGGCTGGTTCTACTGACAGGCCCAGAGGGAGGGTTGCGGCTTCTTTGAGGGAGCTCCTCCATCGTGCAGAGGCCGGAGTGAAGCTGAACCTGGCTCTGTGAACATGGAATTCACAGCTTCAGATAGAACTGGCCCGACCAGGACCCCTCCCCAACACCCATATATCAGCAGACCTGGGAGGGAGAAAATATCTACTGTCATCTTTCTTCCTTGTCCCCCAAACTAGAAGAGTTAGAAAAAGAAAGAAGAGGGCAAAGCTCAGCTCCGAACCTTGTACTTCTTCCTCCTCTCCAAGCAGCTTGAGGCTGGCTGGGGGAGTGATGAAGAGGAGCTTTGAATCAAAGCTAGAGATTAAAGGGGAAGAAATTACAGGAGTGAGTCTACACTCACATTATTTAAATAACCGGGAGTGGCTGAAGAGTCATGGAGGTGGACCAAGGTATCATGGGTGGCTCTTTGCCTGGAATGTGAAAGGGTTGATGTCTAATACTCTGCCTTCCCACCTGTCACCACAGAAGAATCATCTGGGCCCCAGTATGAAATCAGTCCCTCCAGTTGTACACTAGGTCCCACCCATTCTTGCCTCTCAGGGACATCACTCCAGCAATCCATTCCTCTACCTCCTACAGCATCAAAAATCTCCTCTCTACTGGGGCTTTCTCTAAAACATACAAGCAGTGCTGTTATTTCTCCCCACTTAAAATGATACCTTGACCCCTTTCGACGGTATCAGCTACAACTACATTTCTCTTCTCACCTCTGCAGCACAGCCTGTGGTAGAGTTGTTTGTGTTTGCTGTCTCCAGTTCTTTCCCTCCCCTGTTCTCTTAAACCAAACTCAGTCTGACTTTTGCCCCTATCACCACACCAAAATTGCCATCTGCAGGACCATCAGTGACTTCCATGTTGCCAAACCCAATGGTCAATTCTGAGCCCTCATCTTGGTTGAACTCTGTTACTTTTCCTCCTTCACACTGTTTACTCCTTCTTAGCTGTTTTCTGCCTCCTCCTCCTCCTCCTTTTCTCACCATCTCTGCATGTTGGAGTTCCCAAGACTCAGTTCTTGGCCCTCTTTCCTTGTATGTCTTCCTTTGGTTTCACCCAGTCTTAAGGCTTCAAATGCCATCCATATGTCAGTGGATTCCCAATTTATTTCTCCAGCCTGGACTGGAGAAATGCTTGTCTTTCACTCAAGAGAAGTATACCCCACTGCCTACATGACATTCCCACTAGGATGCTGTATCAACCAGGAGAGACTCGTTTATGCTTTGCTAACGATGACCTCGAGTCTCAGTGGCGTTTCACAAAAAAGTTTATTTTTCACTCATGCTACATATCCCCCACGATCTGCACTATGTCATCTTCACTCCAGGATTCAGGCTGATGGAGCAGCTCCCATCTGGAACATTGCTGATCACAGTGTACGGGAAAATAGAAAACACGGCAAACCATAAACTGGTTCTTGAAACTTCTGATCATATTTCATTGGCCAAATCAAGTCCTATAGTCAATCTTGACCTCAGTGAAGTGGTGAAGTGCAGCAAACACTTGTGGCAATTGCACAGTTTATCAGATATGCCCAATAGACATCTTCAACCCCTTTAATCCCAAACTGAACTCCTTCCCCCACAAACCTGCTCCCCTCAGTCTTATCCATCTCAGTCAATGTCGATTCCATACTTCTGGTTACTCAGGTCAAAAATCTTGGTGTCATTCTTGATTTTTCTGTTTCACATCCTATATTCAGTCCTTCAAGCTGCATCTTCACAATATATCCAGAATCTAACCTCTTGGCATCAACCACTCTATCCACCGATCAACTTCTCACTATTGGAATATTTTGATAGGCATCCCTGCTTTTAATAATAGGCCTCCCTGCTTGTATCCTTGACCTTCTCCCAACCCTCAATCCCCAATAGCCTATTCTGAACAGCGCAGCTACAGTGATTGTTTTAAAATGTAAGATCATTTCTTGCTTCTGCTTGAAATCCCTCAATGACTCCCAATTTCCCACAAAATAAAACCCAAATTCTTCCACTGGCCCACAGGGTCCATACAGTCTGGTCCCTGCCACGTCTCTCACCACTTTTACTGCTATTCTCAACATCACATACACTGCCACCCTTGCTGCTCCTTCAGCAAGGGCCTTGGCAACGGCTGGTCCCCAGCTTAGAATCCTCTTCTCCCAGATGCCATGTGGCCCCTCTCTCCCTTTCTTCCCAGCTCACCTTCTCCATGAGGCCTTCCCTGACCATCTAGTTGAAGTTTTCATTCTCTCTTTCAGAATCTCCTAATCCCACAGCAGTTTTTACTTTCTCACTTACTATATAATTTCCTTATTGAATATGTTTATTATTTGTCTGGTTTTATCATTAAAATGGAAGCTCCAAGAAGGCAGAAATGTTTTGGTCTGTTTTACTCACTGTTGTATGTCAAGCGTTTAGGACAGTGCTTGATATTTATCCATGGAATGAACTGAACAGATGAATGAATTAATAACAATACAGTGTGATGAATTTTTGATACGGAAGATCATCTTAGTTCCAAAAGGATCTCGGGCCTTGAAAGTCATTATGAGGTGAGTTCAGATTAGTCCAGGATTAATTTTAAGTCTCACTGAGTCTCAAGGTGTGATGGGAACCACTGTAAGTGTGCAAGATTTTAGGTGACACATGGAGGAATGAGTTTTATTTTAAGACTTATGTGCTCATTTTAATTAATTACAAGTGATCCAGTTTTTCATCAATGGCAATTGTTTTGCAAAGTTTCTTTTTGTAAGTAAATAAAATAAGCCAAATTAGAGGAAAAAGGCTCTTTGATGGGGCTAATGGTGGACTCGGGAGGGCTCATGCCAAGGAATACTTCCTAGAACTTCTGCTGCCAGTGTCCTTATCTCTGTGGTGAGCCACAGCCAACCCCTGCCTCTGCAGGAGACCTTTCAACACTAGCAGCTGTGTGGCTGACAGCGTCTTGGTGCTCCAGCCGGGTGTCAGGCTTGTGCCTCTGAGGTCGGAGAGCCGAGTTCAAGACATTGGTCCAACAGAGACCTCCCAGCTCCATGTAATATCAAACAGGAAAAGCTCTCCCAGAGGTCTCCATCTCAATGCTAAGACCCAGTTCCACTCAATGACCAGCAAGCTACAGTGATGGACACCCTATGCCAAACAAATAGCAAGACAGGAACACAACCCTACCCATTAGCAGAGAGGCAGCCTAGAATCATAATAAGGTCACAGACACCCCAAAATACACCACCAGACGTGATCCTGCGCACCAGAAAGACAAGGTCTAGCCTCATCCACCAGAACACAGGCACTAGTCCCCTCCACCAGAAAGCCTACACAACCCATTGAACAAACCTTAGCCACTGAGTCAGACACCAAAAAGAACAGGAACTACGAACCTGCAGACTGCAAAAAGGAGACCTGAAACATAGTAAGTTAAGCAAAATGAGAAGACAGAGAAACACACAGCAGATGAAGGAGCAAGATAAAAACCCACCAGACCAAACAAATGAAGAGGAAATAGGCAGTCTACCTGAAAAAGAATTTGGAGTAATGATACTAAAGATGATCCAAAATCTTGAAAATAGAATGGAGAAAATACAAGAAACATTTAACAAGGACCTAGAAGAACTAAAGAGTAAACAAACAATGATGAACAACACAATAAATGAAATTAAAACTTCTCTTGAAGGAATCAATAGCAGAATAACTGAGGCAGAAGAACGGTTAAGTGACTTGGAAGATAAAATAGTGGAAATAACTACCACAGAACTGAAAAAGAAAAAAGAATGAAAACAATTGAGGGAAAACATTAAATGCACCAATATTTGAATTATAGGAATCCCAGAAGAAGGAGAGAAAAAGAAAGGGACTGAGAAAATACTTGAAGTGATTATAGTTGAAAACTTCCCTAATATGGGAAAAGAAATAATCAATCAAGTCCAGGAAGCACAGAGAGTCCCATACAAGATAAATCCAAGGAGAAACAGGCCAAGATACATATTAATCAAACTATCAAAAATTAAATACAAAGAAAAAATATTAGAAGCAGCAAGGGAAAAACAATAAATAACATACAAAGGAATCCACATAAGGTTAATAGCTGATCTTTCAGCAGAAACTCTACAAGACAGAAGGGAGTGGCAGGACATATTTAAAGTGATGAAAAGGAAAAAGCTACAACCAAGATTACTCTACCCAACAAGGATCTCATTCAGATTTGATGGAGAAATTAAAACAGACAAGCAAAAGCTAAGAGAATTCAGCACCACCAAACCAGCTTTACAACAAATGCTAAAGGAACTTCTTTAGGCAGGAAAAACAAGAGAAGGAAAAGACTTACAATAACAAACCCAAAACAATGAAGAAAGTGGTAATAGGAACATACATATCGAAAATTACCTCAAATGTAAATGGATTAAATTCTCCAACCAAAAGA
Organism: Globicephala melas; assembly: GCF_963455315.2. NCBI lineage: Eukaryota > Metazoa > Chordata > Mammalia > Artiodactyla > Delphinidae > Globicephala > Globicephala melas. The sequence goes on from NC_083332.1 coordinate 27,938,646, forward strand.
CATAGACTAGCTGAATGGATACAAAAACAAGACCTATAAATATGCTCTCTGCAAGAGACCCACTTCAGACCTAGGGACACATACAGACTGAAAGTGAGGGGGCTGGAAAAGGTTATTCCATGCAAATGCAAATCAAAAGAAAGTTGGAGTAGTAATTCTCATATCAGACAAAATAGACTTTAAAACAAGACTATTAAAAGAAACAAAAAAGGACCCTACCTAATGATCAAGGGATCAATCCAAGAAGAAGATATAACAATTGTAAATATTTATGCATCCAACATAGGAGCACCTCAATACATAAGGCAAATGCTAACAGCCATAAAAGGGGAAATCTACAGTAACACAATCATAGTTGGGGACTTTAACACCCCACTTTCACCAATGGACAGATCATCCAAAATGAAAATAAATAAGGAAATAAAAGCTTTAAATGATACATTAAACAAGATGGACTTAATTGATATTTATAGGGCATTCCATCCAAAAACAACAGAATGCACTTTCTTCTCAGGTGCTCATGGAACATTCTCCAATATAGATCATATCTTGGGTCACAAATCAAGCCTTGGTAAATTTAAGAAAATTGAAATTGTATCAAGTATCTTTTCTCACCACAACGCTATGAGACTAGATATCAATTACAGGAAAATATCTGTAAAAAATTCAAACACATGGAGACTAAACAATATACTACTCAATAACCAAGAGATCACTGAAGAAATCAAAGAGGAACTCAAAAAATACCTGGAAACAAATGACAATGAAAACACGATGACCCAGAACCTATGGGATACAGCAAAACAATTCTAAGAGGGAAGTTTATAGCAATACAATCTTACCTCAAGAAAAAAGAAACATCTCAAATAACAAACTAACCTTACACCTAAAGTTATTAGAGAAAGAAGAACAAAAACAGCCCAAAGTTAGCAGAAGGAAAGAAATCATAAAGATCAGATCAGAAATAAATGAAAAAGAAATGAGGGAAACAATAGCAAAGATGAATAAAACTAAAAGCTGGTTCTTTGAGAAGATAAACAAAATTGATAAACAATTAGCCAGACTCATCAAGAAAAAAAGGAGAAGACGCAAATCAATAGAATTAGAAATGAAAAAGGAGAAGTAACAACTGACACTGCAGAAATACAAAGGATCATGAGAGATTACTACAAGCAACTATATGCCAATAAAATGGACAACCTGGAAGAAATGGATGAACTCTTAGAAAAGCACAATGTTCCGAGACTGAACCAGGGAGAAATAGAAAATATAAACAGACTAATCACAAGCACTGAAAGTGAGACTGTGTTTAAAAATCTTCCAACAAAGAAAAGCCCAGGACCAGATGGCTTCACAGGTGAATTCTATCAAACATTTAGAGAAGAGCTAACACTTACCCTTCTCAAACTCTTCCAAAATATAGTGTTTAGGAAAACTCCCAAGCTCATTCTACAAGGCCACTATCACTCTGATACCAAAACCAGACAGATGCCACAAAGAAAGAAAACTACAGGCCAATATCACTAATGAACATAGTTGCAAAATTCTCAACAAAATACTAGCAAATAGAATGCAACAGCACATTAAAAGGTTCATACACCATGATCAAGTGAGGTTTATCCCAGGAATTCAAGGATTCTTCAACATACGCAAATGAATCAATATGATAAACCATATTAACAAGTTGAAGGATAAAAACCATATGATCACCTCAATAGATGCAGAAAAACATTCAACAAAATTCAACACCCATTTATGATTAAAAACCCTCCAGAAAGTAGGCATAGAGGGAACTTACCTCAACATAATAAAGGCCACATATGACAAACCCACAGCCAACATCGTTCTCAATGGTGAAAAACTAAAACCATTTCCACTAAGATCAGGAACAAGACAAGGTTGCCCACTCACAACTATTATTCAACATAGTTTTGGAAGTTTTAGCCACAGCAATCAGAGACAAAAAAGAAATAAAAGGAATCCAAATCAGAAAAGAAGAAGTAAAACTGCCACAGTTTGCAGATGACATGATACTATACATAGAGCATCCTAAATATGCTACCAGAAAACTACTAGAGCTAATCAATGAATTTGGTAAAGTAGCAGGATACAAAATTAATGCACAGAAATTTCTGGCATTCCTATACACTAATGATGAAAAATCTGAAAAAGAAATTAAGGAAACACTCCCATTTACCACTGCAACAAAAAGAATAAAATATCTAGGAATAAACCTACCTAAGGAAACAAAAGAACTGTATGCAGAAAACTATAAGACAATGATGAAAGAAATTAAAGATGATACAAAGAGATGGAGAGATATACCACGTTTTTGACTGGAAGAATCAACAATGTGAAAATGACTATACTACCCAAAGCAATCTACAGATTCAATGCAATCCCTATGAAACTACCACTGGCATTTTTCACAGAACTAGAACAAAATTTCACAATTTGTATGGGAACACAAAAGACCCCGAATAGCCAAAGTAATCTTGAGAAAGAAAAACGGAGCTGGAGGAATCAGGCGCCCAGACTTCAGACTACACTACAAAGCTACAGTAATCAAGACAGTATGGTACTGGCACAAAGACAGAAATATAGATGAATGGAACAGGATAGAAAGCTCAGAGATAAACCCACATATATATGGTCACCTTATTTTTGATAAAGGTGGCAAGAGTATACAATGGAGAAAAGACACTCTCTTCAGTAAGTGGTGTTGGGAAAACTGGACAGCTACAGGTAAAAGAATGAAATTAGAACACTCCCTAACACCATACACAAAAATAAACTCAAAATGGATTAAAGACCTAAATGTAAGGCCAGACACTGTAAAACTCTTAGAGAAAAACAGGCAGAACACTCTATGACATAAATCAGAGCAAGATCCTTTTTGACCCACCTCCTAGAGAAATGGAAATAAAAACAAAATAAACAAATGGGACCTAATGAAACTTAAAAGCTTTTGTACAGCAAAGGAAACCATAAACAAGATGAAAAGACAACCCTCAGAATGGGAGAAAATATTTGCAAATGAAGCAACTGACGAAGGATTAATCTCCAAAATTTACAAGTAGCTCATGCATCTCAGTATCAAAAACACAAACAACCCAATCCAAAAATGGTCAGAAGACCTAAATAGACATTTATCCGAAGAAGATATACAGATTGCCAACAAACACATGAAAGGATGCTCAACATCACTAATCTTTAGAGAAATGCAAATCAAACTACAATGAAGTATCACCTCACACCGGTCAGACTGGCCATCATCAAAAAAGCTACAAACAATAAATGCTGGAGAGGGTGTGGAGAAAAGGGAACCCTCTTGCACTGTTGGTGGGAATGTAAATTGATACAGCTACTATGGAGAACAGTAGGGAGGTTCCTCAAAAAACTAAAAACAGAACTACCATACGACCCAGTAATCCCACTGCTGGGCATATACCCTGCCCAGCAGGGTAATTCACAAAGAGTCATGTACCACAATGTTCACTGCAGCTCTATTTACAATAGCCAGGACATGGAAGCAACCTAAGTGTCCATCGACAGATGAATGGATAAAGAAGATGTGGCACATATATACAGTGGAACATTACTCAGCCATAAAAAGAAATGAAATTGAGTCATTTGTAGTGAGGGGGATGGACCTAGAGTCTGTCATACAGAGTGAAGTAAGTCAGAAAGAGAAAAACAAATACCATATACTAACACCTATGTATGGAATCTAAAACAAAAAGTTTTGAAGAACCTAGGGACAGGACAGGAATAAAGATGCAGACGTAGAGAATGGACTTGAGGACATGGGGAGGGATAAGTGTAAGCTGGGACGAAGTGAGAGAGTGGCATGAACTTATATATACTACCAAATGTAAAAGAGATAGCTAGTGGGAAGCAGCCACATAGCACAGGGAGATCAACTGGGTGCTTTGTGTCTACCCAGAGGGGTGGGATTGGGAGGGTGGGAGGGAGATGCACGAGGGAGGAGATACGGGGATGTAGGTACAGCTGATTCACTTTGTTATACAGAAGAAACTAACACACCATTGTAAAGCAATTATACTCTAATAAAGACGTTAAAAAAGTGTAGGAAAAATAATTTTTAAAGAAGAAGGTACAGATGATAGGTGGATATGGCAAAACCTGTGAAGATGCCGGGTAAGTGAGTGACTTTTGGGAAACCCCAGGCCATATAAAGGAGCTAGTGAAGAGCTGTGGGGAGGGAAGAGGCAGTGGTCATGGACATGGTGGAGCCAGTATGGGCTCTGGGCAGGGCCTGGGCCCCTGGGAGTGACTGGGAACCCCTTCCCTCAAGGCTGCCCAGATGCTGCCTGAGTCTGGGCTCCTGTGGACTGCTGGCTCCTGGAGAAGGGAAGCCCAGGAAGCAACACTGCTTGAGGGGGTGCAGCAGCGGCAATGGCACTTCCAATCTGTTACCATCAAGTTATAGTAGCCATTTTCCGGAAGTGTAGTTTGCCTCATTAGGCTTGAAATAAACAGCTTATATTTTTTGTCACAATTTCCATTCTGGCTTTGTTTCTGCTGACCTCATTTCCTCCTTGTGCTTCATCTTCTCCTGCGTTGCAGAATGAGGTGGGCCAGTGAGAAATAGACTATGCTGTCACCAAGGCGCCTGATATTCGTATGGAGCCCTCATCTCAAAGGTCCATCCTAGGGAGATGCCAGGCCCAGCCCAATGAGAGACAGTGGGGGAGACAGAGACAGAGAGACAGAAAGACATAGTGAGATATGCCATTATAGTACAGAAGTCTCCACACCTCTCAAAGCCATTTGAAATTTTCAGTGTCCAACGTTCTTCCCCAGCCCTCACCCCAGGAAAAGGAGAGGAACCTCAGTTCCTAGTTCCTACTCTGTTTTTACAATCCTTTACTCTTGCTGTCAAAGGCTCCGTCCCAGTCAGTCCTGTGCCCTTTTCATATACAAAAGACAACATGAGGAAGAGAGATGACCTGCGTCAGCCTCTTGGTCTAAGTAAGGCATCTCTCCAGCTTCTCCTAGTCAGTCTTAAGCCAACTTCCCTTCAATTTTTCTAACCTTAGGAAGCCACCCTAAAACATTTGAGGTGACTTGGTTCCATCCATCCATCCATCCATCCATCCATCCATCCATCCATCCATCCATCCATTCAAAGCATTTGGTAGTAGTTACTGAGGTCTTCGCTATATGTGGTGGATTAGTGTAGAGGAAGGGTTGGAGAAGTTATATGGGGTTAATACTCACAGCTTCACAGCCAGCCTGTGAGGAAGGTAGGATTAAGGTTGTTTTCCCCTTGTACATGTAGAAAAAGTGAGGTTGAGGAAGGCTAAGGATGTGTCAGGGTCACAAAGCAAGTGTGTGCAGGAGCTCAGAACCCAGGTCTGCAGTATTCCACATCCTCCATCTGGGTGGGTGAGCTTAGGCTGGGGAAGAGGCTGGGGCAGGCAGTTGGCCCGCTTATTCCAGAGGAAGCTATGGTGCATTTCCCCTGCCCTAAAATTGTTGTGCCTTTTGCTATATTTTAACAACACCCAATTCAGTGAACTTTGAGAAAAACTGACTAACCACACATAGATGCATTTTAAGCCCTTTCTATTCCCATGGGGGGAAAAACTCTGTTCTGATGTAGGACTTTGAAATTACAGGTAAAACCCCAGTTAGCTCTAAATTATCCTCATATGACCCAGAGAGCAGAAGGGGGACCTCGTCTGAATCTCCAGACCTGCTGTGTACATTTCCTGGGCTTGCCTCTATCCCAGGTATGTCAGAGACACTAGGAATTTAAAGCACATGTGACAGACACAGGCCTGATTGTGAGCTTTGACCCAGGGCCAGCAGAGATTCTATTTTTTTCATTCTGTCCCTTGCTCTGATGGACACAGAGTCTCATCTATTGGGCTGACACAGAGGATCAGACTAAGCAGAGACAGTGGCTAAAAGCTGACTGTGAAACAGAAGGGGTTAAGAGGGTTTTTCTGATTGCAGGGAAGGCAAAAATAGGAGAATGACATGCAAACACCTTATTTAGAGTAGCCGTTCATCTCCCTACCACTCTTGCCGCATCACTCTCATTTCTATTGTCTTCACAGCATTTGTCCTGCTCTGAAATTTCTTATTCTTTGTTTTCTTACTTGTTATTGTCTGTTTCCTCACTAAATTGTAAGCTCCATGAGAGCAGGGATCTGGTCTACCTTGACCACTTCTTCTAGAACAGCGTCTGGCACAGAGGTGCCTGATACCTAGTCACTGAAATCACAAACAAGGAAGTGATTACCTTAAAGGGGTGTTGAGAGAGGTCACCTGGGAAGCAGGACAGATAATGGACATGGCTGTGGATGTGGCTAAACTTACCAAGAACCAAAGAAACTCAGAGAATCGCATAGGGTGGTGCCTCAGTTTATGGGCTTTGGATTTAGACCTGGTGTCAAGTCCCAACTCCTCACCCCAATTTCCTCATCTGTAAACGGGTTAAGAATATTTCTTGAGTACCTTCTCAGTGCCAGGCTCCATGCTAGGTTCTGGAGATCTGGAGAAATCCCCCACTCCTGTGGACTGAATTCAGGCAGATGTCCACTCCTGCAAGTAAACAAATGAGTACATCCTCTGTGAGAACTGAAAAGGAAGAATAACAAGGGTTACTCATCTGGATGGTCAGAGAAGAGCTGAAGGACAGAGCTGAAGCCTGCCTGAAGGTGTGTGCAGAGGGGTGTCAGATAAGGGGAAGGGCATGCACCAAAGAAGGAACTGTAACTAGATGTCACAGCATATACAAGATGTAGTGGGGCCAGAGGCAAGAGATGAGTGTGGAGAGATAGGCATAGGCCAGATATGTCTCCATTCATTCATTCACTCATTCAGTTATCCAACACATTTATTGAGTGCCTTCCATAGGTCAGAAATTATTCTCAGCACTGTGGATACAGTGGCAGAAAAACAGCAAATTCCCTGCCCTTAAGATCATCTATGCTACTAAGGATGTAATGTACACCATGATGACTACAGTTACCATTGCTGTATGATATATATGGAAGCTGTTAAGAGAGTACATCCTAAGAGTTCTCATTATAAGGTGAAATTTTGCTCTCTTTATTTTTTCCATTTCTTTTTTTTTTTTTTTTTTTTTTGCGGTACGCGGGCCTCTAGCTGTTGTGGCCTCTCCCATTGCGGAGCACAGGCTCCGGACGCGCAGGCTCAGCGGCCATAGCTCACGGGCCCAGCCGCTCCGCGGCACGTGGGATCTTCCAGGACCGGGGCACGAACCTTCGTCCCCTGCATCGGCAGGTGGACTCCCAACCACTGTGCAACCAGGGAAGCCCCTCCATTTCTTTTTATTGTATCTATATGAGATAATGGATGTTTGCTAAACCGATTGTGGTAATCATTTCACAATATATATAAGTCAAATCTTTATGCTGTACACCCGAAACTCATACAGTGATATATGTCAATTATGTCTCAGTAAAACTGGGGGAAAAAAAGAGCATCTATTCTAGATGGGTAAGACAGATGATAAAACAATAACCAGAATAAGTAAATTATTGAGTATGTTAGAAAATGATAAAAGCTGTGGAGAAAAATAAAGCAAAGGAGGGGGCATAGAGAATGCTGTGGGGAGGAGTGTTTCAGTCTTATGTAATGTGGTCAGGGCATGCCTCAATGAGACTTGAAAGGAGGCAATTCCCATAAAGATATAGAGATTTTAGCAAAGGGCTGGTACACAGTAGGGACTCCAGAAGCCAATTAGCCAATTAACCATGATGATGATGATGATGATGAGGGTGATAATGATGGTGATGGTGATGATGGAGATGATGATGGAGAAGATGAAGGAGAAGGACAAAGAGAACGGGGAGGGCTTCCCTGGTGGCGCAGTGGCTGAGAGTCCACCTGCCGATGCAGGGGACACGGGTTCGTGGCCCAGTTCGTGGCCCGGTCCGGGAGGATCCCACATGCCACAGAGCGGCTGGGCCCGTGAGCCATGGCCACTGAGCCTGCGCGTCCGGAGCCTGTGCTCCGCAACGGGAGAGGCCACAGCAGTGAGAGGCCCGCGTACCGCAAAAAAAAAAAAAAAAAAAAAAAAAACACACACACACAAAAAAGAGAACGGGGAGGAGTCAGTAATGGGAAGTCCTTTGCAAGAACTCTTTCCTGACCAGCCTGTCACCAGGAAGTACCGTTCTCTCTGTTTGCCCATTAGTGCCTCCTCCAGCCCTTGGGCCTGGCAGCGTCTCATGCGGCCGTTTCTGGCACCAGAAAAGGTGCACAAATAGTGGCCAATTCCTTCAGAAATTCATCTTCCAAAAATTGCTTTCCATCCATTTTGCTCCAATGCCGTTTTATTTATTACCTAGCGGTGAGCAAGCAGATGGAGCCATTGTTTTCTCGGAGCTGCCTGAAAGAGACGCATTGCAATTGTGCAGCAGGCTTGGGCGCTGATTTATGGGCTCTGTGCCCCAGGAGCCAGGGCCGATGCCCCTTCCCGCACCTACAGCTGGCAGAACGTAACACTGTCTGGCCTGACTCTTCGTGGGCTGCCATTTGGGGAGGTGCCACAGGTGCCGACATATTACCTGGTCAAAGACACCTTACCCGCTCCCATCCTGTGCCCGCGTTGAAGTCCCTCCCTCCAGGCTAACCCTGGTCTCACCTCAGTGAGCAGGCTGGAGAAAAAATGTTTCTCAAGACAAAGGCAATTTCCTCCTGCCAAAGGAAACGCCCGACCACATCTTTAATCATCTGAGCTTTCAGAGAGCTGCTCGGTTGGGCCATTTAGAAGTTATTATAGAAGCTAATCTCTTCTTTGACATTTTCTATTGAATTTTCAGTTCCCTCATTCAAACTTGAAAAGATTATGACCCCATAATGTGGCCTATAAACCCACATTATAACTACCAATTGGAGCAAATCTTTTTCTTTCCTGCTTACTTGGTGTGTGACTGGGTAAGTTGTCAGACTTCTCCAAGCCTTAGTTCCCACATCTGTAAAATGGGGTGGCTCTTGGTGGCGAGGAGTCAGTGAGGTAATGCATGTGGACTGTTTAGCTCTACATCAGGTGCATGATGAACTTTCAAGAGACGTTACCTAGTATTGTTTAGAAATATGATGATTGTCTTTCCTGTCAGAGCTAAATTCCCTCTGTTAATTTGGAATCTGCAAGACATCTGAGTTTCTACCCACGTGACTCAGGTCGGCTATTTTATTCAAACTGACTCTCGTATTTTATAACTATGAAATGGGGAGAGCAACCTCCCCCCAGGGCTCTGGAAAGAAAAGAAACACTATATATAGAAGTTTCTTGTAAAAGTCAAATCCCTGAATAAAGGCTGGGTACTGCCATCTTTTTATAAATAAGGTCTGCATTTATTTTCAGGGTAGATCTATTGCCCAACAGAGACACACACGGGCCTCCTGCAGCCCTCTGCCTAACTTCACACAGGGTCTTGTGTCCTCTCCTCCGATGCCTGGCAGCCTTGGGTGACAGGGAAAGAGTGAGGCCCCTCCCCTCCCTGGAGGCTTCCCCTAAAAATATTCTGCAGGGGGTGAGTCTGGGGTTCTCCTTGGTTCAAATGACTTCAGCATATTTGGGGGACTCATAGGAACCCCCCACTTAGCAATCAGAGTCTGGAGTCTTGGCTGCTACAAGATTAGGAGGTGGTTAGCTTCCTATTTTATTTCCCTTATATGATCTCCTGGCTTTTCTCCCAGCTGATATCCAGACCCTATTTTGTTATTTGCTTGCTAACTGAATGATGCTGGGCCCAGGGAGAGACCTAAAGAGCCAGAAGGCTAGGAACTTCTGAATCTTCAGTGTTTCGGAGGACGCAGACGATGGTACTGTGACGCGAGCTCCCAGGACGGGAGGCAAATGTTGCAGTCGGGGAGGAGTATGGTGGAAAGCATGCCCATATTGGTCCTCCTGATGGTGTTGCCTTCCTGTGTCTCTTCCTCCTGCCATCTTCCCATCAAAACGTGTCACACTGAGAGGGAGCTAGATTGGGAATGTCAGCTTATAACATCTGTGTGAGAGCTCCTCTCCCTGAATCGGTCCTGACCTATGATGTAAGGTAACTCCTAACACATGGAAGACTTTCGGGATCGATATAATCTCCAGAGATTCTTCCAGGCCAATTGTGGCCTATGTCTCTGTCTCAGAAACCTAAGCTCCCTTGCGGTTACAGCCTTAAGAGGATGTGTCCTGTCTAATGAGCCCCTTTTTCTTCATATGTTCTAGATCAGCAGAGCCCAATAAAACTTTCTGCAATGATGGAACTCTTTTATATCTGTGCTGTGCAATATGGTAGCCACTGGCCACAAGTGGTTATTGAGCACATGTGGCTCATGTGGCTGAGGGACTGAATTTTTAATTTAATTTAATTCATTTAAATAGCCACACTGACCATATGATATCACTTATATGTGATAAGTGTATCACATTTGTATCACAACACAAATGAACATATCTATAAAACAAACATACTCACAGACATAGAGAACAGACTTGTGGTTGCCAAGGAGCTGGGGGTAGAGGGATGGAGTGCGAGTTTTGGGATTAACAGATGCAAACTCTTATATATAGAATGGATAAACAACAAGGTCCTACTGTATAGCACAGGGAACTATAGTCAATATCCTGTGATAAACCACAATGGAAAAGAATATGAAAAAGAATATATATCATTTTCCTGTACAGCAGAAATTAACACATTATAACTCAACTATACTTCAATAAAATTTAGAAAAAATAGCCATACTGTGGCTAGGGCTACTGTAGTGAACAACACAGCTTTCAACAGTCTCTCCTTTATTTCACGGAGTCACTATTTGGCCAAGAGGAATTGCTTGAGGGACTCCAAGGTGCCAGCCCCCATGCCAGGCTCTGCAGGGGACAGATGAGAAGAGAAGGCTTAGTGCCTCCTCCATGCGTTGGAAAACTTTCACTTCTCACCTGGGAGGAAAGGTGGAGGAGGAGCAATTGAAGGCGGAAGCAAGTGCTGGGTGAAGAAGCTGAGGATGCTCTTAGCCTTGTCTGCCAGACAGAGAATGAGTTCCTGGACGGCAAGGGTCAGCTCAGCCCAGGCTGAGTGCACAGTGGTTGCCTAATAAGGACAGAAGTGCTAAGAGGGACACACAGTCTTTAGTCAGGGGCCCACTCAGCCATCTGGGCATCTTGGCATGGCAGGGAGTGATGGAAGGTAGGAACTCCTGGGAGCTGATACCTGGTCCTGTCTCAGGAGAGGACCAGGACACAAATACCGTCTCATCCCCAGAAAAATCCCAGGGCACCACCCCCCAGCCCACTTAGCAGCACCAGTTCCCAGTGCTCATAAGAAATGACCAATGACATCCAAACTTAGTTCCTTTCCATGACTCTTTCCGGAAAGGTGATGTGGCTGAACTCTCTGGCAGATACCAGGGGCACATTGCAGCCTCCTTCCCTGATGGCTTTAATCACCGAGAAATCACTGAGGCCTGCTGGCTTGCTGGCCTCTCTGCGCAGGGCAGGTGGGCTCTGTCCCTCTATCCAGAGTGAGCAGTTTCCCTGAGTCACAATCAGCTCTGACTCTCCCTGGGAGCTGAGCCTCCCTCCACTTTTGCCCAGAATAGACAGTCTATGCTTTCAGGACAACAACTCTTGTTCCATGAATGTCAGAGTAGATTATTTATTTATTTATTTTTTGGTAACAATTATTGTGAAAAATTTCTCCAACTTGTGCGGGAAGCAAATGACTATACCATTTATTGAATGAACACTCACAGTGTTTTCTATGTGCCAAGACTGTTCTATGTGCTTTACAAATAGGAATGTGGCTCTGAATTATAACAATGCCAGGAGGCAGCTCTGTTCTGAAGATTGAGGAAGCCGAGGCACTAGTAACTGAATTAACTGGCGGGTGAACCTGCAGGGTGGCCATCCATCCCAATTTGCCTGGGACTGAAGGGTTGCCTGGGACATGGGACTTTTGGTGCTAAAACCAGAACACTTCTGGGTAAACCAGGATGAGTAGTTGGTCATCCTACACCCTGGAGAAGTTTGGCTCTAGAGTTCCTGCTTTTAATCTCCATGCTCTGTCTTCTCAGTGCAGGCACTGAGGGTACCTGGCAGAAGGTCAGTGAATCAGTTAGCTTTGTCCTAAAGACAGATATATATCTGTATCTATCTATCTATCTATCTCTCTATATATGTATATATAGCTGTATATATATGTATATAGCTTTGTCATATGTTTGGCCCATATATATAGCTTTGTCCTACAGTCTTATTCTATAGATGAGAAAGCTGAGGCAGGGCTGATACTCACCCAGACCTCAAGGAAGTCAGAAGCAGAAATGACACTACACCTTGATCTACCAAGTCCCAGCCCGGGGATCAGTTCATAGGTTTCTGGAATTTCTTTATTCATTTAAACCCCACATCTATGGAAAAGGGATTCACGTCCTATAGGAAAGGACGTGAGAACAAGTTGCCAAAATGCAGGCAGCAAAAGAAAATCGTGACCAGAGTTTAATGTGAATACACCAGCTTTAGTAGGTAATTTGGCCTTGAGCTTACTGGCACGCACAGTATAAAAGGAACGCCGTCAGAGTTTCCTCTGAGGAGCCAGAGTGTTATTATTGTTTATAGCTGAATTATACTCCACTCAAGATTCTTCGATAGAAACTATTTACTAGGAGAAGGTGCTTAGTGCTAGTTTCCTGCGAAGGCAGAAGCATATTTCCATGGCCGCCCATACCATCCCTTTCTAAAAGCCAGGGCATCTGCTTAAGGTACAAGTCAGGAAAGTGACCCAGAAAGTGGCTAAGCTAGGGTGGTCCAGGTTTGAAGACCTCTGAGGGCTCAAATATAATCCCAAAATCTCTGATGCAGGGGTGCGCCTTATACAACAGTTACAACCAATGGTTTAGGGGCCTGGAGGTCTGCCTGCTCCTCTCAGCTGCCACCACAGCCTGAGGCTTTCCCAAGAGCCACAAGGACTCTGGAGTGAATTCTCTGCTCTGGGTCTTGCCTGAGGACAGAACCAGGCCTTTGGAAGCCTGACTGGCAATTCCCTGGCCTTGAGGGCACCCTGAGCTTTAGGGTGGGTGCCCACCAGCATTGCCTCATCCTACCCTGTATTCCAGAGGCCAGGTCTCAGCTGGGCAAAAGCGGGCATTCCCTGGTACCCTTGCCTGAGGCTGGGGGATGGTTGACTGCTCAGCCAGGAACGATCTGATTCATCCTTGTTAGTTTCTCATCACGTTTTTTTTGTTTTTTTGTGGTACGCGAGCCTCTCACTGTTGTGGCCTCTCCCATTGCGGAGCACAGGCCCCGGACGCGCAGGCTCAGCGGCCATGGCTCACGGGCCTAGCTGCTCTGCAGCATGTGGGATCTTCCTGGACCGGGGCACGAACCCGTGTCCCCTGCATCGGCAGGTGGACTCTCAACCACTGCGCCACCAGGGAAGCCCTCATCAGGTTTTTTGTTGGCTTTTCTTTTAAACAATTTTTTGGGTTTCTTTTAAGGTCGAGGAGGAGGATGCCACTGGGGGAGGTGGGAGAGCCCCACTCTAATCAAATCTGAGCAGAGACAGGGTAAAAATTAACCTTCATTTGAATATGTAAACAAACACTGCGCTTGGTAACTTCCAGCTGTCCTTGGCTTGGGTCGCTGAGGAGCAGCCCAAGGTGATTCATCTGCCAGGTCTCTTCACGGCAGGAAAAACTTTATTCTTTTTTTTTTTTTAACACCTTTATTGGAGTATAATTGCTTTACAATGTCGTGTTAGTTTCTGCTGTATAACAAAGTGAATCAGCTATACGTATACATATATCCCCATATCCCCTCCCTCTTGCGTCTCCCTCCCTCCCACCCTCCCTATCCCACCCCTCTAGGTGGTCACAAAGCACTGAGCTGATCTCCCTGTGCCATGCGGCTGCTTCCCACTAGCTATCTGTTTTACAGAAAAACTTTATTCTTAAAGGCTTTTTACACTCGAATAAGTGCTAAATAATAATAAAAGGGCAAGACTGAAAGAAACTCTTTCCTCTGGAAGGGTGTCACCACAGGCAAGATGAAGAACTGAAGAACTCCAGTTTGGGAGGGTGTGACAAAATCTGGGTTGATGAATGCTGACATTCTGAATACAATCACTCCATGCCTTCACCTAGGTCAAGAAACGACATTGTTTTCCTGAGCAGGGGTGACAGTGAGGTGACAGAGATTAATAGCTTGGTATTGACTGAGCAACTTCTAGTTCCTTATCTTTGTCAAGTCAAGGCTGTGTCCAAGGGCTGAAAGTGTTATTAGACTTATAATTGCAAAGACATTTAAAGGGTTTCCCCTTAAGGGACTATGAAATCCAATAAACCTTTCACAAAACCTCCAGCACCGGAGCACGAAGCCCGTCTGGGAGAGTAGCGTGCTGCCAGCCAAGCGCCGGGAAACCTTGAAGCCGCCAGCATTGAATAATGTTTGATTTATGAAGTTGGTTTTGCATTTGTATCAGTTGTTTTATTAAAAATATATGAAAGGAAGTTTTAAATATGAGCAAGCCCGGTAAGTGCTCGTCTGCAGCGAGCCCCCGTCTGGCCCAGCCTCGTGCTGCCTCCTGGCCGTTCCCTCCATCCAGGAGGAGCCGGGAGAGAGGAACCCGTGGCTGATTTGTGGGGTTCATTTGGTCTGCCGGGATTAAGTCTCAATTTCTCACCTGAGTTTAGGGGCTGGAGGATGGGGAGTGGGCGGGTACGGAGTCAGAGGGTTTGAGATGTTGTCTGTAAGGTGGCCCCGGGGCATCTCTCAGCTGGGCTGCATTTCCTTGTCGGTAGCAACACCTTCTACTTCTGGAAGAGGTGTTCCCGCTTCCTTTCAGGAAGGCTGTGGCACCAGAGGATGTAGGCAGGGAGAAGATTGGTTTGTAGGAGACCTCTTTGGGATGCTGGATGTTGGGACTGGGGACTGCGGAGCAGGTTAGGACTCTGGGCATCAGTTTTCCCATCTGTCAAATGACACAATTGAACACGATCCTCACTCCCTGCCCCTCTACTGCCCTAGCGTCACCTTTGGTCCTGTTGTTCCTTGGAGCGGTGAGAGGAGCCCACTCAGCAGGGCAAGACCTTCAAGACCAGGCCCTCAACACTTCATGAGCAGAGGAGCACTCCAGAGAGAAGAGTGCCCATGAAAAGAGCAGGGACTGAGGTCCAGTGGGTGGGGCAGGCTGCTGACATCCTGGAATGAGGCGTGTTGAAGCATGTTGGTAAAAAGGGCTCCTGTCTTCAGGGCCAGCCTAGATGGCAGCCAGCACGCAGGCCACGTGGGGCTGTGGGCATTTGCAGACACGTGGGAGGGCATCCACTCCACCTAGGAACTAGGAACGTCCCTACAGGACGGTGCTTCTCAAGGAGTGAAGTGACCTCTTCTCCTCTCCCCCACCAAGCTTTCAATGAGGCGTCCAGGCAGTCAGAGGTATGGAGGCCCTTAGGGTCTGACCTCAGTAGCCCTCTCTCCAGAGCGGGTCCCTCCGTTCTTCCTGCCCCACCGGCAGTGAGGAGGCGGCTGGCTTGCCCTGGGCTGTCACAGCCCTACCTTTGTATCCCTCCATGTCCCCTGTGTCAGGCACAGACGTGGTACGTAATAAATACTGATTCAACGAGAGGATAAAGGCCCTTCATCAGCTCCCATTCTCTCTTCCACAGCATCAATACAGCAAAGGTGGCCAGCCAGCATGGCCATTCTGCCAGAGGCAGGATTTTGGCATCTGCCAAAACTGGGGGGAGGGGAGCTTATGTCAGGTTTGACCTGGGAACCTCCTTAACAGGTGGGTGGTGTTGAAAGTCCTGAAGTGCTCTCTGGTGCTCTAGGGCTGTACCCCAGTCAGGAGGCTGGGGGAGGGGGAGCCATAACAGGCCTCAGGGATGGGCCCTGGGAGCCCTTTGTCAGGGTGGTCTCTCCCTCTCTCTCTACCTCCCTCTTGCAGTGAAGGGGAAGTCTGGGCATCCTTGGGGGTCCCAGATCCACTGTTACCTCACTGTTCCACTAGCCTCACACCGCTGCCCTGGGCCTGGCTCATTGTACATAAGTATGTGTTGAATGGATCAATGAATAAATGAAGCTATCCATCAACTCCAACAGCACCCAACCCATTAATGCCACCCCAGGCAGCCGGCCAGCACACTGGCTCTGCTGGGGAGATGTGGGCATTGCAGACACTGCCTGCTCTGGACCATGTTGTGGTTTTCCTCCATCTTCCTAGTTAAAAACTGCTTCTGTAGGTGTTATAACTCATCACCACAGGCCTTCTAATCCTTGGTCTCCCAGTACCTTGCACTTGTCCTCAAGACAGTTTAGCAGCCTTCTCTGAACCGCTTCCACATGACAGGCACAGCCATGGGAGACAGCAGGAAGGGCAGTGATTAGGTAGCCAGACAGATCTGGCTTCAAGTTGTGACTCTGCCACTTTTCAGCTTGGGCAAGTGATTTCATCTCTCTGAGCCTCAGTGTTCTCATCTGTAAGATGGAGACAAATATTGCAATCTGCCTTAGAGGGCCGTCCTGGAAAAGAAGGATGCGGCAGCATCAAATATCTACTCACCATCGGCAACATGCTGAGCTCTTGAGGTTCAGCGCTCTGAGGTGTGGACCACTATCATCCCAGGATTCCCACTTCACGTGTGAGGACATGGAATCCAGAGAGGTTACGTTGCTTAACCAAAGTTGCGTAGCTCACAAGTGGCTGTGAAGGGTTTGGACCAGGTCTGGCAGAACCTGAGTGTGATTCCAAAGCCCACAATTATTATGAACTCGCTCCGTACTCCAGATGCCTGTCATGGATGTTTCGAGGTGGCCCGTTGATGCTGAGAAGGAGAGGGGGTACTTCTTCCTGATGCTCAGTGCTGACCCCTGATTCAACACATCCTTTGTGAGCACTCCTCCCCTGCAAGGCCCTCATCTCGAGGCTGGAGATGCAGGTTTGAATCAGACAGACCCATGGTCGGTAGCATGTCTGCTCCGAGGCAGTCCTTCAAATCACAGAGGACTGACTTGGTGGAGGGCTGCCCTGGGTGGTGGAGGACGGAAGAGTGGGGTACGGAATGTGCAGCCAGCTGACCCCTCAGGTTTATAACCCAAGGCCAGGGCTTCCTCCCGGCTTGGCCCTGTGGATCCCTGGGACTCCTTACTTTTCTTAGGCTTAGTAGGCAGAAAGTGTGGTTCCCTGGGGCAAAGCCAGCCGAGGCAGTGGTCACGTTGCACCTGAGACAGGGCCTAAGAGGGCCAGGTGCTGGGTCCAGGCTGAAAGCTAGTACTCTTGAGCCGGCACAGCCCTCCAGGAGGCAGGCAGGAGGAATGAGGGAGAGCAGACCTCTGGCCCTTCCTCTCTGGGCACTGGCCCTCCACCCAAGGGGTGCTGTGTCAGTCGGCAATGCTGGTCTTCAGGGCAGATGGCAGAGGGGCCTGCTCCCCAGGCTGCTGAGGTTGGGAAGCCTTTCAGAGCTCTCCGCCCCCTGCCAGGGCCGCTCCTTTCCCAAAACAGATGGCCCCAGCCCTCCTCCGTCTCATTCTTCTTCCTGTTCCCTGCTCCCCTCACTGTGCACTTACTTGCTCTGGGCAGGCCAGGTGCTCTCCTATGTCCTCCACGCCCCTGCATAGCTCCTGGCCCTGCAGTTCTCGTTAGTTCTCCTGCATGCTCAGGCTTACCTTTTCTCTTCCTGCACCAGCTAAGCCCTGGGGCCCTCACACCTTGAGAGGAAATAGTCCTGGGAGGTGTCACTGGAGACCATGTCACCTCTTAGCACATAGGACCCTGGTAACCTTTGTGCCTCCAGCCTTGTAACACCCACCTTCCGGCCCTGCCTCCTGGCTGGCAGCTTCGAGCCCTGTAATTCTCGAAACTCTTTGTTCTTCCCTGCCTGCTAGTAGTTCAGGCTGACTCAGTCTTTTGCAGAGTTGAGCTCTTGTGACATTGAATCTGTGGGACTGTGGGCTGTTTGGAAGTTGGTCTTGAAGGTTGGTCTTCAACAGTCTGTCATGCTTTGTGTTTTTCACCTGCTTTTGATCAAACTTGAGCAGAGGTTTTCAGTGCTGTGGGGTTTTAGAAACTGGAGACACCAAGGATTGGGAGGAACAGAGAGGAACTCAGGAAGGACAGACAGAGAGGGATCTACAGACAGTCCCCCTTGAAGGGGTTCTTACACCACCCAGCGGCTCAGATCACTTGGCCTCCTCTGCCCCAGGTCCAAAGCGCTCTGGCCATCAGGCCATTTGGAGGGCAAATCAACCTGCTTCCCGGAGGTTTCACTGTCTTGTGTGTCTTTCCATGGGATTTCCCAGGGCTCAGTCAGCTTACCTGTTGAACTAGCCCATGCAGACGTGCCATTGGGGAGGTTGACACGGTCTCTTTCTCCTTCAAGAACTGGGCTACCCTTTAATTGGACTAAGGCAGTCAGGATTCTTTTGGAGCAAATGACAGAGACCCAAGCCAGGTTGATTTGATCCAAAAGGAGAATGGACTGGCCCCCACAACTGAAAAGCAACTGTGGGTTCAGGCAGCAGAATTCAAGGCTCAAATGCCTATTTTGGAACTTGGTTTCTCTCCGTCTCTCAGTGTTCTTTTCCTCTGGGTCACTCTTCTCAAGCAAGCTGGTCCCAAGTGTTGCCACCAGCAGCCCCTGATTTACACCCTTTTCTTCGTTGCTCTGGTGGACTTCTGTAGACTGAGTCTCCCTGGACCTACCTAGGCTACATGCCCGTCTCTGAGCCAATCACGAGAGGGGCAACGAGTTGATTGGTCAAAAGAGGGGCATGTGCCCAACCTGGAGTTGGGTCAATGCCAAGTAAACCACATGGATTCAGAGTGGGGTCCAGGCAGGGGAGGAAATCTAACACCCAGTAAAGGGCCACTGCAGACATTCAAATTTTCCAACTGTCCTACCTTTGCTGATGCTGTTTCTTCTGTCTGGAGCTGTTGTCCCTCCTCTCTGCTTTGCTTCCCTACCCTTCACCTCCCACCTCCTCATGTTGAGTTAGTTGTCAGTTTGATGTCAGTATGTTACTTGGAGAGATCTTTCCTCTTTCGGTGTCTCAGCGTATACAAAAGAAAGAGGGTTAGAATAAACTCCATGGCTTCTTCCAGCTCCTAAATATTAAGCTTTTCAGGGCTCAGCTGAAGTGCTGTCTCCACCAAGCAGGCCTCCGGTATGTCCTCCCTCTGCACAGCCTGATTTTGCCTTGAGTCTTGGCTGTTACGTTATACATTTTGTCTCCTTCTTATCCCATGAGCTCCTCCAGGGTGGGATCATGTGTGATTCATCTCCGATTCCTTGATAGAATCTCGCACGCAGTAGGTGCTCATAAGACCGTCAGGAGTTAGACCTGGGTAGCTTCTGTATTTGATTCTTCCCCCATATTAAAAAGTGAAGCAATGCCAAAACAGGGCAAAAAACATTTAAAAAAATTTTTTTAATGTTTTCTTTGAACAAATTAGTGCTTTAACACTAAAGCAAATATAACACAACAGTTTACTACTCTGCGCCCATAAAATACATGTCTGAGTAATTTTGATTAATGCAAAAATGTCAGAATATTTATGGCAAAATAATGGCACCTCAGAGCTTTTGATTCAACACACAGGGTTATACCAATTATGTTGTAAATCATAGCTATGTGTCACTCATAATCCCCCAACTTAGTTCTGCTTTCAGTGCTCTACCACAGGTGACAATGTCCTACAATGTAATTTGCTATTCACAAGATAATTATGGGATTTATTTTTAAGAACTTAATTCACAGTGCATGCCAGGTGGTGGGCTCGGGGGAGGAGACCCATGTTTGAAGTTGGAGGATGAGTGTCTTATTTCAGCCCTGTTGTGTATCACTGTGACTTTAGGTATCATGTCCTTTGGTGAAAACATGGAGTCTGAATTTGAGGCCTTCTGTGAAGCTGCAGCTGCCTCCCATTTCTCCTGTCCACACCCGCCATGATCAGCAGTACGCTCACTGGGCTTGTGAAATCACCTTTATTGCTGCTAACTCAGAGGTCTGACAGTGCAGTGGAGATGTGGGGACTGACAGGCAGGGAGGGTGGTGCTGGGACCGGCTGGCATGGGCACATTTGGTGACTGCGATCACGCTGCGGGTGGCTGGACAGCCTTCTTGGCCCATGCATATGCAAGGACCTGCCCTGGGGAGCTGGGGAGTTGGCCGGTCTCCGGGAAGGACACCATATGGAAAGTGTGTGTGTGTGTGTGTGTGTGTGTGTGTTTTTAGACTACCAAAACAAAAGAAGTAAGAAAGGAAAAAGGAGAAAGGAAAAGAAAACTTAGAGATAGGATCGTACAAGGTTAATGTTTAAAAGAATCATAAATATCAATGAACTGCTCCAGCCCTCACATGGCCCAGATGCAGAAACTGATGGGGAGTTGAGGGGGCCACGTCCAAGGCCAAAGGCAGAAGGAGAAGCCAGGGGGTCCAGCGCAGCCCCCTAGAGAAGCATGACCTTTGGTTCCTGAGTCTCCTCCTGGCCCTCGTGGGATTTCCTAACAGGACAGTGTGGTGATCTGTGGTTTTGTATTTCCAGATTCTTCTAACAATCAAATAATTTCCTGGCAGTTGGTGTTTTACATGATTTGTTCTCCAAACCTATTACCCAAGATGATTCTTTTTAACTATATAAGTCTTTAAATTCCCCTGTTGGCTTAAATCAAAAAAAAGTTTAATTGTGGTAAAATAAGCTTAACAAAATTTACTAAGCTTCATCATTTGGGGTGACGATGTAGTTTTTATTGACAAGGGAATATTTGCACAATATACTCTTTTTAAAAAATTGCGGCAATAAAACACGACATAAAATTTACACACTCAACAATTTCCAAGTATACAGTATAATATTGTTAACCACTGGCATTGCTGTATAACAGATCCCCAGAACATTCTCCCATGCTGCATGACTGAAATTCTACACCCACCGAAGAACACCACCCATCTTTCTCTCCCCCAGACCCTGGCAACCACCAAACTACCTTCTGCGCTATGAATTTGACTATTTTATGTACCTCATCTAAATGGAATCACGCAGTATTTGTTGTTTTATGACTGACACTTCACTTAACATAATATCCTTAAGTTTCATTCATGTTGTAGCATATGACAGAATTTCCTTCTTTTTAAGGCTGAATAATATTCCATTGTAGATATACCATATTGTCTTTATTCATTCATCCATCAGTCAACATTTAAGTTGCTGTCACTTCTTGGCTTTTGTAAATAGTGCTTCAGTGAACACAAGGATGCAAATATCTCTTTGAGATCCTGTTTTCAATTCTTCTGGATACATACCCAGAAGTGGGATGGCGGGATCACATGGTAGTTCTATGTTTAATTTTTTGGAGGAGGCTTCATACTGCTTTCCACAGTGGTTATACCATTTTACATTCCTGCCAACAGTGAATAAGTGTTCCAGTTTCTCTACCTCCTTGCCCCATCTTAACCATTTTTAAGTGTACGTTTCAGTAGAGTTAAGTATATTCACATGGTTGTACACCCCGTCTCTGGAACTCTTTCATCTTGCCAATAGCTTAAAACCATTTGGACTGGTTACTATGACTTGCAGTGAAAGAGCCCTAATTTATACACCACCAGTAAAATGCACCCCAGTTCCCTGATGCACCAACATGTCAGTACATTCTTAGTTTGTAGCAGTGGGTGGATTTGGGGATTACAGGAGACAGCAGTGCCACAGGATTCCTGAGCTGGAGTGATAACGCTCTTGAGAGGTTGGAGAAGAGACTTCTTAGGAGGAGGAGGTTGGTAACCCAGGGTACTTTGATGTGTGGGATCACGTACTAGACCTCTGCTCCCTCACTCTCCTGGACAGCTGTTTTTGCCTAACAAAAACAAATGTTCATCCTCTTAGTCCAGTGGCTCCAAATTTAGCATCCCCTGGGGTACTTGCTAAAAGCATCAATGCCAGGGCCTTGCTTCTTCCCTCAGGATGGGGGATTCTTCAGGAGGACATGCCTCAGGTCCAGATAATTCCTAAATTCGGAGGTTGAAGCAACTGTTTGCTTTGGGGACAGGAACTGCCAGCAGCCCTCACGGACTTCCCAGGGCAGCAGAAGGGCTGCTTTTGAGAGCACCTGGTGCGCTATTCCTATCGCATTTTCTCATCTTTTCCTTCTAGAAGGGCTGTTGAAGGTCACCTGGCAAACCGGATGTATGTGTCATAACAACAGAGAGTTCTTCCCCGATAAAACAGGTAGTTTGGGGGAACAAGTGCTTGGCTTGGTGATTTTAGAAGCCCTGATTTGTCAAAGCCAAGAATAGCCTTGTAATAATAAAGGGAAAAAAATTGCTTGCGATTCCAAAGGGAGTCGTGATTTAGCGATAGTCCCGAAGGAAAATTAGGGTGTGTGTGTGACGGTTCCTCTCCTTCCTGCTGCCTCTTGAGAGACGATTACTCATTTGTAATTTATTAGCTAATTACGCACGGGCAAAGGAGTATGAATCACTTCAATTAGATGATAGCAATTAGCGAGGGCTTGTTTCAGTCCTTTCTGCTGGGGGTTCTGAGTGTGTTTAGACAACACAGGTGCTGCCGAGGCCAGGACACTTCTGGGGATGAGATCCTCCATTTACTCTGCCCCTGCCCAGCAAGCACGTCATTCCCATCCCAACTTCTCCCCTCACCTCCTCTGACTGTACCACTTTCTGATTTGTCTGCCTTTCCTCTCTCACACGCTCTACAAATTTGGGCAAATCACCTTACTTCTCTGGACCCCATCTGCAAAATGGAATCATCTACTCTCCTGGCTCACATGCAGCAGGCTGGAAGGATGATGGAAACTTTAGACCATGAATTTGGAATCACTGGATGTTTGGTTTGCTCCTAGCACCCCCAGAAGGTTGGGGAAACGCCAGCCCTTAGAACCCAGTGACTCTACTGCTCCACACTTACTGCAGAGATGCACCGTACATGTGCACAGGGATCCCGGCTCCAGGGTGCTCTTTGCACCATGGCATTTACTAGCAAAGTACAGCAGACAACCCCGGTGTCCAAGAATAATATTCCATTGTAGGAATTATTAGAATAGGAGAACAGCTAAATAAAATGTGCTATATTCAAATGATGGAATACTACAAATCAGTTGTAAGGACTGACCTAGATCTCTGTATGTCAACGTGGATAGTGGCAAATCACTGTATAATATACACAGTAGGATCTCATTTATGCCAAGAAATTGATATAAAATGTTACACATTTTCTATGAAGTGTCTCTATCAATCAATCAGTTGATCAATCCTCTATTTATATGTGTATTCTGGTGAAGGATAAAGCAAGTCCATGACAATACATCAAATTAATGGTTTAAAATCATCAGAATATCATGATAAAGTCCCTTTGGCTATTGTGCTCTCCAGTCCCAAATCCTCGATCACTTCCATGGAGAGTGGGAGATGGATTTCGGAGGATGACAAAGAGGACTAGCTTTATCTGAATGTTCTAACTTTGAAAAGCTTAACTAGGCAATTATAAACACCTGAGGCCTCAACTTGCTTCAAGTTTCCTGCTCAGCACCTCAGAAGCTCCTCCCAGCCCAGTGCCACCCTTGCCTCAGCCTTCCAGCCCCCAGCTCCACTCCTTTCTTTATACTAAAACAGATTTTAATAAAGCATGTGGAAGAGGATTACTGCTTCATCTGATTTCCGCTATTTGAAGTCCTGGGGGAAGGAAAGCCTTGTTTAACTCAATTCATAACACTATTAATCCAACCATAAACCTTCCGATGACTTGAAAGGAGAGAGGAGAATTCATTACAGCCCATCTCTAAGCGGCAAATCCTTCCTTTCACAGGCCGGCAGGTGAGGCTCTGGGGGCTGTCGGCACATTGTCTCTCTGAAGGTCTCTGAACAGAGTCCTGGCACAGAGCCGACTGAAAGGAGATGGTGTCAGAGCTCTCACCCCTTCCTTCTCCTTCCACACTTGCCACATGGGGTAACTGGGGCCCAGAGAGGTTGGGTAAGTTGTCCAAAGTCACAGAGCTAAAAAGCAAGAGACTGGACTAACTCAAACTCTCCTGATTTGATGTCATCCATTGTGAAAACAGTTTTAAACGTGCTTTTATAGGTTTGTGCACAATCATTCTACTTCTGGATATCTAGTCTGAGGAAGTCATTCTAAATATGGAAAAAGCTATATCCCTATTATGTTCATCACAGTATAGTTCATAATGTTAAATCCTGAATCAGACTAATGTGTACCATTAGGAAAATACTCTGCTAACAACCCAACTCAATGGGTTATTATGCTATAAAAAATGTTTCAGAAGACTCAGATAACATGGATAATACTCATACTGAACAAAAAAAATGGCAGGATGAAAATGGCATATATAAAGTTGTTTGATTAAAATTTTATAAAAAATACACATATAGGAAAAAGACTGGAAGAAACAGAGCACATTGCCACATAAGGGCTTGTCACTGCTTTCCCTCATATTTAATAATAAGCGATCAAATTGCTTTAAGTTATTATAGTGTGATGGTGATCTATATTTCTCTTTTCTAATTCTGTTCCTCCCAAATATTTTGTAATGTGCTAATATTGTTTTTTAATCAATACATTTTAATTTTGGAAAAGTGGTTTCACCTATCGTCTTAGGTCAGTTTCTCTGTACAACAGACTTCGAGAGAGAAATTTGCATGCAGAAGTTTGCTGGGAAAGGCCTTCAGGATAAAGATCTCTGAGGGATGAGGGCCACAAAAGCACACAGAGGGAGATGTTGGGCTGCAAGGCAGTCGCAACAAAGTTCTCAGCTGACCCCATGGGGATGTCTGCAGCTGGGATGGGCTTCAGGGTGCCCTGAATTGGGATAAGGGGACCAGCCTCTGTGCCCTCACAAGGACAGGAAATGGATGGGGGCTGCCCCCAGGGAGAGGACATAACCTTGGGAAAGGCAGCTCCCATCAGCTGAAGGTAGCTCCTGGGGAAGGACTCAGCTCTGAGCCATTAGTGGCCAATGCGCTGCAGCTGAGAGGTGTTTCTTGGTGACGAAAGAGGAATCTGGGTAGTGCACCACAGAATCTGGTAAACCTATCATAATATACATGTGCCTGGCAGCAAAGCTATGAGTTAGGGCAAGTTGAATAGGACTCATTTTATAGATGGGGAAACTGAGGCATAGAGCACCTATGTGATTTTTCCAGGTCACAAAGCCAGAGAATGCATTTACTTAAAAATCATGAGAGCGAGGCCAGGACAAGAAGCCAGGCACCCTGACTCCCAGGCTGTCCATTGTACCATCCTGCCTGAGGCATAGCCCTAAGAACTCTGGCCAGAAGGGTCAGGGTTTAGGGCCAAGGAGGACCTGGGATGCTGAGCTATGCCCTGGGGAGTCTGAGCCAAAGAGCAGGGCTTCCTCGGGGTGAGACACAGGTGTCTGCTGGCCTCTGGTGGGCTAGCTGTAAGGGACCAGGGGATGGAGCCCATCATTCCACAGGACCCAAGAAGCACAAGCTCTGGTCCTCCCAGGCCTGGGCACCTAGAGCAGGCTGCCTGCCATCCCTGCAGGAGCATCCTCGAGAACCTGGGGCCAGAGTGAGGAGGGCAATGAGCCACTTGCTCCATGATTTACTGGCCAGTGTTTCATGCAGGACTGGGGACACTGCAGTGAATGTGGCAAATGGGGGGATCCCTCCCTGTGTAGGGGCTAGAGTTCTGTAGGGCATCCTGAAGAGGCAGTGAATTGTACGGCTTCAGAGTCCAGGCTTCGGGGGCAGACAGCCCAGGTTTGAATCCTAGCTCCCCCCTGACAAGCTCTGAGAACTGAGGTGCATTTCTCTCACCCTGCCTCATTTTCCTTTTCTGTGAAAAGGGGATGATGGCAGCAGTATCTTCTGTATCCTTTCTAATCCACATTTATGCACATGGCCTCATCCAGTCCTTAAAATACCCATGCAAGGTAGGCAGTCGGAAATATACCCCTCCTGGAGGTGCTTGTGGTGATGAGACCTATGATGAACCCATGCCAACCTCAGGGGCTGCTGCTCGCCCCACCAGTTCCAGATGTTCCACCAGCCAGTACTTCTTTCAACCCTCAGCAGAGCTGCTCACACATCGCCACACCACCGTGGCTCAGTGGCTCAGACAAAGACCCCCTTACATACTCACACATGGCCTCTGGCTGCCCCTCATCACTGGGGGCCTCCCAGGCACCCCAGGGTAAAGTCAGCCTCAGCAGAGCCCGAGGGTCTTCCCTGGGCCAAGCGTACACCCTTTCCCCATCCTGGAAGATGCTTACAAGTTCCAGTTCCCTCCTCCTACACTGGGAATGTAGTGGGAATGTAAACTGGTGCAGCCACTATGTAAAACAGTACGCAGTTTCCTTAAAAACTAGAAACAGAGTTACCGTATGATCCAGCAATGCCACCCCTGGGCAGACATCCAGAGAAAACTCTAATTCAAAAAGATCCATGCACCCCAGTGTTCGCTGCAGCACTATTTACAACAGCCAAGATATGGAAGCAACCTAAATGTCCATTGACAGATGAATGGATAAAGTAGGTGTGGTACATATATACAATGGAATACTACTCAGCCATAAAAAGAATGAAATAATGCCATTTGCAGCAACATGGATGGACCTAGAGATTATCATGCTAAGTGAAGTCAGACAGAGAAAGATAAATATCACATGATGTCACTTATATGTGGAATCTAAAATAGGATACAAATGAACTTATTTACAAAACAGAAACAAACTCACAGACATAGAAAACAAATTTATGGTTACCAAAGGGGAAAGGCTGGGGGAGGGTAAATTAGGAATATGGGATTAGCAGATGCAAGCTACTGTATATAAAATAGATAAACATAAGGTTCTACTGTATAGCACAGGGAACTATATTCAGTATCTTGTAGTAAACTATAATGGGAAAGAATATGGAAAAGAATATATATATGTTTAACTGAATCACTTTGCCATACACCAGAAAGTAGCACAACAATATAAATCAACTACCCTTCAATTAAAAAAAAAGAAGAGTTCCAGTTCCCTGACTCCAATAAATATTACCTACACTCTCCAGAGATGTTAACTCCTGCTCCTGTGCGGCCAAATGATTATCACTCCTTAAAATGTTTAAATAAATTCTAAATATAAATGTAACTCAGACATGATAAAAATGTAGATGACACAAGAAGGTAAATCATGAAAACTACACACCTCTCTTCTCTCACCTTCCCTAACCACACAGCCCCACCCTTTCAGAATTTTGTTCCCCATGGAAATTAATAATTTTGTATGGTCTCTACCAGCCTACATATGTATACATTCTTAAAACGTATACAAACAGGGTTATAATATAGGTATTGCTCTACATCTTGCCCTTTCGCTTAATAATATTTCACAGAGTCTACATATTAGTACCTGTAAAACTATTTGATCTATTGTAATGGACATACTAACAATGCTAATTCTTTTAAAGACTACCACTTATTTCTAATTCTCTTACATGTTTCAAAACGTAAATGGACTTTTTAAAAAATGGGTTCACCACGCCATATTTAACCACATAGCACTTGATGACTGTTCCAGTCTTTTGGGGCACAAACAATGAGCATTTTGAACATGTGTTTTGGAGAGCATATCCTTAGGATAAATCCTAGAGCTATTTTGAGGTTACACATGGGGATTTTTAAAAATAAATTTTCCTTATGACATGCTTCTATGTTTACCCTCAAGATGAGGAAGTGTTCTGCTGGAGACAATGAAAATGTTACTGTTGGTGGGGGATGGGATGGGGAGTTGGGGGAAGGTACACCATGGTTTTTGATTGTATCTGCACTGAGAGCAAATGCTCACTGAGTCCCATCCCCATGTTGCCGTGGGGGGCCAGAAGCAGACACGGTGTGGACAAGCCAAAGAATTGCCCGTTTTTAAGTAGCAAGTCGATCTCTGCTTCTTTAAATTTGGAAGGATTTAAGGGCTAGTGATGGCTAATGACAAACCTAGCCCACGGTTTGTAATCAAGTCACTAATTGGTCTCTGCACCTCTTGCTGCCGTCTGGCAGTAAGATGTGACCTGGACATGCTTTTTCGAGTTCTCTGGTAGGCAGGTCACTCAGCAAAGCAAGTATCTTCTCAGGTAGGGTGAGATCCAGGGGTAAGGCACCTGGCACATATGAATAGCTATAGGTAACATTTATTCAGTATTTACTACATGCTGGACACGGTTTTAAGTGTTTTATGTGAATTAACACATTTAATTCTTAGGACAAACCTGTAGTGTAGGTACAGTTATTATCCATATTTACATAGGAGGGAAATGTGGTCATTATTGGTGCTGTTCAGCAGATCGATTTTTGGGTTTTCTTCTAAGTACATGATGAGTTTGCATACTCCCGCCCGCTTGGAAGTTAGGGATAGCCACGTGAGTGGCTTTGGTTAAAAAAATGTGAGCCTAAGTGTCATGCATCTCTTCCAGGTGGAAGCTTTAAGAGCCAGTGGCTGATTGGTTCCTTTCCCTCTGTCACAGAGACTGGCAATGCTCAGTATATCAGGTACTCTGTCAATAGGGTCCCAAAGTGAGGATGATGTGTAGCAGAACCCCCAGACAACCCATGATGGACATGGAGTGTGAGTGCAAAATACATTTTATTATTTTTCATCACTGCGGTTCTGAGATTGTTATCATAGGGTAACCTACCCTACCCTAACTGACACAGGAACTGAAATCAGAGAGATTAAGTAAGTTTCTCAAGGTCACACAGCTAGTAAGTGGAAGAACCAGATATGAACCTAGATACTCTGGCTCCAGAGTTTGCCTGCCTCTCCCACTCTGGCATATGGCATACCTACTTAATGGCTCCAAGTTGGAACTTAAAGGGCAGAATCAAAAGCTCTTTCTAAAATTGTGAGTGTCTTTGGGAGTGGGGCTGCAGAATGTGAGATTCACAGGTCCTCATCATCTGGGCTTTTCAAGTAGAAAGTGTCAGAAAGTCAACTTAAACTGGTGTTTTACATGTATATGTCTAAATAGTCTATGAATAGAATTGGCTTAAGAACCAGGGCTTCAGACAATTCCTCAGGACACTGCCTTCCTCGTCACTTTATTCTCCTTTCATCTGTGTCAGCTTCGATCTTAGGTAGCCTCCCACCTGAGGGGAGCAAAAATGCCATCCTCCAGCTTAGTGCCCCAGTGCAGATGCATTTTTGTCCTGCCCACCTCACAGGGAATTTTTAAGTACTGGATGAGATAATGTGTGTGAATGTGATTGTGAAGGAAAGAGAAGCGTAAACATTGGTGGTTAGCTGGTCAGTGTTAGCTGATGAGAGTTTAAGTGCTTCCTCTGTCATTGGAGAGGTGAAGAAGGAGAGTTTAAGTGCTACCCCTGTCATACGGAGGGTAGGCCCTGCTGCAGAGATCAGAGCTGAGGTTCCAGCACACAACACGCAAGCGACTATTACATTCCAGCCACAGAGGCAGGAACCAGCACCCACAGAGCAAGGTTATGGCAGAAGGCATGGCAGTGGGGAGTGGCAGCAGCTGTGAATTTGAGCCATGGCAAACACCAGTTGGGGGGGGCTCCTCAGATTAAGATCTTTCTTCTCTAGGATGGGTGCTCCATCCCCAAGGGGGAGCCACAAATGGGCATGTCTGTATGACAGGACCCTAATTGGTCTGGGGAGGGGGATATGTGACCAAGTTGAGCCCATCAGGTTCTCACTCCTGGGAATACAACCCTTGGGGCAGAGACTCAGAAGCTTGGGCATGATCATTCTTTTATTTGTAAAACTTTTTGAGCACTTACCACATGCTGATATTGTCCTAGGTACTGGGGATTCAGATCACTTTTTCTATGTCAACATAGATTTTAAAAGATAGATTTATAAGGACACAAATATAAAGATAGTTTCAGATGACAACTGCTAAAAAGGAAATGAAACAGAGGAGTGTGACAAAGAATAACCAGGTAAACAGGGAAGGCTTCTCTGAGAAGGGCCATTTTTTTTTTTAATCAGCTACCAGATGTAAGAAGTGTTCAATTTTCTGTATTTTTTTTAACGCCTTTATTGGAGTATAATTGCTTTACAATGGTGTGTTAGTTTCTGCTGTATAACAAAGTGAATCAACTATACATATACATACATCCCCATATCTCCTCCCTCTTACGTCTCCCTCCCACCTTCCCAAACCCACGCCTCTAGGTGGTCACAAAGCACCGAGCTGATCTCCCCGTGCTATGCAGCTGCTTCCCACTAGGTAGCTACTTTACATTTGGTAGTGTATATATGTCCATGCCACTCTCTCACATTGTCACAGCTCACCCTTTACCCTCCCCGTGTCCTCAATTCTATTCTCTACGTCTGCGTCTTTATTCCTGTCTTGCCCCTAGGTTCTTCAGAACTTTTTTTTTTTAGATTCCATATATGTGTTAACATACAGTATTTGTTTTCCTCTTTCTGACTTCACTCTGTATGACAGACACTAGGTCCATCCACCTCACTACAAATAACTCAATTTCGTTTCTTTTTATGGCTGAGTAATGTTCAATTGTATATATGTGCCACATCTTCTTTATCTATTCATCTGTCGATGGACACTTAGGCTGCTTCCATGTACTGGTTATTGTAAATAGAGCTGCAATGAACATTGTGGTACGTGACTCTTTTTGAGTTATGCTTTTCTCAGGGTATATGCCCAGTAGTGGGATTGCTGGGTCATATGGTAGTCCTAGTCGTAGTTTTTGAGGAACCTCCATACTGTTCTCCATAGTGGCTGTATCAATCTACATTCCCATCAACAGTGCAAGAGGATTCCCTTTTCTCCACACCCTCTCCAGCGTTTACTGTTTGTACATTTTTTTGATGATGATGGCCATTCTGACCGGTATGAGGTGATACCTCATTGCAGTTTTGATTTGCATTTCTCTAGTGTTAGTGATGTTGAGCATCCTTTCATGTGTTTGTTGGCAATCTGTATATCTTCTTTGGAGAATTGTCTATTTAGGTCTTCTGCCCATTTTTGCATTGGGTTGTTTGTTTTTTTGATATTGAGCTGCATGAGCTGCTTGTATATTTTGGAGATTAATCCTTTGTCAGTTGCTTCATTTGCAAATATTTCCTCCCATTCTGAGGGTTGTCTTTTTGTCTTGTTTATGATTTCCTTTGCTGTGAAAAAGCTTTGAAGTTTCATTAGGTCCCTTTTGTTTATTTTTGTTTTTATTTCCATTTCTCTAGGAGGTGGGTCAAAAAGGATCTTGCTGTGATTTATGTTGTGGAGAGTTCTGCCTATGTTTTCCTCTAAGAGTTTTATAGTGTCTGGTCTTACGTTTAAGTCTTTAATCCATTTTGAGTTTATTTTTGTGTATGGTGTTAGGGAGTGTTCTAATTTCATTCTTTTACATGTAGCTATCCAGTTTTCTTAGCAACACTTATTGAAGAGGCTGTCTTTTCTCCATTGTATATTCTTGTCTTCTTTATCAAAGATAATGTGACCATATGTGCATGGATTTATCTCTGGGCTTTCTATCCTGTTCTACTGATCTATATTTCTGTCTTTGTGCCAGTACCATACTGTCTTGATTACTGTAGCTTTGTAGTATAGTCTGAAGCTGGAGCCTGATTCCCCCAGCTCTGTTTTTCTTTGTCAGGATTGCTTTGCCTATTCGGGGTCTTTTGTGTTTCCAACAAATTGTAAAAATTTTTGTTCTAGTTCTGTGAAAAAATGCCATGGGTAGTTGGATAGGGATTGCATTGAATCTGTAGATTGCTTTGGGTAGTAGAGTCATTTTCAACAATGTTGATTCTTCCAATCCAAGAACATGGTATATCTCTCCATCTGTTTGTATCATCTTTAATTTCTTTCATCAGTGTCTTATAGTTTTCTGCATACAGGTCTTTTGTCTCCTTAGGTAGGTTTATTCCTAGGAATTTAATTCTTTTTGTTGCAATGGTAAATGGGAGTGTTTTCTTAATTTCAGATTTTTCATCATTAGTGTATAGGAATGCAAGAGATTTCTCTGCATTAATTTTGTACCCTGCTACTTTACCAAATTCATTGATTAGCTCTAGTAGTTTTCTGATAGCATCTTTTTTTAAATAGGTATATCTTTTTTTAGTTTATTTACTTTTTATTTATTTTATTTTTGGCTGTGTTGGGTTTTCGTTGCTGTGCGCTGACTTCCTGTAATTGTAGTGAGTGGGAGCTACTCTTCATTGCAGTGAGTGGGCTTCTCATTGTGGTGGATTCTCTTGTTGCAGAGCACGGGCTCTAGGGGCACGGGCTTCAGTAGTTGCAGCATGGCGTCTCAGTAGTTGTGGTTCACGGGCTTAGTTGCTCTGCAGCATGTGGGATCTTCCTGGACCAGGAATCGAACTTGTGTCCCCTGCATTGGCAGGTGGATTCTTAACCACTGCTCCACCAGGAAAGCCCCTGGTAGCATCTTTAGGATTCTCTATGTATAGGACCATGTCATCTGCAAACGGTGACAGTTTTACTTTTTTTCCAATTTGGATTCCTTTTATTTCTTTTTCTTCTCTGATTGCTGTGGCTAAAACTTCCAAAACTATGTTGAATAATAGT
Source organism: Globicephala melas (assembly GCF_963455315.2). NCBI lineage: Eukaryota > Metazoa > Chordata > Mammalia > Artiodactyla > Delphinidae > Globicephala > Globicephala melas. Next base: position 27,971,197 of record NC_083332.1, read on the forward strand.
GGTGAGAATGGACAACCATGTCTCATCCCTGATCTTAGAGGAAATGGTTTCAGTTTTTCACCATTGAGAATGATGTTGGCTGTGGGTTTGTCATATATGGCCTTTATTATGTTGAGGTAAGTTCCCTCTATGCCTACTTTCTGAAGCGTTTTTGTGATAAACTGGTGTTGAATTTTGTTGAAAGCTTTTTCTGCATCTATTGAGATAATCATATGGTTTTTCTCCTTCAGTTTGTTAATATGGTTTATCACATTGATTGATTTGTGTATATTGAAGAATCCTTGCATTTCTGGGATAAACCCCACTTGATCATGGTGTATGATCCTTTAAAGTGCTATTGGATTCTGTTTGCTAGTATTTTGTTGAGGATTTTTGCATCTATGTTCATCAGTGATATTGGCCTGTAATTTTCTTTTTTTGTGACATCTTTGTCTGGTTTTGGTATCAGGGTGATGGTGGCCTCACAGAATGAGTTTGGGAGTGTTCCTCCCTCTGCTGTATTTTGGAAGAGTTTGAGAAGGATAGGTGTTAGCTCTTCTCTAAATGTTTGATAGAATTTGCCTGTGAAGCCATCTGGTTCTGGGCTTTCGTTTGTTGGAAGATTTTTAATCACAGTCTCAATTTCAGTGCTTGTGATTGGTCTATTTATATTGTCTATTTCTTCCTGGTTCAGTCTCGGAAGATTGTGCTTCTCTAAGAATGTGTCCATTTCTTCCAGGTTGTCCATTTTATTGGCATATAGTTGCTTATAGTAATCTCTCATGATCCTTTGTATTTCTGCAGTATCAGTTGTTACTTCTCCTTTTTCATTTCTAATTCTATTTATTTGAGTCTTCTCCCTTTTTTTCTTGATGAGTCTGGCTAATGGTTTATCAATTTTGTTTATCTTCTCAAAGAACCAGCTTTTAGATTTATTGATCTTTGCTATTGTTTCCTTCATTTTTTTTTTTCATTTATTTCTGATCTGATCTTTATGATTTCTTTCCTTCTGCTGACTTTGGGTTTTTTTGTTCTTCTTTCTCTAATTGCTTTAGTTGTAAGGTTAGATTGTTTATTTGAGATGTTTCTTGTTTCTTGAGGTAGGATTGTATTGCTATAAACTTACCTCTTAGAACTGCTTTTTTGCATCCCATAGGTTTTGGGTCGTCATGTTTTCATTGTCATTCATTTCTAGGTATTTTTTGAGTTCCTCTTTGATTTCTTCAGTGATCTCTTGGTTATTTAGTAGTTTATTGTTTAGCCTCCATGTGTTTGTGTTTTTTACAGATTTTTTCCTGTAATTGATATCTAGTCTCATATCATTGTGGTCAGAAAAGATACTTGATATGATTTTAATTTTCTTAAATCTACCAAGGCTTGATTTGTGACCCAAGATATGATCTATCCTGGAGAATGTTCCATGAGCACTTGAGAAGAAAGTGTAATCTGCTGTTTTTGGATGGAATGTCCTATAAGTATCAATTAAGTCTATTTTGTTTAATGTATCATTTAAAGCTTGTGTTTCCTTATTTATTTTCATTTGGATGATCTGTCCATTGGTGAAAATGAGGTGTTAAAGTCCCCTAGTATGACTGTGTTACTGTCAATTTCCCCTTTTATGGCTGTTAGCATTTGCCTTATGTATTGAGGTGCTCCTATGTTGGATGCATAAATATTTACCATTGTTATATCTTCTTGGATTGATCCCTTGATCATTAGGTATTGTCCTTCTTTGTCTCTTGTAATAGTCTTTATTTTAAAGTCTATTTTGTCTGATATGAGAATTGCTACTCCAACTTTCTTTTGATTTCCATTTGCATGGAATATCTTTTTCCATCCTCTCACTTTCAGTCTGTATGTGTCCCTAGGTCTGAAGTTGGTCTCTGGCAGACAGCATATATACGGGTCTTGTTTTTGTATCCATTCAGCCAGTCTATATCTGTTGGTTGGAGCATTTAATCTATTTACATTTAAGATAGTTATTGATATGTATGTTCCTATTCACATTTTCTTAATTATTTTGGGTTTGTTATTGTAGGTCTTTTCCTTCTCTTGTGTTTACTGCATAGAGAAGTTCCTTTAGCATTTGTTGTAAAGCTGGTTTGGTGGTGCTGAATTCTCTTAACCTTGCTTATCTGTAAACGTTTTAATTTCTTTGTCAAATCTGAATGAGATCCCTGCTGGGTAGAGTAAACTTGGTTGTAGGCTTTTCCCTTTCATCACTTTAAATATGTCCTGCCACTTCCTTCTGGCTTGCAGAGTTTCTGTTGAAAATCAGCTGTTAACCTTATGGGGATTCCCTTGTATGTTAATTGTTGCTTTTCCCTTGCTGCTTTTAATATTTTTTATTTGTATTTAATTTTTGATAGTTTGATTAGTATGTGTCTTGGCCTGTTTCTCCTTGGATTTATCCTGTATGGGACTCATTGCGCTTCCTGGACTTGATTGACTATTTCCTTCCCCATATTAGGGAAGTTTTCAACTATAATCCCTTCAAATATTTTTTCAGTCCCTTTTTTTTCTTTTCTTCTTCTGGGACCTGTATAATTTGAATGTTGGTGCATTTAATGTTGTCCCAGAGGTCTCTGAGATTGTCCTCAATGCTTTTCATTCTTTTTTCTTTAATCTGCTGTGCAGTAGTTCTTTCCACTATTTTATCTTCCTGGTCACTTATCCATTCTCCTGCCTAAGTTATTCTGCTATTGATTCCTTTTAGAGAATTTTTAATTTCATTTATTGTGTTGTTCATCATCATTTGTTTGCTCTTTAGTTCTTCTAGGTCGTTGTTAAACATTTCTTGTATTTTCTCCATTCTGTTTCCAAGATTTTGGATCATCTTTACTATCATTACTCTGAATTTTTTTTCAGGTAGACTGCCTATTTCCTCTTCATTTGTTTGGTCTGGTGGCTTTTTACCTTGCTCCTTCATCTGCTGTGTATTTCTCTGTCTTGTCATTTTGCTTGACTTACTGTGTTTGGGGTCTCCATTTCACATGCTGCATGTTTGTAGTTTCCGTTGTTTTTGGTGTCTGCTCCCAGTGTGTAAGGTTGGTTCAGTGGGTTGTGTAGGCTTCCTGGTGCAAGGGATTGGTGCCTGTGTTCAGGTGGATGAGCCTGGATCTTGTCTTTCTGGTGGGCAGGACCACACCCGGTGGTGTGTTTTGGGGATATCTGTGGACTTATTATGATTTTAGGCAGCCTTTCTGCTAATGGGTGGGGTTGTGTTCCTGTCTTGCTAGTTGTTTGGCATAGGGTGTCCAGCATTGTAGCTTTCTGGTCATTGAGTGGAGCTGGGTCTTAGCGTTAAGATGGAGATCTCTAGGAGAGCTTTTGTCATTTGATATTATGTGGATCCGGAGGTCTCTGGTGGACCAATGTGCTGAACTCGGCTCTCCCACCTCAGAGGCTCAGGCCTGACACCTGGCCAGAGCACCAAGACCCTGTCAGCCACACAGCTCAGAACAAAAGGGAGGGAAAAAAAGGAAAGAAAAGAGAAAAAAGTAAATAAATAAAATAAAGTTATTAAAATAGAAAAAAAATTATAAAGTAATAAAAAAGAGAGAAAGAAAGAGGAGAGCAACCAACCAAAAAAGAAATCCACCAATGATAACAAGCACTAAAATCTATACCAAAAAACCTCCCCAAAAACTGCAAAAAACAGACAGTCAGAACCCTATGGCAAATGGCAAAAGCAAAGCTATACAGACAAAATCACACAAAGAAACATACACACTCAGGAAAAGAGTAAAAAGAAAAATATATATATATATGTATGTATAAAAAAATATAAAAAGGAAGAGAGCAACCAAATCAATAAGCAAATCTATCAGTGATGATATACTCTAAATACTAAACTAAGATAAACATAAAACCAGAAACAAATTAGATGCAGAAAGCAAACCCCAAGTTTACAGTTGTTCCCAAAGTCCACAGCCTCAATTTTGGGATGATTTCATTGTCTATTCAGGTATTCCACAGATGCTGGGTACATCAAGCTGATTGTGGAGATTTAATCCGCTGTTCTTGAGGCTGCTGGGAGAGATTTCCCTTTCTCTTCTGTGTTTGCAAAGCTCCTGGGGTTCAGCTTTGGATCTGGCCCTGCCTCTGGATGTAGGTCGCCTGAGGGTGTCTGTTCCCCACACAGACAGGACGGGGTTAAATGAGCAGCCGATTAGGGATTTCTGGCTCACTCAGGCCAGGGGGAAGGAGGGGTACAGAATGGAGGGCGAGCATGAAGTGGCAGAGGCTGGAGTGATATTGCACCAGCCTGAGGCATGCCGTGTGTTCTCCTGAGGAAGTTGTCCCTGGATCATGGAACCCTGGCAGTGGCGGGCTGCACAGGCTCCCGGGAGGGGAACTTTGCACACAGTCTCCCTGGTAGCTGCAGCAGCAGCAGACTTATCTTTTCATGCCCGTCTCTGGGGTCCAGGCTGATAGCCGCGGCTCGCGCCCATCTCTGGAGCTCGTTTATGTGGTGCTCTGAACCCCCTCTCCTCGCGCACCTCGAAACAATGGTCTCTTGCCTCTTTAGCAGTTCCAGACTTTTTCTGAGACTCCCTCCTGGCTATCGGTGGTGCACTAGCCCCCTTCAGGCTGTGTTCACGCAGCCAACCCCAGTCCTCTCCCTGGGATCTGACCTCTGAAGCCCAAGCCTCAGCTCCTAGCCCCCACCCGCCCCAGCAGGTGAGCAGACAAGTCTCTCGGCCTGGTGAGTGCTGGTCGGCACTGATCCTCTGTGCGGGAATCTCTCCACTTTGCCATCCGCACCCCTGTTGCTGTGCTGTCCTCTGTAGTTCTGAAGCTTCCCCTCGCTACACCCCGTCTCCGCCAGTGAAGGGGCTTCCTAGTGTGTGGAAACTTTTCCTCCATCACAGCTCCCTCCCTGAGTTGCAGGTGCCATCCCTATCTGAGAAGGGTCATTGAAGCTAAGTCCTGAATGAGAACTTATTCATGGGAAGAGATGTGGAAGGGGTTTTCTGAAAGGAGGGACAGAAAGTACACTAAGGTGGAAAAACTTGACATTATGTATGGTCAGAAGGAAAGTTGGTGTGGCTGGAGGATAGTGAGCAAGGGGGAGAGTGATAATAAGTGAGTGTGGAGAGCTCGGCAGGGGCTGGATCACGCGAAGCCTTGATGGCCATAGCAAAGGGCTTGGCTTTCATCTCACATGCTCTAGACTGCTGGAGTTGAGTCCTGTTAAGGCCAGAGCCCTGTGGAAAAGGGCTGTCACGACTGCTTAGATCCCTGGAGCTGTCCAGAGTCCTGCCCTCCCAGAGCTTTGGCTCTTCAGCAATGCTTAACAGAGTGAACCAGGCCCCCTGCCTCTCAACATCCTCTGTCACACTATCTTCATTTAGGGAAAATGTCAGCCAGAGCTAGCTTCTGCAGGAGCTGGCCTATCTTGCCTTCTGTGGAAAGCATCTTGTTTAATGCACAAAGGTATCTTTGATCAGCTTCCAACCAGAGGCTGGGATGGGAATTTTGTGCAAGTGATCTATTCAGGGAGTATGTTCAGAAGAAACTTGTGATGGAGTGAGGAGGGCAGGATAGGGTAGGGGAAGAAGCAAAGATGTGGTTTCAGCTGACATCGAGCCTCAGCCTGATCCCTCTGAAGGCCCTGGAGAATGAATAGCCCCCCAGAGTTGCATCTTCTTGAGGCAAAGTGATGAGGTTTTATATCCCTGTGCCAGTCACTGCCTGAAGACCCACAGGCTTCTCTGGGTGAGGTGATTCCCATCAGTCAAGGGCAATTCTCTGGAGGAAGATGAAGCTGTGAGCCCTTAGCAGTCCAAACATGCAGTGTACGTGGTTTGTAACTGGCCCAGTGATGGGGATTTGGGTGGGGCACCAACAGCACCCTACATAAAGGGCATGGTGTATTTCCTTGGAGGGAAGCTTGAGGCTGGGCCAAAGACCCAGGTAGATATGGAGGAGATGCTCCAGACCCTGGCTGCAGATGCTAGTTAATCCCTGGACTCTATCTGTTGGTGAGCTGTGGGTGATACTGGACTTTCTGCCCTGGTTAGGACTGGAATGAAGAGAGCACACATCTGAAAATGCCCTTCCTAGACCATAACCTGTGCTAAAGGCTCTGTAAATGACTTCCTCTGTGCTGCTGGCCGGCCTGCTATGGCGTGAGGCTCACTCTCCCCACTTTCCAGATGGGGTCATGGAGGCTCAAAGAAGTTATGTAGCTGTCCTCAAGTTACACAGTTAGTTAGTTGGTGGGGTTTAACTGGCTCTGGACCTGGACTATGACGGCCTCCACAAGAGTGGGGCTGGGGCTGGGAAAGGTGGGTAGTAAGAGTAACCTCACTTGGTGAGGTTCTCTGGGGCCAGCCTCATATAGGGCATCTCCATCCCACCTGGTAAGCATTCCAGGCTGTGGTTTCTCACTTACCGTGTTCTTATCTATCTTTCTTTCAGGCTGAGGAACCCAAATTACTTTTCTTTCCAGCTCCCAGAGATGCTACATTTCTCTCCTCAGCCCATTGCTTATTCTCTTCCCTCCCTCCAGCAACAACAGAGCCCAGCATCAGCATAAAAGGGGCAGAGTAACAGCTACGATGGGGGCTCTGACTCACCACTCATTTCTGCCAGGTCCTGCAAGACCTTAGCGGTGACCATAAAGCCATTTGCAGGGAAGATTTTGCCTGGTGGGTGGTGTGGGTAGCTCAGGGTTTTCTGTTAGTAGACCAACTCCACAATTTTAGCCATATCTTCGTAAAGTTTGGGGTGTCCTTTACTTACTTAAAAAATTTGACTCATATTTATTACCAAAAGACATTTATTTTATAAAGAAACTTTATGACCACTACCATCAATAGAAAACAGCACTTACTTGCCATAACTACATAACTTTAAAAAACATTAAAACGTCTAACAATTAAAATCATTTTGTGGATCAACTGTGGTATATGTTTGACATTTTAGGAAGCACTGGCATAGTTGGAAGAATACAGGATTAGCTGTCGGGAAATCGGATTCTGGTTCAAGGTCTTCTATCAACATAACACCACAACAGTAGCAAAAATAAGAATAATGCTCAACATTTATGGAGCATATATTACGAGTCAAGTATTGTGTTAAATACTTTCTACAGATTGTTTCATTTAATCCTCACATTCTTAGTTTGGGGTCCCAAGAAGCAGTCCCTAAGACGAGGATTCATGTGCGATGATATTTTAAAGAACTGCTCTTGGGAGAGGTAGTAAGGGAGTGGCAAACTCTGGGGTATGCTTTGATTTTAGGGAACCAGCGGGGAAAGTATTATAGGCAGGGAATATTCTCTGTGCTCTTCTGGTTATAGTAAAAAGGCTTCCCCAGGGCTTCCCTGGTGCCGCAGTGGTTGAGAGTCCGCCTGCCGATGCAGAGGACACGGGTTCGTGCCCTGGTCCGGGAAGATCCTACATGCTGCGGAGTGGCTGGGCCTGTGAGCCATGGCCACTGAGCCTGCGCATCCGGAGCCTGTGCTCCGCAAGGGGAGACGCCGCAACAGTGACAGGCCCACGTACCGTAAAAAAAAAAAAAAAAAAGACTTCCCCTCTAGTCAGGCATCTTGTGATTTTGTCAGAGACTGAAGTCAGTATGACTTAATGCAAAGGAATTATGGCCTCAGTTTAACTAAAAATTCCAAGAGTTTCAGGCAAGGCTGAATGTTCTCAGAGGGGTCCGCAGCTCTGATCTCAGCTGTTGTTAATAATGTTGGATCCTCCCACCATGCAGGCTCTCCCAGCATGCTGGATCCAGGCTTACCTCAAGCCAGATTATAACCATAGGGGCAGGAGAGAAGCTCTTTCTCAGAGTCCTCAAAAAGCCCTAGGGAAGGCTCTCATTGGCCCAGTGTAAGTCACATGAAGCAATCATTCTGACCAGGAGGTGTGCTCTGATTGGCTAGCCTTGGTCACATGCCTATCCCTGGACGCTGAGGAATGGGGAGTAGTCAGGCTCCTCTGAACCCCACGCACTGAGGTTGGGCAATAGATACATACCTAAAAGAGAAGCCAGCCAGCAGGAAACAAATGTCCGGCTCCACCTGTCTACGCGCTGAGCCAGGTTTGCTCTGCAGGTCAGGGGAGAAGTGCAGAGGACAGCAATGCACCGCCTAGTTTTAAATGTGCTGACGGCGTTCCGAGAGGAGGTTCCCATGGGCAGCCCAGAATGCAATCAACTTGCGGCTTTTGCCAACCCCAGCACCTGTCATATTTCATCTTCTTTTAAATAACTTCAAGGATATGAAAGTCATAAAAGCAAACCCAGGTAGGGTTAGAAGTCACGGGCTCCTCTGTGCGGAGGGCCGTCACTTTTTGGCTCTTCACCCCGCCGCACGTCCGCATCGCCCCATTGGAGCACAGCCCCAGTAAATATTCAAATGAGACTCATGCGTCTGAGCGGAAATAAATCACAATTGCTTGCCCGCCCCCAGGACGTACTCAAAATAAAAAAGTACAATGGCGATTACCTTCTTCATAATTGTTATATATTTCTTTGACCTCACAGCAGCTAAAGTTGGCTTTCAAAGAAAAAAAAATGTTTCTGAGCAGCAGAGGAACATTTTAATGAACACCACAGGGTTTACTGATCACCGTTAATGAGTGAAAAAGGAGTGTCCTGCAAGAACCTTCTATCTTTAGAAAGCAGCCTTGGATGATGGAGGCATGGAGGGGGATGAAGTTGTGTGCGAGTCTGCAAACTAGAAAACAAATGCGTCATGTTTTTAAGGCTGTCTGTAAATGGACACTTCAGGAGCCCCCAAAAGGCTTTTGCACCTTTGTGCCCTCCCCTTTCAATAGCGGCAGTTAAACCGAGATTTACTGACTTCTGTTGAGTTGCAGCAGAAATATTCAAAGAAATGAAACTCAACAGAAACATTTCGATCTCTCCGGGGCTCTTCACCCACCATTGTGGTTTGGAGAATGCTTGATGGGAAAGGCCCATTCTTGCCAGTACACATTCTGTGTGTGCAACCATGGCCTTGGTCTCTGCACCAGAGCTGGTGAACAGTTTTGCTATTAAAAGTCGCTGACCCACACTCCTGAAATCAAATGGAAGGCCAAGGAAGTAAAAAGCAATTTAAAGTAACCAGCTTGTTTGCTTCGAGAAATGTGAACATTCTCACAGTCTATTAACTACACATAATAAATGACACAAAATATGCTTCAGTTTTATTTTAGAACTGAAGGGAATGAGGGTGAAAGAGACAGATAGGAAAATATACACATAGAGATGCACTTGAAATAAGCAAAGGACCACAGAGACAGGTGAGGAAGTAGTGACACAATGATTCACTGAATGATTGTGAAGGGCACGGGCCTTTACAATGATCACCTTAGATCACCTTATTAATGTGTTCCATAACCCAGGGGCAGAGATCGAATCCCCTTGGTACAGATTAGGACAATGAGGTTTGGGAAGGTTAAAAGATCTACTCAAGACCACATTGTTGGTAAGTGGAAGGGCTGTGATGCACCCCAGGCAGCTCAGCTCCAAGGCCATTGCTCTGTACTGTGTCTGGACCACTTGTTTGTTTCGAATATTGCTGTACAAGGCATTATGTATATGTGTGTATGAGTGTGCATGATAATTTAAAAAAATCATACATATATTTTGTTTTGTCTTGAAAGGTTAATATATTCACACAGCACAACAATCAAAGCCGTATAACAAGATTACAATGAGAAGTCTGTGCTTTGTTACTCTGGGGAGACTATGGCACCCCCCAACTTTGCTAGGCTCTTCCCCTGTCTTGGAGGCCTTCCTGCTCTCCTCTACCTGCTGGGATGCTGTGTTCCATCACACCGGATCCCTGGAGGGAAGGGAAGCGGGTCTCCTCTCATGCTTCTCTGGCCAGGACAGAGTTCCTGGGTGGCAGGGCTAGGGTGGTAGTGATGGCAGTGAGCATGTCTCTAACGCCTTTATAATACTTGTTACTCTCTCCTTTATAATTAAGAAGAAACAGATCTTAGGTGCAGAGGTTTCAGCCACCAATACTTACCTGGGATTTAACAACTCTGGAGTGTTTTAAAATGCGTTTTTATGATTGCTTTCTTTGTGGTGGCAATATTGGTTTTTCCATATCATTAGTGAGGCAGAGTTACCTTTTGGAACTAATTTATTTCAAAATAAGACAATTTAAAAGAAGAACATAAATAAACAATCATACAGGCAGAACAAGGAAATGCCAAAATTGTGAGATTGGGACGCCAGTAGATAAAGGCTGGGAAATGCCGCCTTCAGCTTTGGAGTTTAGAGCCAAGTTCAAAGGACACCTTGTTCATGGGGCCTTACTTGATCCCATTCCCTGCAGCGTTACTACCTCTCCTGTGTCTCTTAAGAGCTTTCAGCTTATGCTGTGAGTGTTCTCATTGGCCCCGTATCCTTCAGTCCAACTCTGAGTCTTTTTATCCCAATTAGGAAAGGACTCAGTTCTTTCAATCCTTATTCAAATGACGCGGTTTTGGATTCTTCTCCATTTCAATCAATCACCCTTTTCTGGGTGAAGATCACCTTGTCAAAGTTCTTCTTAAATCTGATACTTCAGTGTAGCTCCTGTGGTCACCTCTATTGATGTAACCCAAGATTGTGTGTGTGTGAAATACAAACTTTTTCCTTCAATAAAAATGGGATTATGTTATGCAAACTGTTTTGTAGCCTGCTTTTCCCCCTTTAATCACACATCACAAGGATCTTTTCAAAGAAATAAATATACATCTGCTATATCATTGTTCATGGCTATATAATAGCCTATTGAATGGATGTACTGTGACTTACTTAAACAGGGCTTTCGTTTTTTTCTAAAATGTCCCCAACTACACACCACATTATAATGAACTCAAGCCAGAATTTCTGACAAACCATTGTCACTGTGTCCTAGAGGGGTTTCCATGGGATCCCTTTCTTCATGCAGTCGGCCAGCCTTTCCTCTGTGCCAGGCACTGTTGCAGAGGCTGGAGATGGGCACCCAGGCAGATCATTACAGTACTGGGTGCTCGAGGGTATTCACTGGGGTATGTATGAAATGTTCTGGGAGTAGCGAGGGAACACCAGGTAATTCTGCCCCCAGAAGGTTGAGGATGGTTTCACACAAATGGGGCGGGGGGCCACGCAACTCAGAGTTTGCATAAGTGGGAACCAGTTTTGAAAGAGTGAATTCAGCTGTCGGCCCTGCTGAAGCCACTCTGGACATCCCACCAGACCTAGGACCAAACTCTTGAACAACTCAGACCACCCGGAACAGCTCATGTCCTCGAGCCATGACTTTCAATAAAAGATTGATTCCCTTGGCCATCTTTATTTACGCATCCTGGAAACCATGGTTCTGACCTTTCAGTAGTCAGGGATCTTAGGGACATATTGAAGCCCCAGGCAGTGTGGAGGTAATTAGTGAAACATCCTCACAGTGGCCCAGTGATATAGAACCGGTTTTCATTAACCCCTCCCCACTTCCAGTCTGTTCACCATGTGGGATCTCCCCCAAGCCCACCTGATTGGCTCTGCCTGTCTACCATGACTGACAGGCCACTTATTACTCCTGTCTGCCCCTGCCTGGCCCCTCTGGAGGCTTTTATTAGCCCTTTACCTGGGTGAGCTTGGGCTTGAAAACACCTCTCCTTAAGGCAATCTCAAGACTACGTTTTCTCTCCTGAAATAATTGGCACATTTATTGTTTTTGAAGGAAAGAAAAATCTCATAATTGAAGTAAAAGGGGAATATGTTTCTGGTTTTTCAAAAGTGTATCTCAAGGCAGGGGGACTGTTCACCCACCTTGGGGACTGTATTCTGAGTAAGAGTGTGGAGTCCTGCAGCTTTAACTCACTCCTGGAGGACTCTGTCACCACTGCCCCCATTTATTAAAATGTCCGCCTAATGGTTATGGAAAACGCAGTTGCAAATCGCTACCTCGTTCGGTTGAAAAGCTCTTAAAATTCTGGACCGTCATCAAAAGCCCTCACTTCTCCTAAAGCAATAACACTTACCTGGAAAACACATCGTCCATGAGCCCCTTCACTACAAAGCCGAAAGTCAGGTGATGATGGTTTTCAGCAAATTGACAAACTGAACTAAACTTTATTTAATTTAATTTCAGAAAGGATGGATCTGGAAATAACATTGCTGGTTTCACGTGCTGGAAAAATCGATGCTCTGATTTTTTATCTTCTTCCTTTCTACTCCCTTGCCAGGGGCTGGTATAATAAGTCATTTGGACCAGCCAAACAAATAACCAGCCCACAACCCCTGGGGCTCATCATCGCCACCCCCCAGGGCTTCAGTGATGGACAGGCCAGAGGACTCCAGCTCTTCCTTTAGCTAGGCACTCCAGTTCACATTTGGCAGGGCTTTTCCCCCCAAAGGAAATATTAATAGCATGTGTTTGCTTCTGTGGGCCAGGTAGTGTTCAAGGGCTCTACGTGCATTATCTCAATGAACCCTCACTACTTTCTGAATTAGGTACATTGAAAAAAACTCAACTTCACAGATTTACAGGTAAGAAACTGAGGTTTAGAGGAGCAAAATCATTCATTCAGGTGACACTGCTAGTACACGAGGAGCCAGGATTTGGAACCAGGTGGGTTGATTTCAGAACTCTGCTATTAACAGGTGAGACGGGCAAGGGGAAGTGTGCGGTTGCCCCCAGGGCAGAGCTGTTCACTTACTGTACACTGTGCTGCGGGTGGGCAGAGATGGGGCTTGCCGGGGTGATCGGCCAGGCTCCAGGTGTCCTCCAACTTCGCTGAGATGAATTTATCTGACAGATGCTGTCCTTTGTGCAAGGAAAAAAGGGTAAAAAGGCCCACTACTTAGGCAAGCCCGGGGAGGCTGCAAGTACCTTTCTTCTCCCTGGAGCTCTCGGTCTCCAAGGCAACCCGTCAGGCCGAGGGGAGAAGAGCCCTGCCTCCTGGGAAGCCAAGTCCAGGCACACAGCTGGGAGCTAAGCACGACTAGGCGGCTGGACCCAGCTGAGGAACTGGAGCCTTTGCAGGGGCCTGGCCTCACTCCCTAGCTTTAATTTGCCACAGAGAATCCCCCAAGTGAGTGGTCTCCAAAATCCAGCCTCAGATTTGCGCTTTGCTTGGAAGCCAGCAAGAGTCAGCTCACCAAAAATCAATCTGTCAAACAAGCAACACACCAATTGGCACTTCATCCAATAACTGAAGAATCTGTCAACATTTTGTTCTCTCCTGCCTTGTCCCCAGAGACTGTAAAACCCTACAGTAACTGAGCCAGGGCAATTCTCCTTAGTCATTTTCCTACCAAAAATCAGAACGGACGTTCTTCTGCGAAGGCAGGGAAGACTGAGTGCGCTTAAGGAAAAGCTTTCCTGCTTTCAGAAACACCAGGAGGACTGGAGGCAAATGATAATTTCCCAACAACAAAACCGCCATGAGCTCAGTAAATTGGCAATTTGATGAGTTGCCTCATCTGTAAGGTGGACCAAGGCTCCTGTGCTTGAGTTCTGGTCCTGAGTTCCTTTTTTTTTTTTTTTTTTTTTGCCGTACGCGGGCCTCTCACTGCTGTGGCCTCTCCCGTAGCGGAGCACAGGCTCCGGACGCGCAGGCTCAGCGGCCATGGCTCACGGGCCCAGCTGCTCCACGGCATGTGGGATCCTCCCGGACCGGGACACAAACCCGTGTCCCCTGCATCGGCAGGCGGACTCCCAAGCACTGCGCCACCAGGGAAGCCCCTGAGTTCCTCTTTTGAACCCCGTGCTGCAAGGGAGCTTGAGGGGGATTTGATCACACGAAGCAAGAGCCCCAAGACAATGACGTAAGTGCAAAGGGGAGCACTTTGTCAGGAGGGACTCCAGTTTCCCAGATGTGAAATTGGGGAGTCGTGGTTGGGGAGTCTGCAAACCAGGGCCTGTTTATATTCCATGATTGCAAATTCTTTGATTCCAATTCTATGATTCCAGATTCCTCCTACAGCATGTTAAGCAAGAAGATCATGACAAAGTGAGACAAGTACTTTGGGAGTTAAAAGCGCCGGATGAACAGATGCTATTTTACTAGCCATGGTATAGAGAAGGGCTTGGTAAACTTTTTCTGTAAAGGACCTGATTGTAAGTGTTTTAGGCTTTGTGTTGAAACCATTCAACCCTGCTGTTGTAGCAAACAGCCAGAGACAATATGTAAATGATGAACACTACTGTGTTCCAATAAAACCTTGTTTATAGACACTGAAATTTAAATGTCATGTGTCATGGCATGTTTTATTTTTGTTTTGATATTTTTCAGTCATTTAAAAATGTCAAGTCATTCTTAGTTTACCGGCTATTCAAAAACAGGCAGTGGGCAAAATTTGACCTCTGGGCCACAGTTTGCTGACCCCTGGTGTAGAGGTCTCAGAGCAGAAGATATCCTAAATTCCTAGTCCTTGGATACCTGATGCCATCGACCATCCGCCTGGCCCCTGCTTGGCGGGCAGTGGCAAAGGGCAGTCCCCAGGTGGTGAAGCATCCACACTTGGTTTGGTCCAGCTGGTGTATTCTCTTCCCCAGTGTCACCGCCCCCAAGCCCCTACCCTGGGCTGCTCACCTTCAACATCAATGTGGAGAAAAGGGATTCCTTTGACTCTCCTCTTTCCAGTTCTGATCTTGTCCCAATTTGTAAGGAGTATTTTTCCACTGGAACTCTTGAACTTTTGAGTTTTCTTTCTGGACCAAAAAGGTTCAAAAAAAAAAAAAAAAAGAAAGAAAAAAGAAAAAGAAGAAATGCAGGTGCCCCGGACCAAAGTATCTGTAGCCCCCAGAGTTGCTGAGTTTCAGCAATAACCAAACTGCATCCACAGTCCCCTGGGCAGGGCTCCTTCCTTATCTCTCTCTCTCTCTTTTTTTTTTAGTTATTTCTGAGATATACATTTTAAAGTAATAACTAGAATTATGACTTATAACATTATACCAGAACATATAAGATTTTTAGAAATTTCATGTAATGTCTGAAACATTTCTTCCTTATCTCTTTGTCTTCAGCATCTCCAATGACAGTGAACTCACTACCCAAATTGTCGGGGGCTCTGAAAGCACTTCCCCAAGTCTGCTGATATCCATCCCCCAGCACCTTATACACATCATGGAATTTTGCCTTTAGAGGACATGGAACTTCTCACACCTGAGAAGTGACCTGAGGGCCCAGTATGAAGCAGCATAAACATAATTAATTTTCATGCAAGTAACACCTTGCATGGTTAAAAATAATCCAATTGGGCTGAATAATCAGCTGGGCTGATGGTGAGAAAACAATGATACCCTGTCTCTCCCCTCATTTCTTGTACTCCTGTTCCCCAGAGGCAGCCGCTTTTAGTGAGGAAATTTTAGTTGAAATGTACCCTACAAATAGAAAAATTGTAGACATCTTAAGTATGTGGCTGATTATTTTTACAAAGATACTCTTGTAACTAGCACTCAGATCAAGAAATGGAGCATGACCAGCCCTCAGAAGTCCCCATCCACCCCCCACTCAAGGTCACTGACTCTCTTGACCATAGGATTAAATTGAAGCCACCACTTTAATGGTTTCTGTTTTTAGTTCTGACAGTTGCTTCTATATGTCTAAATAATACAATTACACAGTTGTTTTTTGATTGATCAACTCTGGACACTGTCTTTCGACTTCCTCTTGTGTTAAGAGATCTAGCTTCCTTATACCAGCCTTCACTTTGTATCTCCTCTCCTCCAAAGACAATTAAATCACTATTTCTTCTTACTGATCACCTAGGCAAATTCAGTCACATTCTAAGACTTCCATTTCTTATTTCATTGACCACAGACAGTATCATTTGCTTTTTAATTCCCTCCCAATCCCCTCCACCCATTCAGGTACGCTGTATTTTTACTTTTATGTTGTTAAGTTGGATAACATTTATATTTTGCTCTGTAACCATAGTTTAGCCTGTGCGGTTTGTAGGTTGATGTAAAATTTGAAACTCAGTAGTGTTTAGGTGATCTTTATAGTATTGTTTACTGCAGAACCAAACAGTGTCTTAGCATTACAATCCACAGGTTCAATGTCATGCCTCCTGAACCACTCCAAGAAGAATATTCCTGGAGTCTGCAGCCTCATTTTATTTATTTTCACATTTATTCTATGGTCAGTGGAAGAAAGAGGGCATGATATTAAGGCCCATGAATGTCAGCAAGGCAGCCTGAAGCCTTCGGGTTTTAGTGATACCAGGATAAAACACACGCGGTCCTGCTTGGTGGTGGTCTTGCATTCTGTTGTTATTAAAATCAACTCCATTCAGAGTGTTGGCTTTTACTCAGAGATCTCTGAAGGGCTGGTGTTCCAAATGAGAGGCAGCATTTATCTTTAAGATGAGGGTGGTGTCCAAAGCCTATGTGTTCTTAAAAGCAGGTAGTCATAAAATCAGTAGTTAATTGATTTATGTGAGCACTCAGTTTTAGGAGAAGGGTGGCTCTGAGTGAAAAATACAATATGTGGAAGGGTTTAATTTTTTTTGGATTACCCTTTACCAGGTAGCATGTAATTGCATTAGTAATCGGAGTCCTTCAAGCAGAATCTCAAACAAAGGATTAGTGGGAAGGAAGATGGAAGAATGCTGACTTCACAATAACTCACTGCCTTCCTAACGTGATTATATAAATAAATTCAAGCAATATTTTCCAAGACGCTGGAGCCTGATCGTAAAGGCGTGAGGGGGCCCAGGGCCTCTGCATGGCCCCTGGTTGGCGGGCAGTAACTGATTGCTGTGGTAGGCAAGGGCAGTCCCCAGGTGGTGGAATATCCAATATCTCTGAATTATCTGTCAGCACTCAGAAATTATTGAAGCCGGGCTGACTTCTCCAGTGGGGAGCAGGAATATCTTGGCTTCATTTGGCTAAACAATGGGGTTAAAATGGAAACGCCCCGCTGTGACCTCCCAGCAGCCCATGTGGGCCCTTCAGCTAGCTGTCAGCAATGGGAGCCACGCAGGGCTGGCTCTGGACACTGCTAACTTCTTGACCCCCAGAGTCAAGGAATCCTCAGAGCTGAATTTCAGGCTCCCATCTCGCCGCCAGCAGGGGATTAGCTAATCCATCCTGTTTTGTGCTTCTGTGCCTACCCACAAAGGCAGTAGGCACAAAGGACAGAGATCTGGATGACACATCAGAGAGCAGTGACATGCTGTCTGCATTCTTTGCCAGAAAGTCTTTGAATTGCTGTTTTCACTTAAGCCCAGGCACTGCGTTGGAGGCCTTAGTTATTCCATTCGCTGAGCTGAGCAAGAAACCAGGGTAACAGAACAAGCCCCTTTCCTCTTGGTCCTCCCAGACCTCTGTCCAGTTGTGTAAGAGAAAGACTGCGATCAAAAATGCTTTGCAGCCACTCTCAACAAAGAGTCTTTGAATTCTGATCACAAGAGACTCTGGTCCCATAAATGCTCCATGGGAGGTGTAAAGTCATTCTAGGTGTAGGGCACCTGGGCGGTGGATGTCACCACTAAGCCTTGAGGGTGGGAACTGCCAAAGTAGCTAAACAAGTCTTCAAACCCAGCTTTACTAGTTGTGTGCTTTGAGTAAGCCACTTGATTTCTAAACCTCAGTGTCGTCATCAATAAAATGGGAGGAATTATAATTCCTTTCTTGTAGGGATCAAATGAAACGATGGATGGAAAAATTCTTCGCAGGTTTTATGCGAAGGTGGGGTTGCTGCTGCCTTTCTAGCTGTTCTCATGGGCTTATAGGCTGAGTTTCAGTCAGAGGAGTTTCTTTGGAGCCCCGATGAACTTGACGTTCCTTTGGCTGTCTTCATCCACTTCTCTGCCTGGAATGTTCTCGTCCCTTCACTGCCTGTCTGACTTCAATCCACCCGTCATGGTTGCCCATCACATGTCCTTGGTCTTTGAGAACATCCTTTTCTCCCACAGCCTGGTCCACGTGGGGGTCCACAGCAGAGTGTCAGATGATGGGGCTGGCGCCAGCGAGGGGCCCGAAGGAAGCTGGTAGGTGTGGCTCTGTCAGTCTTCAGTGACGAATACAAATCATCACAAGTCTGAGGACAGAGATGGAAGACAGAGATGGAGATTCATAACTGAACTGTTGGGCCATCCATTCATTTAAATTAGATGTCATTAATGGAGGAGCCCACCCTGCACTTGCACGAAGCTGAGTTCTCCTTACCTTTGCGCCCTTGGCACTTCAGATTTCTTCCCCCAGTCCCGGCTCTGCTCTTATGTGCCGGGCCTAGTGGGGAATTCAGAGACAAATAGTAAGGCATGGCTGTTGCTATCTATTAAGAAGGACAAAGCAAGAATATAAACATCAATAAAAAGAAATATTCATTTAGTCATTTGTGCAGCAAATATTTACTGACTCATTCTGTGCACCTCGCTAGACACTGTGGATTGAGGATGGGACGAGATCACTGTCATGCCCTTGCTGAGCTCACAGCCCAATGGAGGACACATCTGTGGACAGTCGAGTGTGATAGGGACCATGGTAGGACGTGCAAGCCTGTGGAAAACACCGAAGAGACAGGCAGTGCATAATGGAAGTTTGGGAAAGCTTCTCAGAGGAGGCATATCCAGCTGAGACCTGAGAGGTGAGAAGGAACTGGCCAGATAAGAGGGGGTAGAGAACAATCCAGGCAGAGGCAGCAGGATATGCAGAGCATGTGTGGGCAACCGAAAATAGTTTGGTATCGTTACAGCTCAGAGTAGGATGGGCAGTGGGGATGGAAAGGTTGATGGGTCATCTAATTGAACCCCTGGAATTACCCTATAAGATAGATACTGTTGTCATCTTTATCCGTATTACAGATGAGGAAAATGAGATCAGAGAGGCTGGGCAGCTTGTCCAAGTCACAGAGCTAGTAAGGGCTAGAACTGAAAATTTGATCCTGATTTGCCTGTTTCCAAAGCCCTTGCCTTTAACCAGGGGAGCTATGGGAAGGGTTCTCTGTGAGGGGTGGTATAGCATGGTGGTGAAGAGTGGGGGCTAGACTGCCTGTTTCCATCCCTGAGGAGCTGTGTGACTTTGGGTGAGTTACTTAACTCCTCTGTGCTTCAGATTCCTCAGCCAAAAAATGGGGATACTAATAATATCTACCCCATAGGGTTGGGTTTTCTGAGAATCAAATGAGTTAATATTTGTAAAGTTATCTTCTGGACAGTTAATATATGATAAATGCTCAATATATGTTAGCAACTATTATTAGGCTGGATTGGAAAGGAGAGAGACTACAACAAAGATCACATCTCTGCTTGGAGGCCACTGCAACTGTGGGGCTGAGAGGTGTGGCCACGGGGTGAGGGAGAGGGACAGCATGCGGGTGAAATGCCATATTCCCTTTAGGCTGTCAGTCTGGGGGCTGGGGCTTAGCCACCTTCTGGGCTGGGTTTCTTTGTCCCTTTAAGCTGCCCACACACGGGAGGGGACATATGCTGCCTGCAGAAAATTTGGTTGCTCCTGAGAACAATATAGATTTGTGAGCTTCAGGAAACCACATCCCAGTGAGTGCTGCAGTATTGACTCGAGCTGTTGGGACGTGTTGTTGTCAAGGGCAATGCAATCAGCTTCTTGGCCCATTCCCTCTCCCTGTGGCTTCCAGTGACTCTGTTTCCAACCGAGTAGTTTAGGGCTCTGTCACTTCCAGGACATTCTGTTTTCCTTCCCTGGAGATGGGGAACCAGAGTTAGGATCTGGTCAGAGGTGGGGTGCCTGGAGGGGCCAGCCAGCAACGCCCTGATCTGGGATGAGGAGACAGATTGTCCAGTGCCCTGGGCTTTCCACGAGGCTAAGAAGCTCCAGATTCAGTGGGGGAGACTTATGTGGTGTTGTGAAAGAGCATCACTTCAATCATCCCCTGGTCCCTCCTCTTCTAGGCCATGGCATCCTCACTCCTCGTTGGCCATTCCTTTCGGTGACTTGTCCAACTTTGGTCTGTTCATGTGCTAGGACTTGTGGCAAAAGGAATTCAGAAAAGAGAGGCAGGCTGGTGATGGTCGAGGCATCAGAGGATTTGGGGAAGATGGGGCATCTGGATGGGAGGCGGGGAGGATAGGGCTGGTTTCTGGGTGGAGAGTGCATTGAATTGAGTCTGAGGACTCTGACAGAAGACTCTCCATCTGGTTTACTCACCACAATAGTTCTAGATCCTGGGAGTGGCTCAGAGCAGGAGCTCACCAAATCGATGTGAAAGGATGGATCAGATCCAAGATTGGGAGACTTTGGTTCTTGTTGTGGCTCTATCATTACCTTGTTCTGTGACCTCAACAAGTTACATCCACTCCTAGAACTTGGGGTATGGTCAGTGTCACCCAAACCACAAGACCTGAGATGAGGATGGGAGTTGGTCCCCAAAGAAAAAACTTAGGGAGTGACTACAGGGAACCAGAGAATGGATGATGGGAAGGCCAACCCACACACATATACATGCAAGCGCGTGCGCGCGCGCACACACACACACACACACACACACACACACACACAGAGTTATTTCAGTGGCTCATTGCTCCTCTGATTATTTTCCCAAACCCTTCACAAAAACCAAGTTGCTCATAATAATAACCATGGATCATTGTGCCTTAATAGGTTCTGAGTAGAACCCAGAACTCAAGCTTCTCAGCTCACTGGTGGATCTTCTTGCTTACATACACAGGTAGAGATCGTCAAAGTTCCTCAGAAGCCTGGCAGTGATTCCCAGGATCAGATAACATTCCAGAGGAGAAGTAAGGGCAGATCCATCGGTGGACTCATGTATTTATCCATTGGCAAGCATTCACAGAGCATCTTCTCCATGTCAGGCTTTGGGACTGGCGGAGCATATGAGTCAGGACAGGCTAAGTTTGCTGGCATAACAAACCCTCGCCACATCTCCGTGACTTAAACAATGAAGGTTTATTTCTTGCTCATGCTGGATTGTCATCGTAGGTTGGCTAGGGGTTTATTGTCCATCCTTCATATGGAATCAAACTGATGGAGCAGCTGTTCTCTGGAACACAGCTTTCCTTGTGGCAGGGGGTATGGTGCTGGTGAGACACGCACAGCGTTTTAGAATTAGAGGCGAGTGGGGTGAGGAGTGAAACATCTAGAAAAATGGGCAGTGGTGACGGCCCTTGAGCACCATGATAAGGAGTTTTTATTTCATCTTGTAGCCCTTCCTCAGAATTGGCCTCACCTCTGGAGATGAATCTGAACTTTCCTTCTTGGTTTCCAGGATCTGAACAAGTATTTGCTCATGACAGTCCCAGGGACCTAGGAAGCTTCTGGTCAGCAATTGTCCAGACCATCATATCCTGCCTTGGTGTGGTCTGAACTGGAAAATCTGTGTGGCTGAAGAGAAGCCATGTATGTAGAAGAGATAACTGGAGTGCACTCTGTTTAGATTTAAGCTCTCACTATCTCACTATAATTAAGTGCCAAGTGGTTATTAAACAATATATTTACAGAATTCTGACAACTGTGTAAGAACCTTTCCTCTCCTACAGTGAATATTCCCCCCTAAATATGCTTGTAATATTTCACTGGCTTTTAATTAACCCGACTCGCCTATAAAACCATTTATCTTTTAAAAAGACTGTTGTTCCATGTGCAATATGTGTCAATAGATAATTAAAATGTTTTTCTTAGAGAATGAACAGGGAGATGTGATCTATGCATTTCAGAACGTTATTATTAAAACTGTTATTTATTGAGGTTTAAACACTTGTTACTTGGTAACTATAGAGTGACCGTGTCTCTTTAATACCAAAATTAAACAGGCACTGCAGACAAAATGTGCAAGGTTAGAAAACCTCTTGGGTCATAATTAAATAACGCAAGTAATAAAAGTTCAGTTCTTGTTTAGGAAACAAATGCCCCGATCTGGCTTCTTTTCTATCAGGAATTGGGAAGGTGTATCTTTGTTTTTCCAGGAGCAGCCTGGCTGTGTCGCTGTTTCAAACACGGACACTTTTTTCAGAGCATCAGAAGTTTCTTCTAGAAATAACAGCTACAAAGTGTTTGGGAAACCTTAAAATAAAAGACAGTGTGAAACTGCTTTGGTGAATGTAGACTTTTCTAGAACTAGTGGCTGACCAGAGCCCCACGTCTGGGAGTAGACCTGTGTCTGGGGATGGCAGCCCTCAGAGAGAGGCCATCCCATCCGCTGGTAGCAGGCAGCCTGGCAAGGTCCCTTTCCCACTTCTCCTGGCTGCCCCAAGCTGCCCACCCTGGAGAAGCATCATGCTCGCCTCTCGGGCTAAGGACCCTAGCTTGTTGTCTCGTTTACCATGAGCCCCTTATTGTGGGTTCAGCTGTGTCCCCAGAAAGATGCTAAAGTTCTAACCCCCAGTACCTGTGAATATGACTGTATTAGTTTGCTAGAGCTGACATAACAAAGTACCACAGCCTGGATGTTTAAACAACAGAAATTGACTGTCACAGCGGCTGGAAGTCCAAGATCGAGGTGTTGGCAGGACTGGTCTTTCCCGAGGCCTCTCTCCTTGGCTTGTAGATGATGCCTTCTCCCTGTGTCCTCACCTGGCCTTTTCTCTGTGCACACATATTGCTGACCTCTCTTCCTCTTCTTATAAAGGCACCAATACTATTGGATCAGGGCCACGCTTATGACTTCATTTAACCTTAATTCCTCTTTAAAGACCCAATCTCCAAATACAGTCACACTGGGGATTAGGGTTTCAACATATGAAATTTGGGGGGGACACAATGGTGTCTGAAACTGACCTTATCTGGAAATAGGATGTCGAGTTACGATCATTAAGATCAGGATTCCTATTAGGATGGGTCCTCATGCAATATAACTGTATCTTTACAAAATAAGGAAATTTGGACAAAGAGACAGACATGTACACAGAGAGAATGCCACATTAGGATGAAGGCGGAGCTCTGGGGGATGCACCTACAAGCCAGGAGGCCAAAGATGGCCAGCAGACCACCAGAAGCCAGGGGAAAGGATGGGACAAGGTCTCCTTCACAGCCCGCAAAGAGTACCAACTCTGCTGACACCTTGATCTCAGACTTCTAGTCCCCAGAGCTGGAGACCACACATTTCTGTTGTTTAAGCCCCCCAGTCTGTGATACTTTGCTACAGCAGCCCCAGGAAATGAATACACCCTCTGGCAAAGAAATTCTACCACAGTCTGATGCTCCAGCCAATCCTCACTGGGTTCTAACCCACAGACCTGGGGGACAAAGCCAGGTCCTCAGTCATTTAAAGGGACTGAGTAGACTAACATGAGATGCACACGACAGTCTATTAGGGTGATGGAAACAGATATAACATATTATCATTTCATCTTAAATCACATCTTTGTGTATATTTTATCATGTACAATATTAATACAGTAGTAGATGTATATGCTTTATAAGTAAACGTGCACTTATATCAGGGTAGGGAGGGGTCCATGTTCAAAATGTTTTGACTGATAGAGCTGTGTGATCACACAACTTGGAGACCACTGTTCCAAGGTGGGGAGTCAGTGATAAAAATGTTGTTGTTGTTGTTGTTGTTCCACAATTCATTTACTGAATTGGGGCAGGAGATTTAACAACAGATTGCGAGATAAGGCTGGGAGAGAAGAGTTCTTGCTTTCTCTCCCAGGAGCCAGTTGTGTCATGGATGCTTGTAGATTTTCCAAAATAGCCATCTGTTGTTGGGCAAGCTGGGTCTGAAGCTGGAGATTGGCACACATACATTCTAGGAGTCCTAGGCATTCCTTGGGCTTGTGCTCAATTCCTGAGGGCAGCTTTGTTGCCAGGATTTTCAGGAAAGTGGCTGGTGGGGAACTTGCTTGAAGTTTAATAAAGCTGGGGGAGGGTTTGGCTCGACAAAGAGGCACAGCATTACCTTCCTCTTTGGCTCTTCTGTTAGTAGGATGACTAGAACGCTGCTCCAACTAAACACCAACAGGTGTGGTGCCGCCCAGCCCAGTCCGATTGGACTACAACTCCCATTTCACCCCTCATCAAATCAGCCAGGTCTTCCCTCAACCGATGGTTTCAGTGCTGAAAAAATTAGACCAGAGAGCTCCTGTTCAGGAGGATTTCATGTAAGAGTCAGAAGAAAAGATTTTAGATTTCTAAAGAGAATTCTTAAGGTTGTAAAAGAAGATTCAACAAACAAAAGATTGGAGACAAGTAGTAGGTTTTCCCACTGCCCTGGAGCACCCCACTTGGATTACTCATGACGTCGTCATACGTCTCACAATTTGTAATATTTTGACCTCCTTCAAGCCGAGGTGTCATTTGTCTCACCCTGAGGTCCTCTGAGCCCGACATCATGCATGTCCACAGTGTGGTCCCAGGGGGTGATTAACAGTGCTCTAGGTGGAGAGGAGATGGCAGGGCCCGAGCTGGCACCAGCACATGGGGAATCTTTCTCTTTAAGCCCCTCCATCCTGAGAGTGACAGGTGAACTGTGGGTCAGGAGGAGGAGAGAGAGGAGAGTGAGACAGAGAGAAGCAGGAAGGCAAGCCTCAGAGGAAGAGGTAGGTAAACAGAGAAAAATACAGGAGGAGGGCATCTGAGAAGCAGAGATAGAGATGGTCAGAGGGCTGAGGGCGGAGGCAGAAAGGAGGGATGAAACCACGAGAAAAATTCAACGCTTGCTAAAGTTGTTCAAACACGTGGTAAGTTTCCGTACGTCATAATTTCAGTATGTTTAGGGCTTTACTTAGACATTATCCCAATCTGTATTATTGAACTCATTTGAATAAACATGCTTTACATCTGGAATTTTGGCATTATGTTACAGGTTCTAGAGTGCGCTGCGCCCTTGGGCTGGGAAAGGGCATATTTTTGGTGGGCACCAGACTTCAGGTCATGGAATCCGAAGGCCTGGATGTCAGCCATTAAGCCGCCCATCGGTGTCCTCGTCCCCTCCCCCTGGAAGCTGAGAACAGATGTTCTCTCTGCCCTAGTAGCTGCCTTGATTCCAGGAGAAAGGAGACAGAGAGAGAGGAAGGGCTCTGGATGTGGATGCGTCCTTTCCTCTCCTCCCTGTGTTACCATAGTATCTCGTTTCCTTGGTTACCGGTGGCCAAGGAAAGGACACTGGGCAAGTGCAGGATTTTGATGGAGCTCTCTAAAGAGAGATGTCAGCACAGACCTTGTCTCTTTTAAAAGAACACTCGTTCTGAGAGGTTGCTCAAGAATGGGGGTGGGGAAGAAATGGGTAGTTCTCATGAAGTTGGAATTTAGAAATTTCATTTCACTGGATAGAAATGAAGCACTTAAAAGATAACCTTGAGGAATCAAAGCCAGGGAGGCCTTACCCAGCTTTGCACATTGCTGGAAATCTGGAATTGGCAGGAAGGCTGTGATGCTAATTAAGAAATGATTTCTGCAAATGTTTACTTTAACTGCACCCAGCTTGGGCTAGCTCAGTAGCTGGCCTGCTCTTTTCCCTGGATAACTAAGCACCCTTGGTGAATATGGGAATTTGCCACTTCCGCTGGGAGCATCTGGCATCAGCCTTTAACAGTCCCAAGAGGCCACATAGACCTGTGAAGTCTCTCCTGAGAGCCTCTAGATTTTTTTTGACAGTTAAATGATGTGGAGGACAGTGGCCCTCAATTCTACTCAACTTTTGAGAGTCAGTCAAGATACCTGTCCTTCCAATACGTTTGTCTTGACTTCTCCACCTAAGTTAGGTGCCCTTCTTCAAGGACCCCAGGAACTACATTTTATCATTGAAAATTTTATCATTGCATTTACTACATTGTTCACTAATTGTATGATTATTAATCTTTCTCCTATGCCTGGTTTTGAGTTTTCTCATTTTTATTTCTTTTTTTTAAATGTTTTATTTTGGGAGGGAGAGTAGGTAACACATAAAGGTGGTTAGACAATTAGATCAGTACAAAATGGTCTATGATGAAAAGCCTCCTCTGGCTGGAGCCCCCATTCTTGCCCCACACCCTTTGGGCAGCCATCGTTTCCACTTCTTGTGTGTTCTTCTAGAGAGTGGATGCAGAAATGAGCGTGTTCGTCTGCCTCCCTCTCTATTCCTCCTTCATCCTTTATCTTGCTCCCTGTTTGTCTTTTACCCAAATGATACAATCCACACTATTCTGCTTATTACATTTTTTAAAATAAGTCATCTATCTTAAAGATCTTTTTTATATAAGTATGTATAGAACTTTTAAAAAATTGCAGTGTAGCATTCCACTGTATGAGTCTGCCTCTTTTCTCACTCATCTAGGATTTCCAAAGGCTCTTAGTACAGATCCAGCCCATAGTAGATGGTCGATGAGCATTCGTCAAATAAACGAATGAATGAAAACTCTCTGTGTTGAGAGATCTTAATTAGAGCCTCAGGAATATGAAAAGTTCAACTACATGGAAACATTTTTTTCCCCCAGAGTAAGACATATGGGGGCGGGGAGTGGGGTAGTGCCAGTGGACCTTCTGTGGGAAGAGGAAAGGAAAAAGAGACCAAAGGTATGCCAAGTGGAATTAGACATAAGAGCCCAGCTTGCTGGGACTTTTATTTATTTGATGCACAGGTGGTCTCTCGGCTGGTGTTCTGTGAATCCTGTTCATTTTGGGGCCGGTATTTTTGATATGGGTCTGGATTTGTTCCCTCTGTTTTTGTTTGTTTTCTTTATGGGCAGGGACAGTGTGAAAGCTCTCTTTGACTGTCATCTGTGGCTGACTGCTAGCCCTGTGCAGCCTGGTTTATAGCTCAGCACCACTATGGTCAACTGCAGGCTGTCTGGGTGATGATGCGGGACATGCCAGCCGGCCTCACACACAGGGACACCTTTAGGTTTTCCAGGAGGATGGAGACTCCTGGAAATGGGGACTCCTTCCCCCACTTTCTTTCTGTGCTAAAGCTAATAGTTTAGGGGAAGCCGTGTGCACTATGGTTTCCTCCTTAGAGCCTATTGGCCTGAGTTTTGTCCTCCACACACACCTGCCCCCACTTTGAAACAGACAGGTATCCAGGCAGCTTGAAGGAGGCTGTGCTTTCTGGAAGAGGTGACAGAAGGGTGTGGCGTAAGAACTAAAATTAAGACTCAATATTACGTGTTGCGTTGGCATCTCGTAAAATTGGGAGGGCCTCCAATGGTTTAACTGCAAATTCTTCTTCTAAGACTGTTTCCAAGGACAAGGTCCCCAGCTCAACAACCCTCCTTTTCAAGGGACTAGGCACAGTTAGTTCCTGCTTAACACTGGGTAGTGGGTTTCAGTTCCCTCCCAGTCCATGGAATTATTCAAACAAAAACCACATGCTCCCATGGAAACAAGGAACACCTCTTGATACTAGAAAGCCTGCCTCTCACAGCCCCTGGTTTTTCACTCTTCCTGTGTGGCCCTGCCTGGCATTCAGTGCCCTCCTTCCCTGGGCTATGAGTATAACAATCTGCCGTGTTGATCTTATGCGTCCTGGGTCAGGTGTCATCCATCCCCATAACCCTAGGGTGTGAATCCCTGCCTCAGCAACAGGGTGAATGGGGCTTAGAATAAAGGGTGCCTGATTCTGAACTCTTAAGTGCATCAGCATCACCCGAAACACTTGTTAAAAATGTGCTTTACACACAAGAGATTCAGAAGGTCTGGGGTGGTGCCTAGGAATCTGCATTTTAACAGGCCCAGGTGGTTCTCACTTGGGTGATATGCAGCCATGATTTCCAAAGCCTCTCCCTGCAGTCTTAATGTTGATAGGGAGGCCTGTTCAACCTGGGAATCCAGGGAAGGGTAGGAAATACGATGTTCCACTGCCCTTGCATGATCTCTTTTGCCTTCCTGCACCTATAATGTGGGTCAGGGCTCACCAGTTCCATCAGCACTTGGTTCTAAAGGTCCGGGCCGAGAGCACTGGAACGTTCACAAGCTTGTTCTCCATTTGATAAACTCTGGAAGGTTAAGTCACAGAGTGCCACTGAGCAGGAACCTCGGAGGAGCCTCATGGGAGGATGAGGGTGGAGTGGGGAAGTGTGAGAGATGACTCAGTTTGGGGTCTGGACTTTCTCTTGAAGTTCAAAAGTTACCTTGCCTGGCAGGGCCAAGTGAGGAACAGGAGACCTCTCTTTCAAGATCTCTATTAATAGTTGAGTCTAAGTTTATAGGAAGTCACAGAAGAATTTGATATAGCTCAGCCACTGGGTTCATATATGCATCTGTTCATTCACTTTATGTTTATTGATATCTTATTATGCTCCAGGGAAGCATTGTGTCAGGTGCTGGGTAAACAGTGATGAATTAAATAGACATGGACCTTGGCCAGATGGAGCTCACAAACTGGTGGAGAAAAACATTAAAGAAGGAACCAAATAAATACATAATACTGATTGGTTAAGTGCTATAATGGAAAAGATGCTATGAGGGTCTTATCAGGATTCTTTCATTTGCAACAGGAGAAACCCGACTCAAAATGGCCCAAGCAGAAAGATGAATTGGCTCAGGTAACTGGGCCTTTATCTCACTGCCTTTCCTCCGTTAGCCTTCTTCTCTTGGGCTTTCCCCCTCTGCTAAGGGTCCTGCTTGCCAGCAGCCCTGTGGATATGTTTGCACAGCTTGTAATCCAAGAAGAAACAGAACTTAGCTCTCAGTGCCCTTTGTAAAACTCCTGAGAGAGGACTTTGATTGGCCGTTCAGCAATCACTTGCTCAGTTCTGTAACTATGGGGACCACCTGAACCCCAGGGAATGGGGAAAGAACAACTCCCCAAAGGTATGGAGGTTAAAGGTGGGAAGAGAGAATTACACAGACAATGTCCACTACACAGAGGAACCTCACGGGGTTTGTGGAGTTGGGAAGGGCCTTTCTTAGGAACTGCTGTTTGGATGGAGATGTTCTTTCCCTGTTTCTGAAAAGGTGTAGATGCATTAGAGATACAAACAGGAGAGGGGACAGCATATCTGGACTGTTCTTTACATCTGCAAATCGTTTAGGGATGGGAAGGCATAGGGAGGCTTCCTAAATAACTACAAGTCAAGTCAACAACTGTTGAGCTACCCCAGGGGAAATTGTTCTGAGTGGAGCAGGTTGCCTTCTTCCCCAGAGAGGCAAGTGTTGGCCGAGACTACATCTGATGATGGCAACTTGTGGCCCCTCTGTCTGGGTTAACGCTTGGCTTGCTTTTTAAAAGAATTTTTAAAAATAATTTTATTTCTCCCTTTTATTAAAAAATTAAAGGGTATGTACAGTATACAATGTTTATCTCAGAAATAACTTAAGAAAAATCAGGTTAGCAAAAAACAAAACAAAAAATCACTCTAAATCTCACTTTCCACTTGGGAACATTGTGATGTATAACCTTCTGTTTCCTTCTTCTCTTCTCTTCCCTTACTCCCCTTCTCTCTCTTTCCACATACACACAGGTATATGTGTGTGCCTACATATATGTGTCTATGTACCAATATTTATATATACATACATAAAAATGGACTCAATTATAAAATGTTCTGAAATCTGAATGACCTATCATATAAATAAGTATAACATTATGTCATCCTTTTAAGTGTCTCCCTCCGTTTATTAGGAATATTGTTCTATAGTTTTCTTTTTTTTTCCCCAGGTTTATTGAGATGAAATTGACATAGACCACAGTGTAAGTTTAAGCTGTACAGCACAGTGATTTTATATATGTATATATTGCAAAATGATCACCACAACAATGTTAGTTACCACCTCCAGCACCTCACATAGCTACAATTTCTGGGTGTGTGGTGAGAGCTTTTAAAACCTACTCTGTTGGCAACTTCCAAGTTTCTAATACAATACTGGTAGCTATAATCACCATGCACTACATCACCTCTCCAGAACTTATTCATCTTATAACTAGAAGTCTGTATCCTCTGACCACCTTCACCTGCTTGCATTTTGTCTATGGCGGCTTTGCATTACAAGGACAGAACTGGGTAGTTGCAACAGATGTTCTATAGTTTTCTTTTCTTGTAATATAGTTGTCAAGTTTTGGTTTTAGAGTTAAACCAGCCTCACAAAATGAATTGGGAGGTAGTACCTCCTCCTCTTTCTTCTGAAAATTTTTGTAGAATTGGTATAATTTCTTCCTTAAAAGTTTGATAAAATTCACAAGCAAAGCTTTCTGGGCCTGGAGTTTTCTCTGGGGGAAAGTTTTAAATCAAACATTCAATTTCTTTAATAGATATAAGGCTATTCAGATTTTTCTATTTGACAATTTTTGCTTTCAAAAAATTTGCCCATTTCATCTGTGCTTTTCAATTTATTGGCATAAAGTTGTTCATAATATTCTCTCATTTCCTTTTAATTTCTATAGGATCTATAGTGATGTTTCTTCTGTCATTTCTGATATTGGTAACATCTCTCTCCCTCTCTTTCTTTCTTTCCCCTACCCTTTCCTTCTATCAGTATGGCCAGAGATTTCTCAATTTTATTTATATTTTCAAATAGCTGGCTGTTGGTTTCATTGATTTTAAACCTTTCATTTTATTTCGAATATAAGCATTTAAAGGCATAAATTTCCTTCTAAGCACTACTTTAGCTACATCACACAAATTTCAATAGGTTGTATTTTCAACATAATTCATTTAAAATATATTTTCTGTTTTCTCTTGTGGTTTTTTATTTGACTCATAGGCTCTTTAGAAATGTGTTACTTAGTGTCCAAATATTTTTTCATTTTCCAATTGTTTATTTGTTGTTAATGTTTTCAAATTTGATTTCGTTTGATCAATTTGATCAGACTACAGACGCAACGTGATTTCAATCCATTTAAATTTACTGAAGCTTTTTTGTTTGCTTTTTATGGCCCAGCATATGGTCTATCTTGGTAAATGTTTTAAAAAATATAATGTGTATTCTACTGATTTTAGCTACTGCATTCTATAAATACCAGTCAGTTGAGCTGCTTGAGACTGTTCTTCAAGTGTTTTGTATCTTTACAGATTTTCTGTCTACTTATTCTATCGATTACTGAAAAAGATGTGCTAAAATTTCCAACAATAACTGTGAATTTGTCTTTTTCTCCTTTTATTTCTGTCAGTTTTTACCCATGTATTTTGAAGGTTTGTTATTAGGTGCATTCACATTTAGGATGGCTTTGTATTCTTGATGAATTGACCCTTTTATCTTTATGAAATGGCCCTCTTCATGTATTTCAATACAGAAGAATCAAGAACACTTTCCAATTCAGTATTCAGGTATTCAGGGGCTGGCATTACCTTGATACTAAAACCAGATCAAAACATTACAAGATAAAACTATAGAACAATATCCCTCATGCACATAGACAAGAGCATTCCCAAGAAATACTGACAAATTGAATCCAGCAATATGTAAAAAGCACAATACATTATGTCAGTTTGAGTCCTCTAAGTAGCAGATGCTGAATAGAGCCAGGATTGCAAGAAATTTATTTGGGGGTAACGCCTGTGAAGGATAAGGGGTGAGAGCACAATTATTCAGGGAAAGCTCTCAAGCTATGATGTAGCTCTGACACCTGTGAAAGGAAAGAGAGGAAGTAGGATTGGGCAGGAAGAACCTCAGACTATGGCGCAGCCCTAACAAAGCCTTGACTACCCACTGGGAGCTCTGTAGAAAAGACTGCTCATTAGAGAACTCCTGTATTTGCCAGGACTGGTCAGGTCCCAGGACCAATACTATGCTCTTTCATTGTCCAGGAACTGTCTGGGAAGGGCAAGGTCTTGGTTCAAGTGCTATGGCTGATCCCATAGGTGTTGTAGCTAAAGGCTGTCAGCTAAATATATTCCTCATATCCGAATCACAACTCCTTTCTTAAAGGAATATCTAAGAACCAAAATTTCATGGCACAGACCAAATGGGGTTTATTCAAGGCATGCATGATTAATTTAACATTTGAAAATCAATCAATGCAGTTCACTATATTAACAGAATAAAAGAGAAAACCGTATGATCACCTCAATAGATGCAAAAAAAAATTTCAACATTCATTTACCATAGTTTTTCAGCAAATCAAAAATAGAAGGGAACATCCTCAACCTCATAAACCTAAAACCTAGAGTTAACATCATACATAATGGTGAAAGACGGAACTCTTGGCAAGAATGTCATATCAATACTCCTGTACAACAAGTCAATAACATAAAAAATGAAAAGAAATAAAAGGCATGCAGATTGGAAAGGAAGGAGTAAAACTTCTTTGTTTATAGATGACATGATCATCGATATAGAAAAATCCCAAGAAATCCCAAGAAAATCCTAAAAATTGTTATTGGAAAAAAAATAAGTGAATCTTAGTACAGGATAGAAAGTCAAAAAACAAAAACCAATTGTTTTTCTATTTACTAGCAGTGAAAAATTGAAATAAAAATAAATACCACTTACAATAATATAAAAAACAAAATACTTGGATATAAATCTAATAAAATATGTGCACAATCTGTATACTAAAAATATTCCTGAGAGAAACTAAAGAACACCAGAGTAAATGGGATAACCACATTTATAGATCAGAGGCTTGTTATTGTTAAGATGTCAGTTCTCCCTAAAGCAATCTATAGATTCATGGCGATCCCAATATAAATCTTAGCAGGATTTTTTTAATTTGACAAGCTGATTCTAAAATATATATAAAAATGCAAAGAATTTAGAATAGCCAAAATAATTTTGAAAAATAAGAAGGACATTGGAGGACATATACTACCTGATTTCAAGACTTACTATAAAGCTGCATTTATCAAGGCAGTATGGCGTTGCATAAGAAATCAACATATAGATCAGAGGAACAGAAGGGAGATTACAGAAATAAACTTGCACATATAAGGCCAACTGATTCTTGACAAAAGCGCCAAAGTAATTCAGTGAGGAAATGCTAGTCTTTTCAACAAAATTGTAGGCCTGATGTGATAAATGATGTAGAAAAATTGGATATAAGTGTTGAAAAAATAAACCTCTACCATTACACATAAAATATAAAACATAAAACTAGAAATTATCATAGACAAACATAGAAATGAAAACTATGATGTTTCTAGAAGAAAATATAGGAGAAAACTCTTTGCAACTTTGTTAGGCAATACTGTATTAGACAGGATATAAAAAGCACAAACGATAAAAATTGGATAAGTCAGACTTCATAAAAATCCAAAAGGTACTCTTTTGAAAAACACTCTTTAAAAAAAGAAAGGTAAGGCAAAACTGGGAACTAATTCACAATACCTCCATCCAGGAAGGGACTTGTATATGAAATCTTTAAAGCACTCTAACAATATGATATTAAAAAGACAGATATTCTAATTTTCAAATAGACAAAATATAGACATTTCTCCGAAGAAGACATACAGATGACCAACAAGCACATGAAAAGACGTTCAACATCACTAATTATTAGAGAAATGGAAATCAAAACTACAGTGAGGTATCACCTCACACCAGTTAGAATGGCCATTATCCAAAAGTCTACAAGCAATCAATGCTGGAGAGGGTTCAGAGAAAAGGGAACCCTCCTACACTGTTGGTGGGAATGTAAATTGGTATAGCCACTATGAAGAACAGTATGGAGGTTCCTTAAAAAACTAAAAATAGAGTTACCATATGATCCAGGAACCCCATTCCTGGGCATATATCCAGAGAAAACTCTAATTCGAAAAGATACATGCACCCCAATGTTCATAGCAGCACTATTTACAATAGCCAAGACATGGAAGCAACCTAAATGTCCATCGACAGATGAATGGATAAAGATGTGATATATATGTACAATGGAATATTACACAGCCATAAAAAGAATGAAATAATGCTATTTGCAGCAACAACATGGATGTACCTAGAGATTATCATACTAAGTGAAGTAAGTCAGAGAAAGACAAATATTATATGAGATCACTTATTTGTGGAATCTAAAAAATAATACAAGTGAACTTATTTACAAAACAGAAACAGACTCATAGACATGGAAAACAAACTTATGGTTACCAAAGGGGAAAGAGGGGGAGGGATAAATTAGGCATATGAGATTAACAGATACTTGCCAATATATAGAAAATAGAAAAATAACAAGAATTTACTGTATAGTACAGGTAACTATACTCAATATCTTATAATGACCTATAATGGAAAGAACCTGAAAAAGAAATATATATACATATATATATATATATTAAAACCACAGTGAGATACAACTACACACCCATTAGAGTGGCCAAAATGAAAAAGAATGACAATACCAAGTGTTGGCAAAGTTGTGGCACACCTGGAACTCCCATGCATTGTTAGTAGGGATGTAAAATGGTACATTTGGAAAACATTTAAGCAGTTATTAAAATAATTTAACATATACTTGCCACACGACCCAACCATTTCACTGCTAAATATTTACCTAAGGTAATTAAAACATATGTCCACAAAAAAACCTAAAAAGGAATATTTATAGAAGTTTTACTCAGGATAGTCCCGACTTGAAATGACCCAAACGTGCACTAACAGTTATACAGTATTCGTACAATGGAATACTGCTCAACAATAAACAATGTACTACTAATACAGACGACAACATGGATGAATCTCTAAAACATTATGCTTGGCTAAAGCAACAAAACACAGAAGACTACATAGTATATGACTCAATTTAGATAAAATTCTGCACTGCTATATTCATTGCAGAATTATTCATAGGAGCCAAGACATGGAAGCAACTTAAACATCTACTGACTGATGAATGGCTAAAGAAAATGTGGAATATACATGCAATGGAACTCTATTCAGCCTTGAAAAAGAAAGAAATCCTGCCACTTGCAGCAGCGTGGATGAATCTGGAGGACATTATGCTAAGTGAAATAAACCAGACACAGAAGAACAAACACTGCATGATACCATTTATATGAGGAATCTAAAATAGCCAAACTCATAGAAGGGGAGAGTAGAATGGTGGCTGCTAGAGCCTGGAGGGCAGGAACAGAATATGGGAAGGTATTAGTCAAAGGGCACAAAGTTTTAGTTATGGAAGATGGAAAAATCCTAGAGATTTACTGTACAGCACAGAGCGTATAGTTAACAATGCTGTAGTGCACACCTA
This sequence comes from Globicephala melas, assembly GCF_963455315.2. NCBI lineage: Eukaryota > Metazoa > Chordata > Mammalia > Artiodactyla > Delphinidae > Globicephala > Globicephala melas. The sequence goes on from NC_083332.1 coordinate 28,006,092, forward strand.
AATACAATCAAGAGTGTGGCTCTTATATGTTCTTATTACAAAAAGTAATAATAAATAAAGAAGGTAGGATGAAACTTTTGGAGGTGAGGGATAGGTTTCTGGCATAGATTGTGGTGATGCTTTCACAGATGTATAATTATCTCCAAACTCATCAAGTAGTATATATTAAATACGTATAGTATTTTGGTAGGTCAATCATACCTCAAAGAAGAAATTCAATAACAGACAACATTAATCTACAGTGACAGAGAATGGATTACTGGTTGCCTGGAACTGAGAGGTTGGGGGAGGTTGTCAAGATCATGAAGGAACTTCTTGAGTTGATGGCAATGTTATATGTGTCTTGACTGAGGTGAAGGTCTCATGGGTATATTCATTTGCCAACTCATAGAATCAATGGGTATGTTTTACTGCATGTAAATGAAACCTTAATAAAGTTACCTTGATGAAAAAGAGGCTCCTAAGTGTTTAATTATATGGACTTACTGAGTCACTTATTTAATAAATTTTCTACTCTTGGATATTTAGGGTATTTCTGATTTTTCATATTTAAAAAATACCCTTATGCACATATGTGCACATACATCTTTGAATATATATTCAATGATTTCTTTAGGTTAAATTTCTAAGATTGGAATTTCTATGTTAAGCAGTGTGCATCATCTGATACATACTGATAACATGACCTCTATAGATGTTGAATCAAATTTCAATCCCACCAGTCACCAGGGAAACACAGAAGGGACTGAGGGGAGGATGGAGATGGCTCAACCTAAGCCCATTTCAAAGAGAAAATGATGAACCTTCAGAGACTCAGCTGTAGGGTCACCTCTCTCTTGCTTGTGAGAAAATCTGCGCCTTTGCTTTTATGCAGTTCAGTAACCACAGGTGTTGTGGTTATTCTGACAATATCACAACATCAAGCACTGATTCACTCTGGGAGGAGAGGGTTGGAGGTTGAGAGGGATTCTCAGGAATTAAGAGCCTTGCTTTCATAGAATTAATTTTTTTAATTGTGGTAAAATACATATAACATTAAAATTTCCATTTTAACCAATTTTTTTAAAGTAGACTTTTTAAAAAAGGAGTTTTAGGTTCACAGGAAAACTGGGCAGAAAATACAGAGTTTCCCTATAGCCCCTTCCCCTACATATGCATAAACTCCCCAGTATCAACACCCCCGACCAGAGTGGGACATCTGTTACAATTGACAGAACCTACATTGATACATCATTGTTACTCAGCAGTTTATATTAAGGTTCATTCATGGTGTTGTCCGTTCTATGGGTTTAGACAAATGTATGGTGACATGTCTCCACCATCAGAGTATCACATAAAATAGTTTCACACCTTAAAAATCCTCTGTGCACTGCCAGTTCACCAGTTTCCCCGCACTCCTAACCCCTGCCAACCACTGATCATAGGATTATTTTTAAACATGGGCAGAAAAACCCAAACATTAAACAAATAATTACAATAAAGATAAACAAATATAAAACCAACGTGATAAGAGCTACCTCAGAAGACCAGGAGAGGCCGCACAGGATATACTTATTGAACGAAGGGCCGATGCCGCAGGCTTGGGCTCTGGACTGGGCAGTGCAGGCTGTAGGCCCAGCTCTGGCCTTTACTGGAGGACATGTGTCACAGAAGCTGGGCCTAACCTGGGGAGGGGGGACCTCCCTGAGGAGGTGGAGAGTGGGCTGGGCAGGAGGAAGCAGACCACGTGTGCCCACATGGGAAAGGCCTGAGGGGAGAAACTGAGTCCTGACCGTCTTTAGGATGGACGCCTGAAGAAAGGGAAGGATGCCTGAGATGTGCCATTAGCGCCAGCCCCTGTCTGCACCCAGATCTGGCGGTAGGGGTTGCAGACGGCGGAAGGCCTTCCAGCTCCACTGTCTGACTGCTCGTGTTCCCAGCACGCTCCATCATAGTCAGTGTCAAGGTTAAGAGCATAGACTCTGGAGTCAGACTGTGCATTCAAAGCCCTGTCTACTTCTTACTGGTCATGGGACTGTGAGCTGTAGATGCTGCCTCTTTGTGCCTCAGTTTCCTCATCTGTAAAAGGGAGATAATAGTAGTGCCTACCTCTTGGCTTGCCGTGGGGATTAAACGAGTACATCCATGTAAACTCTTAAAGGCCTCAGTAAAGTTTATCTGCTCTAATTATCATTCAGTGAGCATCTACATCATGCCTGGGCTAAGCCAGGATCATCTCTCGGTGCTGGGGACCTGGCATGAGGAAAACAAATAGATGTCTCCTGTGATCGCGCCTACATGCTAGTGAGGGGAAACAGTTGAACAACGAAGGAAACAGAAATGCAGGAAAAGACCAGGCATGATAAGTGCTGTAATGCGGGAGGGGGTGACTGGGGATGGAAGGTTCTTTAGGTTTCCGTTGGGTGGTCAGCAAAGCTCTCTCTGGGGAAGTGCTACTGGAGCAAAAATATGAATGGCAAGTAAAACAAGCCATACAAAGTTCTGGAGGCAGAGCCTTGCATCCACACGTGCAAACGTCCTGGGGTGGTCTTGGTGTAACGGAGGAGCAGGAAGAAACTTGTGAGGCTGGAGTACAGTGAATGAGGTAGAGACGAAGAAAAAGTGCCCAGAAACCCCATGCACTGCAGGCCAGAGTGAGGAGTTCAGACTCTTTAGTGCTATCACAGAAATACTCTGGATGGACTTTAGGCAGGAGAGTGATATATCTGATAGACCAGATTGACTGTGATGTTCTTGTTACTTCCTCTAATGTCCTTTTGTCACATTCTTAACCATCGGTCATGCCAATCCAGTACCCTAAGTTTGTTCAGAATGCACCAGTATATTTCTATGAGACTGGCTATAACCTCGTGTGTCCATGTTCATACTGCATGGAATAAGTATTCAAACCATGGAGGTTTTGTTGTTGCTGTTGAACCTAGTTGTTATTCTTTACTCACAAGTGGTATCCATACATACTGGTATGGTTTTTAAACTGTGACCACACAGACATGCAACTGGTTCTTGCGGCAGAAAACATGACTTTGTGATAAAAGTCAAAAAGTTCCAAAATGTACTCAATATTCTGTGATAACCTGTATGAGAAAAGAATCTGAAAAAGAATGAATATATGTATATGTATAACGGAATCACTTTGCTGTAAACCTGAAACTAACACAACGCAATAAATCAATTATACTCCAATAAACTTTTTTTAAAAGTTTCCCCCCAAAATGCACCACTCATGAAGAGCGGTCCTGGGAGCAGCCTCTTTCCTGAGCCCCCTCCTTCCTTCCCCACCCCAGGCCACTGCCCAGAGGCAGGACTATGGGGCCACGACCAGGACTGTGTCTCATGAGCTGCCCTGAGGATGTAGGAATCCCACTCGCTCCTCGGTCATCAGCTGTCTTTCTGAGCATCTCTCTTGTGTCTGGCACTGAGCTGGAGGCTGTGGGCACCAGGAGTGGATGCTGAGGTCTCTGTCCACCTCCTGGAGGGAGCTTGGTCTAGTTAAGGAGTTAAGACTTGCCTGAAATAATTAGTAAGTGGTTTAAGGCATGATCAAAATTCACTGTTAGATTGGATGGCTTATCATCAGCTGAGGGTTATAGGAGTTCAGAGAGCCAGCAATGGAGCTGCTAGATTTCAGAGCACCCGCAGACCATGGCAGTAGCCAGCACCCCTGATAGAAGATTCCCACATCAACTGCAGTCCTGTCAAACCTGCTGAGAGAAAACAGACACTCTGGGGTAAACTCGAGAAAGACTGTGATAGCAGCTACCTCCGTGGGAGCTGGCCCACCCCTACACACACACACACACACACACGCACGCACGCGCGCCTCTTTAATACTTGTGATCCTGGTAGAAGTGAAAAGTTCACAGCTGAACATTACCACCCTGACCTTTAAATGTCTTCAGGTAAATAGCAGAGATCTGGGTGTGGGAGTGGGAAGCTTCAGCTGGAATATCCAAGGTCTGAGGACTGGCCCTGCAGGTTGTGCTACTGACCTGATTTCGGCATGTTCAGAAAACCTTCCTCTGTATCAACCAACAAGCCAGCATTTTAAAATTTTTTATATATACATTTTTTAATTTTAATTTTTAATTTTTTTTCCAGTTTTCTTGAGGTGTGATTGAGATACATCACTGTATAAGTTTAAGATACTGGTTTGACTTACATATATTGTGAAATAATTACCATAATAAGCTTAGTTAGCTTCCATCATCATCATATCATATAGCTACAGTAAAGAGAAAAAGCAAAAAAAGAAAAAAACATTTTCCTTGTGATGAGAACTTTTAGGATTTATTCTCTTAACAACTTTCCTATATAACCTTCAGCAGTAGAAACTCTAGTCATCATGTTGGACATTACATCCCCAGTACTTATTTATCTTGTAACTGGAAGTTTGGATCTTTTGACGTCCTTCATTCAACTCCCGCTCCCCCCATCCCCTCCCTCTGAATATGATCTATTTTTCTATTGGTTTGTTTTATGCTCTTTTAAAATTTTTTTGTTTGTTTTTTAGAGTCCACATATAAATGTGATTATGTAGTATTTGTCTTTCTCTGTCTGATTTATTTCACTTAGCATAATGCCCTCATAATTCCTCCATGTTTTCACAAATGGTAAGATTTCTCAAGGCTAAATAATATTCTATTATATATATGTATATACATATATACATATACCACATATTTTTTATCCATTCCTCTGTCAATGGACACTTACCAACCGTACTTATTGAGCACCTACTGTCTGCCTGGTGACACAGGCCTGGTATGTATCTTCAAAGAACTTACAGTCAACTAGGAAAGATGCCATGTACATCCAATAACCACCAAGTGACAGTGAGGTGATTGACAGCTTGGCTGCAGACCAGAAAGCCCTAAACCAGAATCCCAACCCCCATCCCCACTCACCTGTGAGCCGCGGAAACTACACCAAGAGGTTCCACCTCCCCATCAAGAAAACAAGCCTAATAAGAAAATCTTTTTTTCAGGTTGATGTGCGTCCTGGCAAATAGTATACACTCAACAGATGTTAGGTCTTTTGAAAGTATTGCTCAGTAACTGCTATCCATATTGCCATATTACATATTTACTAGTAATAATAACTGTGTGTGTTAGCTTGGGCTCCTGAAAGCAGACTGAGTTGGGGACTGAGTGTGGAAGGTGTGGTGGGAAGTGCTCTTAGGAAATACACCTGTGAGGTGGCAAGGGCGGCAGGAGTGGTCAGGGAGTGAGGCCAGTCCTACAGGGAGCTGTGGAGCTGGGGGGGGTTCATCAGAGCTGTTGCACACAGGGACGGGGGTAGCCTTTGTATCCCTGCATCAGCCAGCCTTTGGCCATGGGAAAGGGGCAAACCCTGGGTGAGGCAGCTCTCTGCAGCTGAGGGTGATTGCCAGCAGCCAGGGGTCAATGGGATCTGGGCAGGACATCCAGAGCTCACTATGGTGTGTTACAACACGTGGAACTCTGGAGCTCATGGATTTGGACTTTTGTTCCCGGCTGACAAGGGGCCTGCCATGTGACCATGAACAAGGCATGTTCCTTTTGGGGACCACAGCTTCCCCCAGATAAGACAAAATTGTTGGTCTGAAATTACTTCCAAGTTCAGCACTCCGTGGGCTGAAGCAGTCAGAGAAGGCTTCATGGAGGAGGAGTGACCTGAGCTGGGTCTAAAGGACCCAGTGTTGGGCTAAGCAGAGCAAAGAGGGGAAGATGAGGAAGCAGCCGGTGTTCTGTGTAGGGCACACTTTCAAAGGCAACCTTGGGTCTTTCCAGCCTCAACACTGGCCCCAACCCTCTCTGGGCCTCCAGGTTTTAAGATCCTTGAAGTCGGGGTCCATGTTCTGTTTGTGTTCGTCTACTGAAGGTCCAGCACAGACCTGAGCACCAATCGATGCTGAATTAAAAGCAGCAGGGGACTTCCCCAGTGGTCCAGTGGCTAAGACTCCATGCTCCCAATGGAGTGGGCCTGGGTTCAATCCCTGGTCAGGGAACTAGATCCCGCATGCTGCAAATACAGATCTCGCATGCCGCAACGAAGACCTGGCCAGCCAAATAAATAAACTAAAAAAAAAGAAAAACAAAGCAGCAGTGCTCTGCTCCCCATCACCTCCCCTTGAGTCCTTATAGAAAACATGTAACAATGAGGACAATCCCTTCACCATGGAGTCTGTGATGAGCTGGTGGGCGGGTGGGAGAGCCTTGGCTGGATGCTGCAGAGTCTGCTGGGAGCTGAATCCTGGGATTGTGGAGGAGGGTCCATGTTGTGCCCTGCTCCCTAGTAAAGAAGGGCTGCTAAGGAAGACCAGTTCTTCCCTACCCCTCCCCACATCCTCTGGGATGGAAAGGGAGCTGATGGAAGGATGCTCACCACCCAGCCCGTACAGGACCCAGACCTCCCTTGCCTTTGCAGGGACCACTGCGGACGCTCTGAGGTCTCCCCCAGACTGGATCCCTCCTTTCTCTTTTGATTTAGCACCTCCCACAGCTCCAACGGCAGCTTCCAGGGGTGGCCTTTCAGGGGTTAACACAGCCCATCTGCACTCTCTCCAAGTCCTCAATCCTCACCCCGGGTACCTTTCTTCCTGGGATTCTGAGATGGAGTTGATGCTCCCCACAGGCTGGGCTGAGCAGTTAATCCACACCCCGAGAGACTGAGCCTCCCTTCCACGTCTGGAGGAGCTCCGCTAGCCGTCTCCTGCTCTGGCAGGTGTTCAGCACCACTTTAGCAACACTTGGAGTTACTTCCAACCACAGGTTACACCAGCAGGAGTCCTTGGATCGGACAACTCAACTACTGGCCTGTTTTAAGCTCAAGGACTCAGTCTCTCCTTTGTCTCTGCTCCTCGGGTGCTCAGCCTTACAGCTCATTCAATTCCATTCCACATTTGCTGAAGCCCTATGATGTGCTGGAATCTCTGCTGGGTGCAGGGCATGCGGAAACAAATCAGACACAAGCCCCTGCCCACAGGTCTGGCGTGCAGAGTGCAGGAGGGGGCTCCAGCTTGCTATATCTACTCAGTCCTCTTGTAGGTGAAGTTCCAGTCCTCAGGACGGTGCCTAGGATGACCTCAGGAAGTTTCTTTTTTTTCCTTGCGGTACGCGGGCCTCTCACTGTTGTGGCCTCTCCCGTTGCAGAGCACAGGCTCCGGACTCTCAGGCTCAGCGGCCATGTCTCACGGGCCCAGCCGCTCCACGGCATGTGGGATCTTCCCGGACCGGGCGATGCAGGCGGACTCTCAACCACTGCGCCACCAGGGAAGCCCCAGGAAGTATTTTTGAATGAAGGAATGAATAAAAGTACAGCTATGTGAAGTGCTCTAACAGGAACAGAGAACACAGACTTTGAAGAGCTAGGACTTAAAGATATAGGACTTGAACTCCGAAGACTTAGTTCAAGTCTAGGACTTTTACTAGTAAGTAAAAGTAAGCTAGTAAGCTGTGTGGTCTTGAGCTCCTGTCTTGATGTCTCTGATGGAAATGGGGATATAATATTTATCTGTTTACTAGATTACTGTAAAACTCAAGTGAGGTAAGATGAAATAATTGATGTAAAATGCTTGATATCAGTGTTCTTAGGAGGGCTCAGATGAGTCCACCTTTCTGGTTGGAGGAGTCAAGAAAGGTTTTCAGAGGCGGCATTCGAGGTGGGTCTTGAAAGGAAGACTTTGAGAAGCAGAGATTATTTTTAGGCAGAGAACAGAGTGAGCAAAGGGACAGGGATACTTGGGAAAAGAGAATAGAAATTTTATGAAGATCCTGGAAATTATTATTTATTATGGTCTCAGAGAGGCAGTTTCGGTGGCAAGTTTTCAGAGCCCTGTGATCTCCCAGAAACCAGCTCTGTGCTCAGAGCTCCAGAGCTTCACAAAGGCCACTGGCTGCTAATTGCAGCTCTGTCAGCTGTGATGGGCTTTGTGAATGAGGAAGGGGGTGCCTTGGTGCTTCCTGGTTGCCGTGGTGTTGCTTTCACAGGGTCTGACAGTCCCCTCTTAAATACTCAACCTCCTGTCTGTCTAGATTTAATTGGTCAGTAGCTGTGAGCTGGACAAGCATATTTTTATTGCGTGTGCCGGCAAGACTTACACCAAATTAGCATTTGAAAATATTATTAAGACAGCAAGCAGCATCGCAAAAGAATGTGAGGCTGTGCATGTGTATCTGACTCTCCTCTGAGGCTGTCTTCTCATTCTGTTTCCCCTGGTAAACAAGGTTCTCTCGCCCATAACTATGCTTTTTAAAGATGGGTGGAGAGCTGGAGGTGCCTTATCTCCCTGCCTGCTCTTCCTCTCTTTGGGGTTCCTACAAGAGGGAGCGGTGCACGTCAGGAACAGTCGTGGAGGTGAAGGTGTGTCTTGCTTCGTTATTGACTAGGCTGGGGTCTGCGCGGAGCCTTCTGAGACTCCTGTGTGACTGCCAAGAACTGCTGACAGTAACAGGCGCCAGGATTACAGTTCTTAAGCAATGTGGGAGTTTCTCCCTCCCGTGCAGGAAGCCTGGATGTGGGCAGTCTAGGGCTGGTGTGGCAGCTACACCATCATCAGGGTCCCAGGCTCCTTTATTTCTGCTCCACCATGGTGTGCCATGTGGCTTTCATCATCAAGTCCTTGGTTCTGAAGGGCCTCTGGAGTTCCTGTGGTCACAGCCCCATACCAGCCAGGAAGCAGGAGGGAAGGGGCGGCCAAAGGGCACGTGTCAGCTGCCATCTGCTCGAGGGCGGGCCTCTACCTCCTACCTGACATGTCTATGTACAACCCCCTGGCCCATACCGTGCTGCAAACAGGGCTAGGAAATGCAGCCTTTCGGCTGGACACTTTGAGTCCAGAATAAAATCGGAGTTTGTTACTAAGGAAGAAGGGAGGATAGATACCTCTCGGGCAACCAGCTGTCTCTGCCACAACCCAGGCCTGCCCCACCCAGATCAGCCAACCACGTGGAGGCGGGAGGATGACTGGACCTGCCCAGGGCTGGGCACGCTGGGGCACAAGGTCCAAGCAGGAGCTTCACCACAGTGACTTGTGTTTGCACATGTGTCCCGTGCACTGGACCCCGCAGGACGCAGCCCTGTCCATAACTGTGATGAACTAGAAAGAAGAGCTGCGTGTGTGTCCCAGCTGGAGAACACGATGCGGCAGTTAATGACGAGTAACAGATCTGTGGACCAAGGTGGGGCAACGTGCAGAAGGCCCCCAGCGCCAGGCCCCCTCTGTCCCCTTTATTGTGCATTCCCCCAGCTGCCCTGATTTAGGGATTCTTTGGGGTAGGGTTGGGGGAGCTGCTTGAAGGGGGAGTGAGGGGCTTCATTCTGGGAGGGCCTGGGAAAGGAGAGGAAATGTGGGCCTGGCCCACTCTAACGACTACCGCCCAGGGAAGGAGACATATAGGTGCAGCAGAACTGAGGAACGCTCAAGATCTGCAGAAGCCAGGCAGGAAGCCATGAGCAAATACAGGGCCCAGGTGCACCCTTCCCCATGGGAATTAAAACTAGGGGTGTGTTTCCCTAAGAATGCTTTCCCCAGGGCCCCAACTTCTGGGAAGTCCACCTGGGGTTATTTGGCACAAATTCAAGTTTTCAGTCAACCTCAATGTTAACTAATTTTTTTTTTAAGTAAGCTTTTTGATTTCTGAGCGTAAACGTTTATTATAGTCCACAGGGCTTACCTGGACAGAAGGATCATGGCTGCTTTTGTTTCTGTCTGTATTTTTTTTTTAATTAGGCTAAATGGATCAATTGCATATTTTTATAAAGACTGATTATCCAAAAATTTCTCAAGAAATAAACTTTCATTAAGTTACAAAGCAGAACAAAGGTCATTGGCCATTCATCCTGAAAAATTTCCTCGCAGAAAATTTGGAACGTATAGAAAAGTGGAAAGAAAAAGAAAACATAATCACCCATAGTGCCACAGCCCAGAGACAGGTATTGCTGAAAGTGTGGTAAGTTGGTTTTTTTTTGTCTTCACTGTGGTTTATTTGCATGCTTTGTAAAAATGAGTGTTTTTCAGAAATGGTTCTGAAGAACGTAGGGGCAGGACAGGAATAAAGATGCAGACATAGAGAATGGACTTGAGGACACGGGGAGGGGGAAGGGGAAGCTGGGACGAAGAGAGAGAGTGGCATGGATATATATACACTACCAAATGTAAAATAGATAGCTAGTGGGAAGCAGCCACATAGCACAGGGAGATCAGCTCGGTGCTTTGTGACCACCTAGAGGGGTGGGATAGGGAGGGTGGGAGGGAGATGCAAGAGGGAGGGGATATGGGGATATATGTTTATGTAGAGCTGATTCACTTTGTTATACAGCAGAAACTAACCCAACGTTGTAAAGCAATTATACTCCGATAAACACATTAAAAAAATGAGTGCTTTTAATATCTCCTCCATATGCAAGCCAAATTCACTCTCTTATTAAGATACATTAAGAAGTAAGATTTAAAAAAATAAGATTGCTTTCTAGTGAAAACATGAGCCATGTTCAGGGATATTAGTCATTCAACAGATACTTTATGAGCCGCAACTTTTTGTCAGGCATCTGTGTTAAACATGAATAAGGCATTTTTCCTATCCTCTTGGAGCTTATAGTTTTGAGGGTTTGGTTTTCTTGTGTGTGTTGTTTTGTGTTTTTTGTCAACAGCAGACAGATATATAACAATAAAGTCTGCTACAAAGTAAACAATGATAGAATTAGGACGGTCATGAAGAGGTCGAGCTGTAGAAAAGGAAAAGGGGTGAAAAAGGGAAATTATTATCAAAGAATGCATTCTTTCAGGGAATGTCACCCTCCGAAGGGGAACAGAGTATCCTCACCAGTGCTGATTAGATAATTCCAGGTTGATGGGTTAAAGGTGTATTCCTGGCAGGAGAGGAAGGGTGAGACTGCAGTTAGGTTAGGTATAAAGTCTCAGTTTGCTGACGTGGGGTTTGGCCCAAGTGACTCCATTTGGTGCCTGCTGTCATCTTTTTAACAAGACTTAAGTTTTCAAAGTAAATATAAATTGGCACCAGGCTCTGCTGTGGCGAACAGGTTTCACCGTGTGTTTGTGGTTATCAGAAAAAATCAGGTATCAGAATCAATGCTGTACAGCACAGGGAGTTCATCTAGGTGCTCCATGGTGACCCAGATGGGCAGGAAGGAGGGGCGGGGGAGGGAGATCCAAGAGGGAAGGGACACATGCACACAGACAGCTGACTCACCCTGCTGCACAGCATTATAAAGCAAGTATACCCCAACAAAAAAATGAAAAGAAAAAGAAAGAAAGGAAAAAAAAGAGTCAATGGATGGGATCATTTCTTTGTACAAGTGGTAGTTATAGACCTAATGGAACACAGGGGACATGTGTTAGTCGTCTGGTCAGAATTTAAAAGTTGGGCATCTTTGCAATATCTCTTGAACGCACTCCCACCTCCTGGTAGCTTCAAAAACTCATATTTTCCATCTGTGTCATATTCCTTTTTTTTTTTTGCGTTACGCGGGCCTCTCACTGTTGTGGCCTCTCCCGTTGCGGAGCACAGGCTCCGGATGCGCAGGCTCAGCGGCCATGGCTCACGGGCCCAGCCGCTCTGCGGCACGTGGGATCTTCCCGGACCGGAGCATGAACCCGCGTCCCCTGCATCGGCAGGCGGACTCTGAACCACTGCGCCACCAGGGAAGCCCCATATTCCTTTTTTGAAAGGGCAAAGTCAAAAAGACAAAATAGTCTCGTGTTTCATGACACCACTATAAGGCATCATTAGAAGTTATTTATTCTGAGCTTAAACATAATAAACCAAGGAAAGAATTAAAGCAAAGATCTAGGTTTACAAATATTCCTAAAGCACCAGCTAGGGAATATTTTAGTATATGGTATAAAACTGTAGTATGTTTTAATTTAATCTTTAATATGCACATATATATTTGCTTTTTAAATAACCATCCCTATAATGCACTATTATATACTCTTAAGAACAGTTTACGCCATTTTGTGAGAATTTCCCTATGTCCGTAAGTATCCCTCTGTCACACAGCGTGCAATGCTGCATGTAGAATATTTCTTATTTGGATGAACCAAAATTGCTCGACCTAACCCCCCTCTCCTTGGACAATTATGATGAGTCTAATTCTTTTCTATTGTAGCCTATGCTGCCTTGAATGTCCTCAAACACAAATCCTGGGGGACAGCATGGATTAGCGCTGCAGATGCATTTCTAGAAGAGGAATCATACTTAAAGGCAGGCACGTTTCCAAGGCTTTTGACATGTGTGGCTAAATCACCGAATTCTCCTTCAGAAAGTGTGGGCCACTGCTCATTCCCACCATCAGTGTGTGGACTGCCAAGCTCCCCTAAGGTCGTGCTGAGCCGTGGAAATGATCGTCCTGTGATTCAGCTGGATCGGCTGATGCACTTCAGCCAAGGGTCAGGTAGGGAGTGAGGAGGCAGACCTGCGGGGGTGGGTGGGAACACCGGCTGTGGGTCCGTCATCTACAGTTGTAGACCAGCCACCTACGGGACTCTGAAGACATGCCTGGCCTAGGCCCTTCCCTCTAGGAGCTCATGGTGGATGGGAGGCGGACTGTGCTCCAAGAAATGCAGCACATGGCTTAAGTCATTCAGGTATGTGACTTCGGTGAGCTCAGGGACCCACCAGGGGGTCAGGAAGTGGGGCTTCGGATGACACTTGGTCACGTCTTTAGTGCAGGCTGCTATGATAAAACACACAGACTGGATGTCTCAAACCACAAACATCTCTCTCACAGTCAGGAGGCTGGAAGTCTGAGATCAGGACCCCAACATGGCCAGCTTCTTGGAGAAGACCCTCTTCCTGGTTTGCAGATAGCTGTCTTCTTCTTGTGTCCTCACATGACACAGAGAGAGAGAGAGAGAGAGAGAGAGAGGGGAGGGAGAGGGATCTCATGTGTCTCCTTGTACGGGCACTAATCTCATCACAATGGCTCCACCTTCATGACCCAATTCCCTCCCAAAGGCCTCATCTCCAAAATCCATCACATTGGACCTGAGAGTTTCAACATATGAATTTTAGGAAGTCACAAACATTCAGCCTATAGTATGCCGTTAGGGTGCAGCGAGGGCCAGGTGAAATTTGTGTGCACGTGTGTGAGCAAGTGAGGTCCCAGCAGAGGGGGCAGCTGGTGCAAGGCTTGGGCAGAAAAGGGAGGCCTGTAGAGCGCCATGCTGCCAGGCCGGGGAAGACATCATTATCCCTGAGTGCCATGACCTGACCATGTTCCTTACTAGCTATTAATTTGCATCTCTCTGGGCCTCTCTTTATCCATCTGCAAAATGGACATAGATGATGCTAGCAGGCTTACTTTGACTTCACTTTGGGAAGGAGATTGGCATCCTAGGCTCAGATACACCTGCATTCCAGCCCCAACCTTACATTTCAGTACTGTGTCTGTGCACCAGCCACTTAGACACTCCCAGCCTGTTTGCTTTCCTTGAACTGAGATAACAATAGTAGCAACTGTAAGCCCTCTTGTGTGGTGGAGCTATTGTGCATGAAAGTGGCAAATAAGTGGCTATGTCTATTAGCTAGATTGTGGTGATGGTATCATGGATATTTGCGTATTTCAAAACTCATTAAATTGTACACATTAAATGTGCAGTTCTTAGTATATCAATCATGCCTCAATAATGCTGTTTTAGGGCTTCCCTGGTGGCGCAGTGGTTAAGAATCCGCCTGCCAATGCAGGGGACACGGTTTTGATCCCTGCCCCGGGAAGATCCCACATGCCACAGAGCAACTAAGCCTGTGTGCCACAACTACTGAACCCGTGTGCCACAACTACTGAAGCCCACACGCCTAGAGCCCATGCTCCGCAACAAGAGAAGCCACGGCAATGAGAAGCCCGCGCACCGCAATGAAGAGTAGCCCTGGCTCGCCGCAACCAGAGAAAAGCCCGTGTGCAGCAACAAAGACCCAATGCAGCCAAAAATAAAATAAAATAAATAAATTTATTAAAAGAAATAATGCTGTTTTAAAAAGTGGCCTCAATAGAGACGTTCTCCCTGTCTCATGTTTGAGAGAATTCTCAGAGTTCAAGGAACTCTGAGCGGTCACTATCATTGTTCCTGTTTACCCCTCACACTGTTCCATGTGAACCATCCTAAGAAGAGAATCTCCAATCTTTTTTTCATATCAGGAGAGGCTTCTCCTTCTTCCTTGAGTGTTAGGAATTCACAATCCTGAAACTCTGGAAGACTCTTCAGCAGCTAAACTAATGCCAAGTGTAAGTTAAGTTTAGAGGGACAGGCCCGCCCTGTTCTCCATCCACAGACAGCATGGAGCCCAGAACAAAAGGGACACATGGCTTGGGCTAGCAGGGCACCCATGCCACTTGGATAATCTGAGGGGTTTGCTCAGGCCTTGCTTTTACCTGAGCCAGGGACCAACCTTCTTCCAGTTACTGATCCAATTAGTCACCTGCTGCAGACAGAAGGGCAGGAGAGGCCACGTGCCTTGCTTGGAGGTCCAGCTGCTTCCTCTGGGGCCCTGGCTGTGGGCTCTTGGGTTAATCTTTCCTTTCTGTTTCCTTCAGTTGTCAGAAGAGACTCCTGACCTGCGTAGAGGGAGTGGGATGTGGCTCAAATATGCACTTCAATCCATCAAAGAGAAAACAGTGAACGTCTTCAGGACCTGGGCCCGAGCTGAATGATCACAGGTCAAAAGGTGATGAATGGCTATGAATTGGAATTGTGTGGCTGCGTTGCCCAGGAAACCCGTGGAGATCACTTTTGTAAAGTTGCCAGTGGCCCAGGCTTGGGTGAAGAGGTACTGTTACTCTTGGCTTCGTTGGCAATGGGCAGAGCTCTGAGAACCTACTATGTGTCAGGCACTGGTTAAGTAGAATGAAATAGGTACTCTTACTGCCAGGTGAGCTGAGTCATTTGTCTCCAGAGATGGACAACTGGAGTTGCAGAATTGGAACTCAGATCTGTGTATATTCAAAGTCCATGGTTATCGGAAGGGAAAGGGATGGCGAAGAGATAAATTAGGAGGTAGGAATTCACATATACATCCCACTATATATAAAATAGATAACCAACAAGGACCTACTGTATAGTACAGGGAACTATGCTCAGTATTCTGTAATAACCTATAAGGGAAAAGAATCTGAAATATATATATATTATATAAAGAATATATATATATATAAAAATATAAAATTGAGCTGTACACCTGAAACTAACATAACATTGTAAATCAACTACACTTCGATAAAACACACACACACATAAAACCAAAGTCCATGCTCTCAAGTCTGCCCCACAGGAGAAGTCAGTCCTGGCTGAGAGTCCCTTATTCTGTGAATTAGAAGGAAACTTGAGGAAGATTTTTTTATCGTTATGAGAGTTTCTTTCAGAAGCAGCACGGCACCATGTGTTGGGTCTGGAGACAAGCTGCTCGTGTGGAAATCCTGGCCCTGCTAGCGGAGCACGCTTGGGTCTGAGCATGGTAGCTCAGAGCCCAAAAGGGGCTGGCATGCCGGAAGCATGGGGCTGACAGGTTTCTCCGGTGTGGTGGTTCAGAGTATGAGTTTGGGGTCAAGCAGAACTGCCTTGCATGTGCCAGCTGAGTGACTGGGGGCTGTGTCTCCAAGCTCAGTCCCCTCATCTGTAAAAATAGGGACAAGGACAGAACACCTGACGTGTAGGGCCCTGGGAAAATTAAACCAGTTCATTCATGTCACGTACTCAGAACAAAGTCTGGTGCATAAACCTTACTTAACATTATTCATCCTACGGAAATGTATGATTTCCCTGGCTTTCCAATCCATGGACAGTCTGAAAGGTCTTTCTTATGTTTAGCGGAAATCTCCAGCTTGATTGTAGAAGGGCTGTCTTGTTCGGAGAGGCCGGGAACATGGAGAGACAGGGGACTACAAACGGAAGCCTCACTGCCGTGTGGTCAACTCACACAGGAGACAGGGCTTCTGGAATGTGCCCTCAAGCTCCCCCAGTAATGCCTGAGGCTGAGGAGGATGCAGTGGGGCTCTAACTCCCCAAAGCTGTAGCAGGGCCCTGTGAAATTTCCCGGATACTATCAAGGTGCCTTGCTACTCCCTCCAGAGGCCCCTGGAGACTCAGGAAGCCTTTCTATGATGATCTAAACTTCAGGACCTATGAGGAGCTGGGTGTCTGGCTTCAGCCCCTACTTTGCTCTCAGCTTCACTGTTCTTATTAGGAATTTACTCTGTTACTGGTGACAATAATAATTTTTAAAATAATAATTCAATGATGATAGCAACTAGCCTGTATTGAAAATATACTGTGAGTTGGGCATTGTGCTATGCAGTCTTTGTGTCCCTTCTCATTTAATGCTCGAAGAAACACTCTGGGTATTGAAATCCTTATTTTCCAGATGAGGAAATGGGCTCAGAGAGGGACCTTTTCCCAGGTCACACATGGGATTCCAACCCAAGTCGCTCTGACCCCACTAGCAGCTCTCAGACACTAGACTTACCTGTTTAGGGTTAGGAATCTGGGGACCCTCCAGTGATGGAGAATGAAGGGCTAGGTCAGGATGTGCTGGGGAGGAGTCGAGTACACGTTACTTGTTCTTAATTTAAGGATGCTTTTGTGGACACCAGGAACTGGGGCGCCAGGGCAGATCCAGCAGTGTCCTCTCACTAATAACACACTGACGGCTGAAAACACCAGGATCAAGTGGAGCCCCAGCCACCTTCCAGCACATCAGCCAGACATCCGGGCTGTGGTGCCTGGGGTAAGAGATGGGACAGACAGCCCAGGGCCTGGGGCTGGGAGGCCAAGGCCTGTACCATCCCATCAAGGAAAAGACCCTGGAATCCAGATGGGCAGCATCCTCCACATATGCAAACCTACCCCTACCCACATTCTATAGGAAGGGAATCTAGTCCAAGAAAATGAAGGAACTTAGCATGACCCCAATGCTAAGAGAGAAAGCTGAGGCCACCATTTATTGAGTGCTTCCTGTGCGCAAGACCTACTTCAGAGCTCCACCTACTTCACCCATTTACCCCTCGCCACAAACACTAGAAGGTTCCACCAACCTCTGATTTCCAGATCAGCATGGTTCACACTGTACCTCAAGAGTTCCGCCAACAACCACTACTGGAGGGCATGGGTGTCCTCTCAGGGGACCCCCAGCTGAGCCAACATCCCATGCCCATCAGAGGAAGCTGCCCACCCTTACTTCCAGACTCAGCATGGCCACCTCCCCTCCAGCCACACTGGCTGGCTCTCAGTGCCTTGAACAGAACAACCTCTGGGCTCCCCCAGAGGCTTCGTACATGCAGCTCCCGCCCTGGAGTGCTCTCCATCCTGGGCCTTCCTCCCTTTGCTGTCTATCCTGCTCATCCTCAGGCCTCAGTTTAGGTATGTTTTGCTCAAATAAACCTTTTCTAACCTCCCCCCCTCAAACAAGATCTCTTCCATCATGCCTTTTCATAACATGTCATTTTGTTTCCTTTATAACACATATCTCAGTTTGCGAATCTAGTATTATCTCTGGGCCTGTTTGCTGAACTCCTCCCCTCTGCTGAGCCATGAGGTCATGGAGTGCAGGGTGGTGGAGATTTTGGCCACCACAGAATGCCCTTCCCCCAGCACAGTGCTGGACACAGAGCTGAGCTCACTACATATCTGTTGAATAATTGATGGACAGTCAGAATGGGCAGAACATGAGTCATTTAAAAGACTCCATCTCAACTACCAGTTCTGGAATTCAGACTTAAATATAAAGGTTATGAAAGAAAACTGCTGAACTATCTAAAAAATTGATGAAACTAGCTAGAAATCAAAATCCGATTGAGGGGTGTGGTCTAAGTGGTAATAGACTCGTGGCTGTCAAAGGCTATCAGGGCTGCAGCAGCTGATGCTGAAAGAATGTGAGTGACAGCTCAGTGAGAAACAGGCAAGCTGGGGCTGCCTCCAAGTACAGATCATCTTGGAGAAAAGAAAGTTGTGCTATTGGGTCGTCTTCATTGATAGAAAAACCCAATCCACCAACGGCAAGGTTTGAAAAGCAGGGTGCGCCATTCTTTCGCTGGGTGAAGGGATAGTTCTGGAAGTTTGCAGGGATACAGCTACCCTGGGCCATCGGGGAGCTGTCTGAGAGCTCCCACATGATAGAAAGCTGTTCAGTGCAGCTATTAGCTCCGTTATGATCCTCATTTATGATTTTATTTACTTAATAATTCAGTCTTTCGTGTCATGAATTTTTGAGAGAGACATTCAGTTAGGAATTATGACTGCAGTTTAGAGAAATATATCGCCTCACTTCTGAGGTGGGTGCCAACTTTCTTTTATGGGTGCTCCTGGCTGCGGTCCAGAACATTTGGAGGAAACAAATTTTAGCACTTCTCTCTTTCCCCCTCAAAGCCCGGGAGTTGTGCCAGTTAGAGAAACCTTCCCGTGTCCCCTCAATTCTAGCTATGGTGGTATGTTGGCAGCAGGCAGAAAGGACAGGTAGTGCTCTGGTAAGGTCTCCCAAGTAATTCACCTGACAGATCTTTCCTAAAACCCCATCACCTCCGAATGCTTCCTCAGACCACACACAGACATGAGGTCCTCCCACTTTAATGAGGTCTTTCTTCCAGATGCTCTCATTCCAGCGTTCACTTCTCATGCTTTCCATATCACCAGACCCAGAGAATTCATCCTAAGCTCACCCACAGGAATACTCACAACTCCACCAAGAACCCCAAAGTTCCATCTGAACTGTGGTCTGTTAGTGTTCCTTGGGTACAAGCAATAGGAATGTACTCTAACAAACAGAAAAGGAATTTGTTTGCAGTTCACATTATCATTGGAAGGCTGAAGATCCAGGCTGAAGAAGGGAGGAACTAAGGTGGCAGGAAAGCTGGACCACTTTTACCCCCTAGTCAAGGCAAATGAGTGCCAGCTATTGTCAGTCTCTGTATCATTCAGCTCAAGATGGAAGCTTGAAGGGAGAATATCTGATTGGCTGAGCCTGGTAGGCGGAGAGCAGGGCATTTTGATCGACAGTCCCATCAGACTATACAATACCAAAGGTGGTTCCCCAAAACAAAACAGGATGCCGTTGTCCAGAGAAGGGGGAACACATTTCATGTAGGCAGGCAAAGAGCAGCACAAATCCACTACAACTGGGAGGGATCTGGACACATGCCACCCAAAGAATGAATGAATGAATGGGGCTCTTTCGCCTGGAAGCAAAAAGACCTGGTATTGGGGTCCAGCTTTAAACTCTTAAAGAGCTGTTATTTGCATTTTTTTCCTCATTCTTTACAATGATAACATGTGGGTAGAGTTATTATCCCCATTTTATTGATGAGGGGACTGAGAATCAGCAAGATTGAGTAGTTTGTACAAAGTCACTTGCAAAAGGGCAAATCTGATTCAAACTCAGGGTTGTTTGACTCTCAAACCCATGTTGACAGCAGAATTTTTCTCCTTGACTCTTCAAGGACAGAGTTAAGAGCAATGGAGAGAATGGGCAGAAAAACCAGGCAGGGCTTGGCTGGATATCCATATATATATATATATATATATACACATATATATATACACACACACACACATATATATACACACATATATATATACATATATATGTATATGTATATATATTTTTTAACAGACAGAGCTGTCTAGCAGTTCTTTAGAAATAATAATCTTTGTGGAATGGATAAATGCTATTTTTGTTCCCCAGCCCTATGCCTCCCTTTTTTTGGTGATCTGGGGCCAATTTCACTATGAAAATGACTTCAGGAATCTCCTTGGCTGGGTGAGCATTTGAGTTTTTAATCCCTCGTGGAGTTGACAGAAGCTACTGTTTTTAAGCACTTATTCGTCAGGCACCGTGCTGAGTGTTTTTCATCAATCAACTCATTTTATACTCACACAAGCTTTACGAGACAGAAACACTAGTTCTTCTACTTGTACAGAGGAGGAAGCTGAGGCGTAATGTGTCCAAGGTTACACAGGTAGAGCAGAATCTGAATCCAGGCCTCCTGGTTCCAAGTCTGTATCGTCTGGAGTATGGTGAAGAAAAAGCTTCTGTGTCTCTCTCACAACTTCATCCTCTGACCTATGGCATAGGATCCTTCTGGCCCTGGGAGGGAGGGAGTGTCCATGACTCAGAAAGGCAGGGGCAAAGGATTTCTCATAGCCTGCTCCTCTGAAGGAGGGCTCCAAGGGCAGAAACTTGTCCTGTGAGGGGTTAGAGCTTGCCCGCAGCCAGGGCGACTTACCTGGGTTTATGGTCAGTACCATCCAGAAATGCTCATTCGTGTTGCAAACCAGTAAAGAAGACAGAAGCCACTGGCACTCGATGGTCATCTTTGTGCAAGGACAACCCTGTGACCTATTCAAGTGGACCAGAATGGGCTCTGCCTCCTCAAGCCCACCCAAGTGCTAGGCTGTTAGCACTGAGTGAGTTCTTGTCCCAGCTCCTTCCTTAGGTGAGTTTCTCAAGGGAGGATGCTTGTGCAGGATGGAGATGGCACATTTATGCCAGGGGTTCAGGAAGGCCCTTGGAGAAGCTGGCTTAGTATTGTGGCTTCTGACATGAGAAAAAAGCTACCTGCCAGGCCCGGTGCCAAGTTCTTACCCACATCACCTCTCTAAATCCTCAGCACAGCCCTAACAGAGAGGGCTGTTTTTACCCCATCTGACAGATGAGGAAACTGAGGCTCAGTAGGGCGACTTATTGCCCCAGGGCTAGAGATGGGACTTGGGATGGTGAGCCTGTTGCCAGAGAGATGGAGCCCTCCCACAGGTCTCCCTGTCCCACCCTCATTTGGGAGGTCTTGCTTTCCTTTCCAGGTTCACTGATTCCCTTCCTCCGTGCCTCTTCTCTCGCCTTCTCCCCTCCTGCCTATGCCCCTAACAATCCTTTCTACACCTCACTGCAAGTCCCCTAAACCAGCCCCCTCTCTCTCCCTCCCACCCCCTTGTGACTGGATGCCCCAGGAGAGAGACTAGAACACAACAGCTCAGACCCTCAAACTTTTACCACATCCCACCTCTTTTATTTGAGTCATTGATTGCAGCTCCTTTCTCATCCACTCTGTGACATCTCTGGATGGAGTTTTGGATTCTTGACTCATCCATTCTCTCACTCATTCATTCATTTCCTTGAACAAATTTTGAGCGCCTTTTATGGATCAAGCCTTGTTCTACATCTTGGGGGTTCAACTGAAAATAAGTCAGAAAAGATCTTTGTCTTCTTAAGTTTAAATCTGGGCAACAGACCACGAACAAGAATGCAAATAAATGAAGACGATAAACAAGCAAGACCATGACAAGTGTCCTGAAGGTCAGACCCAGCCCGTTGAGATGGAGAGGAGCTGGGGATGGGGTGATTGGCAGCATCTTTCTGTAGCCTAAGTCAGTGTCCAGGGCCCAGTGCACTCCCATGGCCACACTGAGGGGACCCGAGCAGGGCATGAACTTTCTAGGGGCTTCCTCCCTAGAAAGACACTTCTTTCTCCCTTAGGTCAGCCAGGAATCCTTACAAAAGGAGTGAATTAGCAGTCAGACTTAATAAAACCTGGTGAGAGAGGGAAGAGTCTTAATTTAACTCCATCTGTTCTGTCCAGGAAGAAGTGCTGGCTCATTCTTCCACTCCCGGGGGACCATTCTCTCCCCTCCAGGAGTCTTGGTGAGTCGCCTGCCTGCAAGGTTACTTGTCGACGGAGCAGAAGGTCAACTCCAACTCTTCACACCTGTCCGAGTCAGCCTCAGGCCCCCCCTTCCCCTGGTTTTCACTTTTTTTTTCCTACGCTGCCTCGCTTTGTAACTGTCTCCTTGGACTTTCCACTAGCATTTATTTATAATCACACTTCATTTACCTTCCAGGGTTCCTGAGATCCAGAGGGATTTGGGGTAACTGTCATAGGGTGATATTCTCTGGGGTGGGAGTTGCTTCTTTTCCCTGGGAACCTGTGACATAATAAGAAATATATATATGTACTGCCCTCTGCCCCCAGTTCCTGACAGAGAGCTCCTAAAACCCTTGTAAATAGGGGTGCTAGAGGCATCTTTTATTCTTAGTGTTTGACCCTGGTTCCTGACACAGAGCTCATAAATCCCTTGGAATTTCCTGGGTGATAGTAGTGTTTTGTCCTAATGTGACTCACGGATGGCTCCTGGATTCGGACTGGTCACCAGAAAGACCAAGCCATGATTAGAAGCTTGGAACTTTCAGCCCCACCCCACATTCTCCAGAGAAGGGAAAGGGGCTGGAGACTGAGTTAATGATCAATCATGTCTACGTGATGAATTCTGCATAAAAATCCCAGTAGTATGGGGCTCGGAGAGCTTCTGGGTTGGTGACCTCATCTACACACCTGGAGGGTGGTGCATCCCAGCTCCATAGAGATAGACACTCTTCCTCTCAGGATACTTCCAGACCTCGCCCTATGTCTCTCTTCATCTGGCTTTTCCTCTGTATCCTTGATCATATCCTTTATTATCTAATAAACTGGTAAACACAATAAGTGTTTCCCTGAGTTCTGTGAGCTATTCCAGCAAATCATCAAATCCAGGGGGGTGGGTCACAGGAATCTCTGATTTCTAGCCAAGCCAGACAGAAGTTGTGGGTAACCTGAGGACCCACTACTTGGGATTGGCATCTGAAGTGGGCATGGTCTTTGGGACTGAGTCCTTAAGCTGTGGGGTCTGCACGAACTCTGGTTAGTGTCAGAATTGAATTGAAGTGTAGGATACTTAGCTGATGTCTCAGAGAATCGCTTGGTAGGGGAAAGTTCCATACACATTTAGCTGACCATAAGTATAAGAAGTGAAGTGTTCTGTGTGAGTAGTAAAGGAGAGACACAGGAGAAGTGAGTTTTCCTTTACAGAATCTTCCTCACCTTCCGCAACAATATTTCTTGCTCTGGGAGTCTGGGTTAATGGCTGCTACAGCCCCTCCTCCCACCGTTGTTGGAACAATTGGACTGATGTTGACCATTAAGGCTGTACTCCAGGGTTTGAATGTGTGAAACCATGAACTAAAACCATCCATTCACCTTCAAAAGCCCGAACTGTATCAAAACCAAGTCAGATTTCTTTTTCTCTTTATAGATTTGTGAACTGAGCCAAGGTAATTTTATTTTTCAAACATCAGCAGAAGACCCTAATATCCACTGAACTAGTATGACCTTATAATGAACTTCAAAACTGTCTGAAGCTTTTGAACCAGGTCCTCAAAATAGTCTCTGAAATCAACCCTAACAACTCTTGGCCCTGGGTCGTCAGGCTGGTTTTCTGGGACCCCCTGCTCATCCTGTGCCCTTTGCCTGCTGCCCAGGGGTCGATCCTGTGCAGCCCCCATGTGCCTCTCTGCAAGGCCTTCCAAGGAGTGGTGAGACCCTGAATCACCATAGCACCAGTTCTAAGGTGGTCCCTACCAGGGAACATCACAGGTCAAAGAACCTTGGACACCCGTGTGCCCCAGCCACTCATGTTAGAGGTGGGGGAGGACATCCAGAGGGGAGGGGCTGTGTCGTCTTCTGTTTTCAGATGGATGCATTTGTTGAAACTTCCTCCTCAGTGGTTCTCAATCTCAACTATACACCAGAATCATCTGGAGCAAAGGAACCCTTCTGACCAAAGAGGTGATTTGATTCCTAGTTCAACCCAGAAGAAGCCACAGCTCCCACTGACCGGGCCAAGGCAAGTGCTGGGCGTGAGATGGGCTGAGCTGATTCTGTTAAGCTCAGAACTGCATGGGATAAGTCTGGGCTCCCTCTGGTCCCCTTCTCATCCCTCAATCCCAATCCCACTTCCCCAGTTACAGTGTGAAGGGCTTGGTATAAGTTATCCTAGCTGCTGTGAAATTCTTTACTTTCAGGGAAAGGGCAGTAAAGCTCTGTGAGTTCAGGGCCTGCAACTGTCTTGTTCATCTGGCATCTTCAGTGCCTGCACAGTGCCTGGCACACAGTGGCACTCAGTAAATATTGTGGATGAATGAATGAATGAATGAGCAAGCAATACATGTATAAAACAGAAATTCTGCAGACATGGGAAGACCTGGGCTAGCTTCTCTCCTAGGAAAACTCTATATTGCAGTGTTCAAGTATAGATTTTTTTTTTTTGGTTTCTTTTTAAAGACTTTTTTTAAGGATAGTTTTAAGTTCACAGAAAAATTGAGAGGAAGATACAGAGGTTTCCCATATGCCCCCTACTCCCACACATGCACAGCCTCCCCTCTGTCAACATGTCCTGCCAGAGTGGCGCCTTTGTCACAACTGATGAACCTGCACTGATACATCATAGTCACTCAAAAGCCATAGTTTATCTTAGGGTTCACTCTTAGCGCTATATATTCTATGGGTTTAGATAAATGTATACAGGCATACCTTGTTTTCTTGTGCTTCACAGGTACTGCGTTTTTTTACAAATTGAAGATTTGTAGTATTAAAACATACTTTGTTGCTAAAAAAAGGTAATTTTTTTTAGAATATTACATAAATTTAGTTGATAAAGCAGTGGAAGGGTTTGACAGGATTGACTGCAATTTCTAAAGAATCTTTAATGTGGGCAAAATGCTATCAAAGAGCGTTGCATGCTGCAGAGAAATCCTCCTTAAAAGGGAGAGTCCATTGATGCGGCAAAATTTATTGTTGTCTTATTTTAAGAAATGGCCACAACCATCCCAACTTTCATCACCTACCACCCTGATCAGTCAGCAGCCATCAACACTGAGGCAAGACCCTCCACTGGCAAAAGGATTACATCTAACTAAAGGCTCAGATGATGGTTAGCATTTTTAACAATAAAGTATTTTTTAAATTAAGGTATGTACATTGCATTTTGGACATAATTCTGTTGCACACTTCATAGACTACAGTATAGAGTAGACATAACTTTTATATGTACGGGGAAACCAAAAAATTCATGTGACTCGTTTTATTGCAATCAAATATGATTTTTAATTGTTTATTTAGGAAGCTGCTGGCGTAATATGGCTTAGAGTCAATCCTGATTCCACTAAATTCCAACCGTTTGATCTTATAAGTTATTTAGCCTGCCCAAGCCTCAGTTTCCATATGTGAAAAATGGGATCATAATCATCCCTATGTCAAACTGCATGAAAGACAGTTGGCACAGTGCCTGACACATGGTAACCACTCAGATGTCAGCTATTATCAATATTATTAGAAAGGGATTGCGTGTAGGTAGATCTGTATCTGTATCTAGTTCTACAGCTATTCGGCACTCATAAAGTTCAGGGTTAAGCAATTGCTGTGTTTATCCTACAAATACTGCTGACTGTCTCTGGCTCCCTTTGCAGCTCTGACTTTTTCCCAGCTTATTTTTAACCCTTAAAGAGTTACAGTCCATGTGTTACGTGTCACAGCAACACTTTCTTTTTGATTACCAGAGTTACAGCTTATCAACAGCTCTCTTCAATTCTCCATGCCTGTTTTCTATCACTTGTCTCTTAGAACCATCCACTTGGCAAAGCTCTCAGCTCTCCCTCTCTGTATTTTTTTCTCCCAGTCACCTGATGTTATGTCTGTCTCTTCTGTTGTTTTCTGTTCTTCCCAGCTTACCCTCCTTCGTTGGCAGTAATAGCAAATGGTTTTCATCTCATGTGCCAGCTCAGATAGCGTCGAGAGCTACATTTAGGCTTTGACCCCATGTCTGGGGTCAGTGGGACAGAGCATCATGACTGCTTAGCAATATCTACCACTGACATGGGAGGGAGAGGTAGGGCTGTGTGTGGTAACTATTTGCCATCCTTATTTGGGTAAAGGAAACACCATGACTAATCTTTTTATAGCTTTACTATAAATCTTCAAGCAAAAATCAAACATAGGTTGAAATGCAAAGTTAAATCATCTAATACAGTATACCAGAATTTGGACAGGTGCTAAAAAATGATTTCTTCTCACTCTCTCTCTTAGCCAGAGGGAACATCTATATCCTTCTGTCTTTGGGGAGCTAGGAGGCCTTTGTAAAGAATGTTTTTTCTTCTCTCTAGAAAGGACACCCTACAAGAGAAAAATTGTTCCAGCCCTAATATTAAATTTGCTGAGAAAACTCAGGGATATGTTTGGTTAGAAGAAGAGTCAGGTTTTCTATACAATGGTACATGAGGCTTGCACGGTGGAGCTGGTATCACTGACCTAGGGCCCATCCTCAGTCACCTTGCTCACTTCCTGAAAGGCCTGGATAGGGTCCCCTTGCCTTGGATCCCCTTAGTCTCCCTACTTTAAGAAGAGGAGGTAGCCAGGTGGGGTTAACTTGTGAGCAGTGGGCTTACTGGTGTCCATGCCAAGATGCCAAGATGCTAATGCTGGTACCACATTTCCTGAGCATCTTGCCTGTGGCAGGCTGTGTGCTGGGCACCCATGTCAGCTTCTGGAACTGACACCTTCTGCCAGTCCCATGCATAGACCAGACATGGATGAAGCCCCCGTCCAGGTCTGGGTACTCTGTCCTGTGCCCAAGTGTCAAGGTTCTTTTGCTCAGAACCCCTCTGTGAGGAGGCACAGGGCCAGCAAGGTCACCACTCCCACCATCTGCCTGAACATCCTTCTGTCCTTTCAGGCTGCTCCCCTGAGCTGTCCTGTCAGCAGTGACAACCTTGTCTGTGACAGCAGCTGCAGCACCCTTTACAGTGTGCAAGGCCTTGGGCAAGCTTCCTGGCCACTCTGTGCCTCAGTATCCTCATCTATAAGATGGAACCTATACTAGGTACCTACTTTGTGGGGTTGTTTTAAAGATTGGAGGGGTTAACAATGTGAAATTCTTAGGCAAGTGCCTGGCATATGGAAAGGCTTCAAATGTTAACTATTATTATTATCATTCGAAGTGCTCTTCCTCCAGTCCCATTTGACCCTCACAGCACTACAAGATCAGCTGGACCAATTGGCTTAGAATTCTCATCACAGGAAGCAACTCAAGTTCAGGAGGGTGAGGGTCCTCGTCCAGGGCACCCTGCTGGCGGGGGCGAGCTGAGCCAGAGTTCAGTTCTCTTGAGTCCATGTCCAGGACTGTGTGATGGTGCCTGTGATTTTTAGTACTTGACCCCAGATCACACTGGTGGCTCATTCTACTTTGCCTTTAAATTTTTTCACTAAAAAGGACTTTATAAAAAATCTGAGATCTTGACCATCTCAAAGTCAGATTGGAGTATGCAACTCTACTTACATATGCTAAAGTGTTGAGTGTACATCTTTCTGTTACTTGGGAAAGAGAGTGGGTGAAGGCATTTCATCACTTATGTCTGTAGTGGAGTTCCGCCATTTTCACCAGCTCTGAGACCATTCCACTTCCTGTATGACGTCACTCTGACTTCCTGTTGCACGTCCCCCATTAGTTATGGAGCAAGGGGCAGGGCTCTTAGTTTCTACTCTGCTTGTTTCCACCAGAGTAACACTCCTGACCTCTCACTTGTCCTCTATCCCTCCCCAGGGAGAGGAAGTGACTTGTCAGTTTGGTGAATTTTTAGGGAAGGAACTGGGCATGCTCTGCTCAACCCCTTCCTCCCACTTATCCCTCAGGAACTACAGAGACCCTGCTCTTCTGAGCCATGATTTTACAGGTCAGGGCCCCAAGGGTTAGGAAGACCTGCAGTTACCAGTTCTGCCTGTGATAGGCTGCTGCTTTGGGGATGTTAGTATTTAGAAGCTCACTATTGCTGAACACTGAAGTTACATTCTCCAAACTTCGTTTTACCGGTAATAACTGTAATGTTTTGAGCTCTGTCTGCCTGACTCTGTGTCCATCTCTCAATTGTTCTGGACTCGGGCAGAGAAAAGGAGGAGTGTTATTTATTAGCCCCTCAGACCACAACACCCTCCCCAGCTCTCAGTCCCCTCCCCAAATCTGGGTGTCATGTGGTCCAGGTGTTCCATCAGCATATCCCCATCCCTTTGGCCACACTGATTGGCTCAGGATGGGCACATGTTCCAAGCTGACCCAATAAGTTGCTATCCCTGGATGGTTACTGATTATTTTTGCAAAAGAAGTTATGATTTCCATTGGAATTACTCAGAGAAGTATATAAACCAAGACTCACTGGTGAGCTCCTTTCCACCACAGAAGAGCCTGCCTGATGGAACTGACACAGAAGAAAGCAGAGCTGAACAATGGAAGGGGACAGGGACCAAATGACGCTGACCATACATTCCCTCGATTGCTTGAGCTAATGTGAATTGATCTTCAATACCTGCAACCAGAGAGCCTTGATTACGTGGTGCTTCTCTTGCAATAGTTTGGCAGAAAACAAAGCTGATCTCAACTTGCTGATGAGACACTTTGTCACATGCTGCCCTTGATATTGGCCATATTTACAGACACATCAACTTCCACTAATATTTCTATGGCCCTAAGTGTCCTATGGGGGTAAGTTTGAGTCCATCTGTTGAATGGACTTGGTACAGGTTAGTGTAATAATCACAGAACTTAATGCTCATGTGGCGGTTTTTACCTTCAGCACATTTTACATAATTCTGGAGCTAATCACCATTTCTGTTATTCTCTCAAACACATCAGAAGGGTGTCCACACTAGTCCCTGTGACCCCCTACACTAAACCTCAACATAGGCCAGGGGAGAAAGAGCAGTTTCAGTCGGCCCTGATCATCATCAGTGTCATCACCGGCTTTCTTTTGTTTTTCTCTCTTTTTTAAACAAAGTCATGTCAGATAAATAGCAAATATAAACCCAAGGACATGGTGAAGGTTTACATTCATATGTAAACCAATACTAATGTAGGCTTCTGGCCAAGGTGTGGTTTCAGAAGGGGCCCCCTGAGATAAGAACCCAAACTGGAAGATGAGAAACCCAGGCTCAGAGACAAGCAAACACGTCGTGACTGCCAGAGCCCAAAGCATGGACTCTTGGCCATTGTGCCCACTCCTCTGGGCAGAGACTCCTGGCACCCAGTAGGCAAACAGTGATTCCATCCTCACAAGCTCTAAGGCCCATTTCTCCATAGGTCATGCAAGCTAGAATTAAGTTCTCTGTTCTCTGAACCTTGAGACTTTCCTGCCTGGATTTCTTGGGCCTTTAGCCTATACTATCTTGTAGTGAGGCATTTCTCCCCGTTCTCACCCTAAAAAGGTTGTGATAATATTGCTAATAAAATCCAAGTTGGTAGATGTGAAATCAGGACAGACTCAGCTCCAGTACTAAGTGGAATCACAAAGGTGATGACCTAGACCTTTTCTTTACTGCTGATAACGCATATGCATATGACACCTGCTGGTTCTGAAACCCTCACTATTCTTACACACTATACCTGGAGCTGTGAAATGATAAAACTTTTTTTTTTTTTGCAGGGGGTGGGGAGTGACTTGGCACTATACATCAAGCTTAAAAGTGCACACACAGCATATTAGTTTGCTGGGGCTGCCATAATAACAAACCAACAACTGGGAGGTTTACACAATAGAAATGTATTGTCTCACAGTTCTGGAGGCTGGAAGTCCAAGATCAAGGTTTGGGCAGGGTTAGTTCCTCTGAGGGCTACGAGACAGAATCTCTCCCCTAGCTTTTGTTGCTTTGCTGGCAATCTCTGGCATTCGTGGCTGCTGTCGGCTTGGCTCTGTGTCCAAATGTCCCTTTTTTATGAAGTCATATTGGGTCAGGCCCCCATTAATGACCTTTTCTTATGTCTGCAATGACCTCATTTCCAAGGAAGTTCACTTTCTGAGGTACTGTGGGTTCGGACTTCAACATAGGAATTTGGGGAAGGGAACAATGTTCAATCCATAACACCTGGAAATTTCACTTCTAGGAATCTAGCCTGGCAATCTACTTGCATGTGTTCACAAAGAGGTATTTTAGAAGATGTTTGGAGAAAGCTAAATTAGAATGTTATGCATTAAAAAAGAAGGAGGTAGGGCTTCTCTGGTGGCGCAGTGGTTGAGAGTCCGCCTGCCGATGCAGTGGACGCGGGTTCGTGCCCCGGTCTGGGAGGATCCCACATGCTGCGGAGCGGCTGGGCCCGTGAGCCATGGCCGCTGAGCCTGCACGTCTGGAGCCTGTGCTCCGCAACAGGAGAGGCCACAGCAGTGAGAGGCCCGCATACCGCAAAAAAAAAAAAAAAAGAAGGAGGTAGAGCTATATGTACCACTATGAAATGATTTTTAGGGCATATTATTAAATAAAGCAGCATCTTATAAAATGTGGTATGATCATAAAACAGAACAAAACTCTGATCTATGTAAATGTACCTAGAGATGATCAGACGAATATATGAACCAAACTGTTGACAGTGTAAGCCCTAGTGAGAAGAGAGGGAGTCGAAGTTGGTAAAGAGCCGTTTGGGGTTTTCCGGCTTACTTCTAATCATCTGAATCTTTTCTAATGAGAATGCACTCACATTTCACTTGAGGGATACAAATAAAAATTGTTTCCTTTCCACAGCCAGTGGCCAAGCTGGACGCAAAGAATGAGGTTCTTAAACCAGGTGGTCCCCAAAGGGTCTCCATGGCCCCATGGAGAAGTGGGCCTTAGAGCCCAGGCAAGATGGAATCATTCCTTGCCCACTGGGTGCCAGGAGTCCCTGCTGGGAGTGGGGGGGCAGCACAATGACCAAGATCCTGGGCTTTGGAGTCAGGCAGTCATGAGTGCTACATATATTTTTTTACGTCTCTGAGCCTGGGTCCCTCACCTGCAGGACTGGGTTAACACCCATCTCAGGGAGCCCCTTCTGAAACCGCACCCTTGCCAAAAAGCTACGTTAGTATTAGCTCAAATTTCACTTATGAGCCAGAAAATAGGTCTAAAATCTGCCTGAAGTACTTTTCGGGCACTGGCTCAGAACTCTGTCATCCCAATCAGGCATTTGTGAAACTCTTCAAGAAAAAGCCAGGCTCTTGAGTTGGGCATTAAGAAATGGGTGGGAAAAAAAAAAAAGAAATGGGTGGAGAGAGGGGAACTGTGGCACAATGACAGGAGAAACAGAAATATTCCCTCCCACGTCCCCACATATTCCACTGCCTTTTCTCTATTTAAAAGTTACCTATGTATATACTTGCATGTAGTCTTTATATTCACAGGAAAGATAGGTGTGTGTGTGTGTGTGTGTGTGAGAGAGAGAGAGAGAGAGAGATGTGGAAAATGGGGGGGGCGCACAGGGAGAGAGAGAGCGAGAAAGAATTTCTAATTTCTATTTATTTCAGGTTGGTTAATAAGTGGAGAAATGGGATCAAAACTAATTAACTAGAAATTTTGATTCCATGAGCTATGTCACAAATACTCCTCATAAATGACCAACTTTCAAAGAGTTAGAGTCCAATAAAATTCCCTTAAAATGAACATGATGCAAATAGGCTTCTAATCTCTCTTGCAGGATTCTTGAAGAAAGACCTTCGAGGTCTCAGTGTTTCCCAGGGTCACTTTTATAAACATCTGTGAGCAGTGCAAACAGTTCTGGTTATTTGAGTTTTCTGGGTGTTTGGATCTGAATAAAAGGGAGCTGGCATTTCTACCTTTTTCATCCAGCTATCTGGTGGGTTACAGCTCTGTCTGCTGCCTGTGTAATTAATCGTAGGATGTAGCTAATGCCTCCTAAATTAATGCAATTATCAGTGTCTCCGAATAACCAGCTTCATGCGCCGCTATCAAAACACACTGTTGATAGATCTGCAGCCAAAGCAGGGACGCTCTGAGACTGGAGTTGGGAGCGATTTTTAATTAACTTGTTTCTCATATTGCAAAAGTGAGAAAAATACCGATTCTCCATGGCTCCAGATTAAAAGAATGGGAGAGGGGGGGTGTGCTTGGGCAGAGACTCATGAAAATAATAGCTACAAGGTATTTTTGTTCCAAAGCCTCCATGTCCATGCACTGTGTTTTATTACCACAGTTGGCGAGGGCTCAGCCCCGAACCCTCCTAGCTTGCTCTCTCCTCTCATCACAGAACTTCTGTCTAAGGAGCCCCCGATTTAATTTGCTCTGGGCTGAAGTGTGGCAGAGAGTCTCAGCAGCAGGAGAGACAGTCCATCTCCTCGCCTTTTCTATCCTGAAGTATTTCATTAAATGTGGAGTTCTGGCTAAGATAAGGTGAAAGAAAAAGCATTTGTTAGTTTGGATTTGTTTTATGCTGAAGCTTTGCTTTTAAAGTTCCGTTTTTCCAAAAACCCAGACAGGTCTCTTGGTGTGGGAGCAGCTGCTTCTTCCCTGGGCACACAGTTTGGAAGGGGTGTCCGTTCTGGGGCTGGGTCATGGGGCTGCATCATGTGGCAAAGAGTTTTCCAATGTGCTCTGCTGCATGTTAGTCCGCAAGACGGTCCTTGGGTAAAAGAAGCATCAAATAAGTTTGGAAAATGCTGTATGTCCTAGCACCTCCCCCCACCCCCCAGATCAGCAGATTTCCTGTGGACCATAATTTACCAGAGGCTTTGGAAAGTCCTGCATTCAGCCAGCATGTTCCTTGTTCCTATTTCAACTCAGTTGTACCCAAGATAATTGACCACAGACCTATGTGCTTGGATTTCATCTCTGTTAGCACTGGGCAGGAGTGTTAGGTGGAATCCAGCCAGGGTCCACTCTCCTGCAGGGAAAAGAACCTGAGATTGGAGCCCTACCTGGAGACCTTGGTTTTCCCCATCTCTGTCACTGCTTATTACGTGGCTTTGGCAAGTTCCTTCCCCTTTCTGACTTCCCTGTGCACAAAACAGCCTTCCCTTGGATTCTATGACTCTATTAGGCCTGCAGACTAGTCAACTGAGTTAAAAGCCAAGGGATATGAAGAAATAAAGAAAGAGGGAAAGAGGGGGAGAGACCATCGTGAGGAAGGCGCTTCTGTTTGGAGATGGTTAGGGTTAGGAGTGAAGAATCAAAGATGACCCTCCCTAGGGCTTCCCTGGTGGCACAGTGGTTGAGAGTCCGCCTGCCGATGCAGGGGACTTGGGTTCATGCCCCGGTCCGGGAAGATCCCACATGCCGTGGAGCGGCTGGGCCCGTGAGCCATGGCCGCTGAGCCTGCGCATCTGGAGCCTGTGCTCCACAGCAGGAGAGGCCACAGCAGTGAGAGGCCTGCGTACTACAAAAACAAAACAAAACAAAACAAACAAAAAATAAAACGTAAAGATGACCCTCCCTAAAGGACGGCTTCTGATCCACCCTGCATGTCTGTGATGTCAGCAAACCTTCTGAAAACCTCTTGCATCACAAGGAGCTGGTTCTGCTGTCAGTGTTCCCACTGCCCACCCACCATTCCCCTGCTCAGCACCCATCAGTGACAGTCATCTTCTGGTCAGGGCACAGGCCAGTAGAGAGCACGACTTAGCCTGGTGGAAAGGACCCCTGCCCCACATGGCGCCTTTCCCATAGCCTCAGGCTGCTCCTCTCCCAGGAGAATGCTGTTTTCACTGCAGTGGAAAAGTCCTACCCCAGAGGTCAGCCAACTTGGCTTCAGGCAACTCGGGAGCAAAGCATTACATTGCAACAGTTGAAACTGGAGGATTAATAATTCTCCGTGTGACTCTTGTTATGACGTCTTTCATGTGCCCTTAACTAGGGGATCTGTGGGTGCAAATAAAGGGAAGGAAGAAAGGGCAGACAGTTTTCTTCACAGAATCACTTCCTTAGCCTCCTCCCACTCTGCTCAGATCTGTTCTTCGGGAATGGGTCTGGCTAATAATCACCATCTTATATACCTTTATTTCAATTTTATTTTATTTTATTTTATTTTTGGCTGCATTGGGTCTTCGTTGCTGCGTGTGCAGTTTCTTTAGTTGCAGCGAGCGGGGCTACTCTTCATGGCAGTACGCGGGCTTCTCATTGCGATGGCTTCTCTTGTTGTGGAGCATGGGCTCTGGGCACGTGGGCTTCAGTAGTTGTGGCGCACGGGCTTAGTTGCTCCGTGGCATGTGGGATCTTCCCGGACCAGGGCTCGAACCCGTGTTCCCTGCATTGGCAGGTGGATTCTTAACCACTGCGCCACAAGGGAAGCCTCTCACCATCTTATTATTATTTTATTATATACATTTCAGATGTACAGCATTATAATTCGACATCTGTATACACTACAGAGTGACCACCACCACAAGTCTAGTTACCATCCATCACCTTACAGTTGACCCCCTTCACCCATTTCATCTACCCTCCAACACCTTTCCTGTTTTGTAACAAGTAATCTGTTCTCTGTATCTGTGCATTTGTTTTGTTTTATTTTGTTTGTTCATTTGTTTTGTATTTTTAGATTCCATATATGTGTGAGATCATATGGTATTTGTCTTTATCTGTCTGACTTATTTTGCTTAGCATAATACCTTCAAGGTCCATCCATGTTGTCGCAATGGCAGGATTTCATTCTTTTTTATGGCTGAATGGTGCTCTATTGTGTATATATACCACATCTTTATCCATTCACCCATCAACGGGCACCACAGGCTGTTCGCATATCTTGGCTACTGAACATAATGTTGCGATGAACATAGGGGTGCATACATCTATTTGAATTAGTGTTTTTGTGTTCTTCTGCTAAATACTCAGAGTGTAATAGACAGATCATGTAGTAGTTTTATTCTTATTTTTTTGAGAAAACTTCATACTGTTTTCCACAGTGGCTGCAATCACCATCTTATTAAATATCTTAAATCTTAAATAAAAATCATTTTATTGTGGGTAAAAACCACTTTTATTTATTTATTTTGTGGTACGTGGGCCTCTCACCGCTGTGGCCTCTCCCATTGCGGAGCAACAGGCTCCAGACGCGCAGGCTCAGCTGCCATGGCTCACGGGCCCAGGCGCTCCGCAGCACGTGGGATCCTCCCGGACCGGGGCGCGAACCCGTGTCCCATGCATCGGCAGGCGGACTCTCAACCACTGCGCCACCAGGGAAGCCCCAAACCACTTTTAAAAGGCTAACCATATGAAACCTTTGCTGTGGACCACACCCTTGAGCAGACCATCCGTGTGTGATCTTACCAACTCTTCCTGCAACCCCATGTTGTCAGTGCTATAATTATCCCTTCACAGAGACAAGAACCTAGAGTCCAAAGATCCGAGGCCTCTTCTCATCGTCTGCCTGCTTAGAAAGAAGCTCCAGCCTGGGCTCCCTCTCTCATCTGACGTGCAGTGTCCAAACACCCCACTGATGCATGGGAGGGGTTTTGCCTGATAGGTCCTCTTGGGCTTTAAAGTTTCTGAGATCTCAGACGACCAGCTCTGTGTTCAGTCTTCTTCGTTAAATGATCACTGTTTGCTTCTCCAAAACCATGGTCCTCCCATCCCTGGTATGAATGAGAGGTGCCCACTGCATGAAACATTCAGAAGTCTCTGCTATAACAGCAGACAAGCAGGACCCACTGTCCTCCAGGTACACAGCCCCACCTTACCTCCTTCTGTGGGTTATCTCCAGTGAGCTGATCTGCTCAACTCCACATGACCCTGCCACTCTGGCCACAGCAGGTTGGATCAGCAAGGGCAGCCAATCCCTAGACAGTCCAGGAAACCAGAGAAAAGTCTGGTGTGCAAGCTCTGCCTGCCAGGGCTTCCTATACTGCATGGCAATTGACTAGATCTGTCATATCCTCCCTTTTGAGGACTTGGAACTTGACTCTAGAGACTGAGAATTTGGTAGAAGGAGGTGAGGTCTGAGAAAGAGCCACAGAGAGAAAGGAGTGGAAATCAGGAGGGAACAGAAGACAAAGGGAAGAAGAGAGGTGGTGGTGATGGAAATGGTGGCAGCAGAGATGAGCGTGGATGAATCCCCACAATGGAGAGAAACACTTGGGACGAGGGAGTAAAGGATGGGTCGGGTGAGGGGGGAACAGGAGGTCCAGGTGCTGGAGTTGCCCCCTACCAGCCCCTGTCTGTCTTGGGTCCTGGAGTGGGGCTGTCCAGCATTACCTACTCTGCTCTGCATCCTAATGTGAATGTGATGTGACCTCTGTGAGGGACTGGAACAGGACTGTGGCCCCAGAAGCCAAAAAAAACGAATGAATGCACCTGGTGATGCTAAGACTCTGCTAACAACATCAGCTCATTAGGGAACTGGCCACTCTTCCCTGTCCAACTAAATCATTTCTCCAGAGCCCTTCCTGTCCAACCCCTCATCAGAGGAGCCCTGAGGTGCCTCTCAGAACCTCACTCTCTCCCCCATCACCTGCCCCTCCCCATTCTCTCTCTCTTCCTCCCCCCTCCCTCCCTCTTTCTCCATCTGTCTGTCTTGGTCTCTCTCATTCTCTCAAATGAGACTTCAGAGCTTCTCAGAGTGGGACAGTGAAGCAGCAATGCTCTTTAAAAACTCTGCCTGACAAAGGCGTGGGAAGATTTTACTTGATAAAGAGTCAGAGAGAGAGTTTCCTGGAGAAACCTGTCAAGGAGATTTTTATACCAACCTTATGTCCTGTTGGTTGGACTGTCAGTCTTTGGCGGAAGCAGAGGGGAAAATCTCTAATTGTGCTCAATGTGTTGAAGGCATTTTGTTCCATCAGTGCTGCCCTCTGAGTACCCAAGGGCCCCTTTTAAGAGAGTCAAAGCCCAGTGGGTCCAAGGTGGGCTTGATGCTTTGAGACTGGAGACACACATGTCCGGGACAGAGCTCTCAATGATTGCCCCCACCCTACTGACTCAGCGTATAGGAGCAGCACTTGGGGAAGGACATACTGTTGTCATTTCTCTGGGTCTCAAACACCAGGCAGATTCTCCTGCACATTAGGTCACCAATGACTACACGGCAAGTCACAGTTTCCAAAGGGGATATCTAGAAAACTGCCCAAGATCCTGCCACCTCCAAACTTCTTGACACTTGATCTTGTATTATTTAGGATTTTCTGGTTGCCAGTGACAGAAATCATTCTGGCTGATCTAAATTAAAGATAAGAAATGCATTACAAGGATATGGGGTTACTCATAGGAAAAGCTTGACCACAGAGCTTGGAGGAGACAGAACTAGGACAGTTCTGGTGGACAAGGTGTCTGTTCAAGGCACCTCTGGTGGGATGAGTCAGCAACCAGCATTCTCTGTCCTTGTGTCACTCTTACTCAATGTTCAGGTGCTCAAGAGGGAAAGGGACTAATTTGCTGGGTGTGGGTGATGTGCCTGGCATTGCCAGGATCTCTCAGATGGCATGCAGTGAGGCAGAGGGAAAATCAAGGTTGGTCACCAGAGGAAAGGGACACGGGCACTGGGCATCCACAGTATCTCCGCACCAGGGATCCTGAAGTTCTATACCTGTCTTTGTTCTATCCTCCCTGCTCTACTCTTCCGTTCACTGGATTTGGCACTTACCAGCAATCCTCCTGAGTTTTCACCCCAGGTCTCGATTCATTCATTCATTAGTTCACTCATCCAACAAGAATGTCATGCACAGGGTAGGAGCTTGGGCTTCGTGCCCCCTTTGACTTGAGCATCCTCCATGGTCCCCTCCGGTCCCAGGCTCAGTGAAACCTCCCTTCCTTACCTTATCTCAGTCCATCTCTTTGACTGGTGTCCAAGTCTGGCCAGTTCTAGGCCTATATGATATGGGAAGTGTGAGAAAGGATTTGGGACAAAGTGACTCTCTGTATGAGTGGACGATTCCTGGTAAACTTTAGGCATTAACACCAGGGAGTGAGTCAGCTTGTGTCCCTTCGATGGGTCCGATGAGTTTGGATAAGAGAATGGGAGAGAAAAGGTCTGGTGTCTGGGGCCCTGACAGAGGCAGCTCAATTGGGTGATGGGAACATGCTAAGTCATGGGCTCTCAGGCATCTAAGGGGAGGTAGGAGAACATGCAGATAGAAGTGAAGAATGAGAGACTGATGGAGAAAAATGATACCCGATTTGGAGTCCAGGGCCTGGCTCTGTATCATAACCATTCCATCCACTAGCTGAGGAACCTCGGGTCCCTAACAGGGTCTATCTCCCATGTCCTTCCTAGTTAGAAAAACCCTAGGCTTCAGGTCTGATGGATTCCTCCCACTCCAGATTCCACTGGATTCATATTTCCTCTCTATGCCAAAGGAAATGATCCCAGCAGACTGTCACTTAAATCAGAGGAGATTTATGACTTTCAACTAGGGAGAAGCTTGTAACAAGAGGAAAGTCGTCCATGCCTGTGAAGATGTGGTCCAGCACACAGTGTCCTTGGAAGTCTGTCAGGGGGTCATCTCCCACCCCCTCACCCCCTTTGTGGCAGTCACTGAGGGTCAAGCAGGCTTCAGACCCTTGGCATGGAGCCTAGAAAGAGAACTCAGAATTTTGTCCTCTGAGGGAGAGGGACATTTATAGATCTGACCCCACATCTCCTATAGTTTGTTAGGATCAGTTTGATCGTTTCTCTAGAACTGGAAGACTGTCATTCACAATGACCCTGGACCCTTATTCTCTGGTCATTCCATAGTGGGAATGCAATGCAACTGTCCCTCCACATACACATGATCAGGGAGGACTGGCCAAGTGGGATGCTTGCTGGGCCACAGGAAGTTGGAAACCAGGACTTGGCTGCTGCCCTTTGCAACACTGGTCAGTGATACAAGCAGACCTGGGAGAAAGTAGGGAGTTAAGAGGCAGGTGCCATTCAGAGAACTAGCTCTCTGTTCTGCCTTTGACTGAGATACTTCTCTAGTATCTCCTG
This sequence comes from Globicephala melas, assembly GCF_963455315.2. Lineage (NCBI taxonomy): Eukaryota > Metazoa > Chordata > Mammalia > Artiodactyla > Delphinidae > Globicephala > Globicephala melas. Next base: position 28,044,583 of record NC_083332.1, read on the forward strand.
AGGCTGTGGACCAGGGCTGTTTCCTGGAGCACAGAGACCAGTTACCAGGACAAAGTGTGTGATGGGCACAGCACCGCAAGCATTCAGAATGGCAGGTGCCCAGCTTTAAAATCATGTCTGGGGTGTTTGTGCTGAATATTAAGCACACAACCCATGGAGAACTACAGCAAGTCACTTGACTCTGTCTTAGTCTGTTTGCTACAACAAAATACCAGAGACTGGGTGGCTTATCGACAATGGACATTTATTTCTCACAGTTCTGGAGGCAGGTCAGAGTCCTGGCATGATGAAGTTCCGGTGAGGGCTGTCTTCTGGGTTATTGTATCCCCATGTGGTGGAAGAGACGAGCTAGCTATCTGGGGCTGCTTTTATAGGAGCCTTAATCCCATTCAAGAGGGCTTGCCCTCATGACCTGATCACCTCACAAAGGCTCCTCCTAATACCATCACCCCAGGCCTTAAATTTTCAACATATAAATTTTGGAGGCACACAAACATTCAGACCATAGCAGCATCTGTCAGCATCTAGAAATAATATCTGCCTCTCTAGGTTGTAGTACTGACTCCAAGATCAAATAGATAGGGAAGTGTCCTGAAAATTCTCATGGGCCACATAAATGTTAGTCGTATGGTTATACAAGGACAAGCAGAGAGAAAGAGTTTAAACTGATCTTGTGTTTCCCGACACTGGGGAGAAAGGCTTCCTCCAACGGTGTGGATTCTTATCTAGTCAGTCCCTGTGTCCCTGGCACTAAACTCTAGGGTCTCCAGGGTGGAGGCCACCTTTTAGTCTGTATGCCTTCCTCAGTTCCTAGCCCAGGACCAGGAACATGAGAGAGGGGCAGAGGAATGCAGAATTAAAAGTACAGAATAGTAGACAAGAAAAGGACTGTATTCACAAACTTACATGCCTTCCAGGGCCACACAACTAACTTTCATGAGTAAAGTGTGTTGGGTAGATGATAGAGAGTGGTGGGGACTGTGGTGAACTGGAGGGAACATGCCTCATCTCTCAGGGGCAACTTCTCCCCTTCTTAATTGTTGCCATGAGGGAATGTGGGTTCTATGAAGCCAGATATTCTGAGTATTTTCAAAGCAGCCTGAAATCTACATTAAAAAAATGATGACTGTATATTCTTAAAGTGTTGGCAACTAATCCAAATACAAAAAGAAGACAAAGCATTGTATGGAGTCCTCAAAAATCATCTGCTGGCCAGGTCTGGTGTGAGAACTAGCCCTATGGGACCTCAAACTTCCCCTACCTCTTCCTTTCACAGGTGAGGAGACAAAGGCCCAGAGGTTGGGAGCAATTTGCCCGAGGATATAGAGCTGGTGACAAGCAGGGAGCTGTGATGGGGAGGGAGGCAAGTGAAGCACTTGGGAGGACCCAGGCGCCCTCTGGGAAGGTGGGATGCCTCTGCTTCTCACCCAGGTGTCCCGGAGCTTCCTTACCCAGCCTGATGAAGGAGGCTCTGGAAAGGGCAGCCACTGTCCGTGATCTAATTATCGCGAAGAGATTGCCTGCATATTCTCTGCATTAATAGAGCTTGGGGGCTTCCCTGGTGGCACAGTGGTTGAGAGTCCGCCTGCTGATGCAGGGGACACGGGTTCGTGCCCCGGTCCGGGAAGATCCCACGTGCCACGGAGCAGCTGGGCCCGTGAGCCATGGCCGCTGAGCCTGCGCGTCCGGAGCCTGTGCTCGCAGCAGGAGAGGCCACAACAGCTAGAGGCCCGCGTACCGCAAACAAAACAAAACAAAACAAAACAAAAAAAAATAGAGCTTGGGGTGGGGCCATGTCCCCTTTTAGAAACTCAGAACTGAGAAGTGGAGCAAGAGGAAAGGACGGAGCTGTGAAGCTGAAGGGGAGAGGGGTTTCCCGGGGACCCAGTCCAGTCGCCTTGGCCTTGGCAGCCCGAAAACAGGCAGCCCTGCAAGCCTGTTAACTCTGCAGACAGAAGGAAGAGGGACCAGGAAGAGGGAGGAAGGCACAGCCAAGAGCAGGGGATGAGGTCCCCCAAATCCTCCCTCCTCCCAACCCAGGAGCTACTGCCTGGGGCCCAGGGGTGATTCGCTTGCCCACAAATCCAAAAGGGAAAACAAGTAAATCAGCCGATTGGCTGAGGATGACTTGATAATTAGGAAATAAAATCTGGCCTGTAGGCTCAGAGCTGTTTGTGGGTTTGTGGGAGTTTGTTTGCCTTGTTTTATTGAGTGAGTGGCTCGGGCCATCGTGATAATAGAGAGCTGATAAACAGAGAAAACACAGGAAATCCGTTGGCTTCAGCTCAAAACGAGGGCTGCAGGGATGAGGATTTCAGTGCTGAAGGAGGGAAGACAGCTGTTCTAGTCCGTGCAAACCGGGACTGGCTTTGGCTGGAACAGACCTCTGGGCCCAGGACCGCACCCTGAATCTCTCACAAGCTGCAGCTGCCCCCTACTACCTCCTCATCCAAGTACTCGTGGAAGCTGATAATCAGGTGTGAGGATGAACTCTGGGAAGCTGGTACACTTCAGGATCCTCTGTAAGAAAAAAGGAACACATGCCACTCTCTCACTTGCCTACCCTTGCCCCTCCCCATATCCCCAAGTCCATTCTCTAGTAGGTCTGGACATATATACACTATCAAATGTAAAATCAATAGCTAGTGGGAAGCAGCCGCATAGCACAGGGAGATCAGCTCGGTGCTTTGTGACCACCTAGAGGGGTGGGATAGGGAGGGTGGGAGGGAGACACAGAGGGAGGGGATATGGGGATATATGCATAGGTATAGCTGATTCACTTTGTTATACAGCAGAAACTAACACACCATTGCAAAGCAATTATACTCCAATAAAGATGTTAAAAAAATTAAAAAAAGAAAAATTAGAAAAAGAAAAAAGGAACACAAATTTACATAGGAAAGTGAATATTGATTTACAGTGAAAAAAATAAATTAAAATGAATAAGAAAACTTGAAACACTGACAAGCCCCACAAATAACAGAGAAATGACAAAAATAACCATACTTGAATTAAAAGCTGGCACAGCTCTAAAATATGTTTTTATTCTCTACATTTTTTGTCTTCATCATACTTTGGTTGCCTCTTTATATGACAATGATTAGGTAACATGGTTTTTCTAGAGACAGGATCAGAAGAATGGAAAGGTCCGTTTGGTAAGGACCAACGCCTTTGTGTTCCATGTTCCGTGTCTGAGGTTTAGAACCATGTCCCATAGGCTGGCTTCTAGCTCTGCCCTTTGACTCACTTTCTTCTGGACACATTCTTCTCGTGATATGACCCCTGGCCTCATATTTTCACATTGTGATGCAAGGTGAGTCAATAAGAGACAGAGGAAGGGTATCCTTGGACACCGTTCCCACACCAGAACAGCTGACCATAGCTTAACGTTAAATGAAATTAATGGGAAATAATATACATCTACCCACTATACTCATGCTAAATGTAGCTCCAAACTCTCCTTAGCCAGATCCCCAAATGCCTGCAGCTCGCCAACTCTGCCTGATAAGAGCATGTTGCAGGGGAAGGAAGCAGTAATAGTAACTGGTGTCTTTCCAATATCTACTTTTTCAAGTCTTACAAAAATATCTGAGCAAGGAAACCATTGGTATTGCCTCTCCCAGGGCCTCGGAAGAGGCTGGTGTGTGCGAGGACCCAGGCGCTCCATCGTCTTCATGGTGATTCCACTTCCCTTAACAGTCGGACTCTGCCAGCCCTTTCTTCCTGCCTCTCCTCCAACTCACAGCTTCTCATATCTGGCAGAGTGAAGCTCAAATTCGCTGCCTGACACAGACTGGCTGTGTCACATTCAGGGCTGTGTCACTAGCCCTGTCTAAGCCACAGCCACCCTGCCTGGATGATGGGAAATTTCCATCTTTGAGTATATGCCCAGGAGTAGAATTGCTGGATCATATGGTAGCTCTATTTTTAGTTTTTTAAGGAATCTCCATACTGTCCTCCTCAGTGGCTGTACCGATTTATATTCCCACCAACAGCGTAGAAGTGTTCCTTTTTCTCCACATCCTTTCCAGCATTTATTATTTGTAGACTTTTTGATGATGGCGATTCTGACCAGTGTGAGGTGATACCTCATTGTAGTTTTGATTTGCATTCAAAACTACAATTGGTAATTAGAGAAGTTGAGCATCTTTTCATGTGACTGTTGGCCATCTGTATGTCTTCCTTGGAGAAATGTCTGTTTGGGCTTTCTGCCCAGGAAGAATCTTTTATATGGGCTTAATCAGGAGACCATTGTGTCAGTCAAGCTGAGAGATTACGGTGAATGGTCCGAGGTTATAGAGGTGGAAATGGAGAGAAATGGTGGGATTCCAGATATAGATTGGAGCAAAGCCAACAGGATTAATACTTGGATGTGAGTTGTGAGGAAATTAGAGGATTCAGGATGACTGTCTTTTGCAACCTGAAAATCTGGATGAATGCTGGTACTGTTTAAAGGTTGAGGAGCTTTTGGGGTTTGGGGTTCCATGTTGGGGCAGCAGATTTGGGAGGTGAATTAGTTATCTATTGCTGTGAAACCAATTACCAGCAAACTTAGTGACTTTCAACAGCAATAATTATTTATGATCTCTCAAAGTTTCTGTGGGTCTGACATTTGGGAGGGGTTTACTTGGGGGTGCTGGCTTGGGGGTCTCTCCTGAGGTTGCAATCTTCTGAAGACTTGACTGATGCTGGGAGACCTGTTTCCAAGGTGTCTCTCTTAACAGCTGATGATGACTGGATCTAGGAGTTCAAGTGATGCTGTCAGGTTTCCTTCTCTTGGCTTCCATTCTCACATGGGTGAACTCCTAAAGGTGCAAGGTGGCTGCAGCTTTATATTCTTTCAAAGCCAAGTCCAGTTGACAAGAGAGCCTTTCTTCCCCAGTAAGTTGAACAAAAAGTCCTGGGCCTGATGCCCCTTCCTACTGACTGACTTAAGCCTGGGTCCCACAGCAACCACTTGGAGATAGAAAGTGGGGCAAGATACCTCAAAGCGACATGGATTAAAATTGGGAAAGAGCTGTCCCTGTGCTCGGCAGGCATGGGGTGGCTGAAACCAAGTGTCTGCCCTCACAGAGCTGAGCATGGTGGGAGAATAGATACATAAGTACATAAATAATTACAGTACAGGTGAGCAGAGGAGTGCTAGAGGGGGCAGAGTGTGCTTCCAGAGAACATAGGAGGGGCACCTGAGCTGGGTCTTAAAGGATGAATAGGGGTTAATGTCAGGAAGGTGAAAGGATGATGGTGTTCCAAGCAGAAGGCAAACCATACGCAAAAGTGAGAGTCAAGAAATAGCAGAGTAGAGGTGGGTGGAGAACTATAGCCAGTCCCTGTTTCTAGAGAGTTAAGGCAGAAGTGACAGAGAAATGACCTGGATGGGGGAGCTCGGGCCACAGAAGGCTACGCATGCCACTCTGGGGAGTTTGGACTTTCCTTTGGGACACTGGGGAGCCTGTGGGCAGGCAGCAGACCACCCATCACCACCCTTTCCATTCTCTGTGGGTCTCTCCCGCAGAGGGTGGAGGTGGATCAGAAGGGGCCACGCCCAGGCTTGGGGAGCAGGCAGTGACGAGGTGCTGGTGGTGGTCTAGGCAGGGGGGGAGTGGATATGAAGGGGAGAGGGGCCAGTGAGGCTGACAGCAAGAGGCAAATTTGGAAGGCAAGTCACAGACCCAGGCCAGCGCTGGTGATTGGCTGGAAGACAGAAGGAAGACTCATGGGTTTCTTGGGCTGCATGATGAGCAGGGAGATAGAAGGGGCTTCATTCCCTGGGAGCTGGTCCAGCCCTCAGTGCCTGTCCCAGAGGAGCCCTTGCATGTATCCCAAAGAGAATTTACAAGGAATTTCCCTGCAGAACTGTCTGTAATTGAAAAAACTAAAAGAGGGTACAGCCTAAATGTTCTGTAGTAACAAATAGCTAAATTAATCATGGTGTAGCCAGTCTGTGGAATACTACACAGCAGTTAAAAAGACCAAGGTAAATATTCTGATGTGGAAAGATGGCCAAGACATATTGAGCAGCAAAAAAGTGAGTTGTCTAATGATATGTAGAATATATTTGTCTTTGTAGAAAAAAATATGTATATCTATATATCTGTATCTATATATCTGTGTGCATGTGTAAGTGCATTTAAAAATGTCTGGCAGCATACAAGTCAATTGACAATGGTATTGACCTTCAAGGAAAGGATTGGGAATGAAAATGTGGTTCAGGGGGCTTTCTCTCTACCTCCTAAGCTTGAATGTTTACAATAGAATTGCTGTTGAGTTGACGGACCGGTAGGACCCCATGTCTTGAGCCCATGAGGCAGCTGGATGTACAGCTCTGAGGCCCAGAGAAAACCTAGATTGGAGACCTGTTCAGTCTGTGCATGTTGCAAAACACTGTGCTTTCATATACTCTCTTAATCAAGGCTGCTGTGGTTGCACAAAATAGAACCTACTCAAGCTACTAAAGCAGAAATGAAAAGCTACATCCTGAGGACACAGGTCTGAGACCCCAGTGCAAGAAGCATGGCCTCAGCAAAGTCTAGGACAAGAGCTTCAAAATCACCAGGTATCAAGGTCACTTTTCTTTCTCACATGCACTCACCCTCTGGTGTGGGGAGAGCTTAAGACCTTTTCCTGCCCCAAAGCAAAAAGTTGGCTTAGATGGGGTCTTTCCATCCTGCCTAGCTGCGGGACTCTAGAGAGCGTAAACTGGGTCTCTAAACCGTACATTTTCACCATCCACAGGGGGAGAAGACCCTCGGAATCCCACCTATAAAAGCTGGGCTGCTGCCTCTATCCTTGTCCGCCCTGATGACAGCAGTTCTTGTGGCCGTCCACGGGGTGCCCCACGGAGCCTCCCACCCCCACCTCCCCATCACCAATTCAGCTCCAGCTCGGTTGTATCTGATTTGCTGGCAACTTCATGGAGACCAAAGGGAGGCATCAGGAAAAGGGGAGGAAAAGCTACCAGAGAATTTCCTGTGACTCGCGGCTAATGAAGTTGATTAGACTGACAAGTCGCTCCTGTTTTATTACCGACAGCTGTGTCCTCGTTTTGATTTATCACCACCACACCTACCTGAGTCAGGAGTAGAGATTAGTCCAAATTAAAGTCTCGGTGACTCAGGAGAGCTGAGACGTGACAGCAGGTGGGAACGGAGGATGAGTGGTGGAGGGAACAGCTAACATCTCTAGGCAGATGGAGAAAGGCCCGGGCAGACCTCCTAGGTGCCAAAGATGGAGGTGCCAAGGATTGACGTTCCTGCTCTCCACTTGGGAGGAGTGAGGGTTTTACTGTTTTCTTTCTGGCCTGGGAAGAAAGTCCGTATATAAAGCTTGTGGGTATTGTGTGTGGCTCTGACAGTCTCGGGAGGCTAATAAATCTTAACCAAGACCCATCTCTGCAGACACCTGGGAACATAAGCAAAATTATCTCCAATACACAATTATGCATTCTTCCCTTGTCTTCTTCCAGAAACACTGCAGCTGGGGCCATAACCCAACAGCTTCTAAGTGTGGTCTCACCAGAGATAAGAAGGGATACTACATTTAAGTCCCTGGGTGAAGTCTGGAACCCACCTGCAGACCCTTCACAGCAGCCCTGTGGCTTCTTAGAGTCCCAAGATTTACCCCTTTAGCTGCAAAATTTGGCAGTTTGACCCCATGCCTTCTGTTGCCCTCAAGAAGCCCAATTCCAAAGACCTAGCAGAGACCCTTCACAGAGTACAGATAGTGAGTGCTACCTCACTGGGGGTACTCAAGTCTGATCTAAGCAAACACTTGGAGGAAATATGAGTAATAACTCTTTAAGGTTCCTTCCTAAATGAGCTTCTGGGATACCAGACTGGGAAATTCCTGGAATAAATAAGTAGAACATTGATGTTCACAGAGGTGGCCTTTCAGCAGGAAACAAACTCTAGATTGCCCCATGATATACCGAGAATCCAGGGCTGAAGGTCCTGTTCTTGATGACAGGGTCCTGCCTCAAGTCGTATTCATTCCACTGTAACTCAGTCACACTGAGCTCAGGTCCCCGAGCACAGGAGATACTCAATGAATGATAGCTAAGTGAACAGTGGGCCAACCGAAAGAGTAAATTTCAGAGTTAGATGGGTGGAAGGCTGGTCCAGAGAATTTAGACCTCTGTAACTGAGTTCTTACCTCCTATATCCAAATGTCTTTCTGACAGCTCCATTTGGAGGTCAAGTAAGGATCTCAAACATCAGACATCTAAGACAAGACTTGATTTCTCTCGTGTCTTCCTCATCTCAGGAGTGGGTAGACAGCTCAAGGCAAAACCTAAGCGTCATCTTTGAGTCCTCCCTTTCTATTTCTCCATTATGTAATTCATACCTCCAAAATGTACCCCAATTCCATCCTCTTCTCATTCTCCCTCTGCTTCCATCCTTGTTCAAATGTCCATCATACTCTGCCTAGACTACAGCAGTAGCCTCTAATTGTTTTCTCTCCTTCCACTCTTCCATGCCACCTCACCCCCCAACAGTCCATTCCATGCAGCAGCCGGAAAGATCTTCCTAAAACATAAATCAGAGAAATTTTTCCAATTACATCTTCAACTTCATATTATAAAAGTCCACCAGTTCTTATATGATCTTTATCTTGACTAATTTTTCTTTTCCAACTCTCCCTTGACTCACTACACTCTGGCCATACAGAAATACTTCTTTATTCTTTCAACTAAGCTTGTTCCAGGGCCTTTGCACTTGCAGTTTCCTCGGCCTGAATGGCTTTCTCCCAGTTCTTCACGTGGCATGGCTGGCTCCTTCTTTTGATTCAGAGTATCAGTTCAAATGACACCTCCCCTTCCTTTGTTTTTTTTCAGAAATGCTATTCCAGTCTATAGTAGCCCTTTTAAGATTTTCTTTATAGCACTTTCACTATCTGATACTGCCTTATTTACTTGTTTGCATATATGTTTATTTTCTGGTTTCTTAAACCAGAATATAAGTTCTATGAGCTAGTCTACATCATTGACTGCTGTATCCTCAGGGCCTAGAACAGTGCTTGGTACACAGTAGGTACTCAGTGAATATTTATTGAATAGATAGAACCTAGAAAGTAATTTCTCTGATCAAAGCACTGACATGGAGGCTTCGTGGCCACATTTCTTATTCCTAAAGGAGACAGGAGCTGTTGCCTTGGTGAACTGAGCTTGACCTTGACATCAGGAGAATCATAGCACCATCAAGGAAAAGACACAGCCATGGGAAAAGGAAAGGGGTTGTAAGAGCAAGCCGCCACCTGCTGCCCAGCCTCTCTGGGCCTTCTCAACCCTGTCAAGATTCTATCTTATGGATCTTGTTTTTACCACAGCTTCCCACCCTCCTTCTGGAATAGGTCTTTGCTTTGGGTTTCCAAAATTCATGCATTGAATTTGGAAACTGATTTGCCTGCCTGCAAACCCAGACCAGACATGAGGAACCCTAAATTACAGAAACAGCCAGAAAGTTGAGTTTTCATCGGCCAAGATAAAACTTGTTGTATTGATTGGGGGCAAGGGTAGGAGAGAAGTGGGGAGCAGAAAACAGACAGAAGCTCCCATTTCTGTGTGATTATAATCAACTCAGAGGTTTAGCTTCTCTGTTGCATTACACTAGGGAAAAAGGAAAGAGCCAACTTAACCCCACACCCACAATCTAACACACCTGCAGGTAATATAGCTCTAGCTTGCCAAACCTTTTTTTTAAAAACTATTTTTCTTATTAAACTTGCTCTGGGTGAATCTCCATTGGCCTATTGATTTGAGTATTAGACTGTGTATCAAATATATGAAAATACAAATTGTTATTTCAGAGAGAAGTAATCGTCTTTATATTGTTTCTGTCTCTGGGGTTCTGAATATTCCCTGGGGTTACCAGGCTGAATAGAATCAGAACAAGGGTATCTTCTTGGCAAATATGAAGTGAGTAGATTCTCTGGGTAGGTTCTGTGCAACCTCTTGGTGCTGACATTCAGGGGCCCAGTGGCAGGTCAAAGGTTTTTCTACTTACATCTTTTTTAACCATTGACTCTTGTTGGGGCGGGATTTACATCAAGACTTTTCCTGGATATATTCCTTCAGCATTTAAATCTTGGTAGTGGCCTCTGTGGGGTCCTGTCCCCTGGTTAGCCACGGTGCTGAGTAGCCCCTTCAGTCATCCCTTCTGTGTGTCAGAGGGCTGGTGCATGCAACTGCCTTTGGCCAGTGCGAAATCAACTCCTAGATGATAGAAGAGTGAGGGGCAACAAAACTACAAACAAGGGACTTCTCTGGTGGCACAGTGGTTACGAATCCACCTGCCAATGCAGGGGACATGGGTTCGATCCCTGGCCTAGGAAGATCCCACATGCCGTGGAGCAACCAAGCCCGTAAACCACAACTACTGAGCCTGCGTTCTAGAGCCCGCGAGCCACAGCTACTGAAGCCCGCGTGTCTAGAGCCTGTGCTCCACAAGAGAAGCCACCACAATGAGAAGCCCACGCACCGCAATGAAGAGTAGCTTCCACTTGCCTCAACTAGAGAAAGCCTGCGTGCAGCAACAAAGACCCAACGCAGCCGAACACTTAATAAATTTTTTTTTAAAAAAACAAAAACTATGATGAGGTATCACCTCACACCAGTCACAATGGCCATCATCAAAAAGTCTACCAACAGGGCTTCCCTGGTGGCGCAGTGGTTGAGAGTCCGCCTGCCGATGCAGGGGACACAGGTTCATGCCCCGGTCTAGGAGGATCACACATGCCGTGGAGCGGCTGGGCCCGTGAGCCATTGCTGCTGAGCCTGTGCGTCCGGAGCCTGTGCTCTGCAACGGGAGAGGCCACAACAGTGAGAGGCCTGCATACCGCAAAAAAAAAAAAAAAATTCTACCAACAATAAATGCTAGAGAGGGTGTGGAGAAATGGGAAACCTCCTACACTGTTGGTGGGAATGTGTTGTAAATTGGTGCAGTATGGAGGTTCCCTAAAAAACTAAAAATAGAGCTACCATATGATCTAACAATCCCACTCCTGGGCATATATCCAGAGGAAACCATAATTCAAAAATATACATGCACCCTTATGTTCATAGCAGCACTATTCACAATAGCCAAGACATGGAAGCAACCTAAATGTCCATCGACAGATGAATGGATAAAGATGTGGTATGCAAACAATGGAATATTACTCAGCCATAAAAAAGAATGAAATAATGCCATTTGCAGCAACATGGATGGACCTAGAGATTATCATACTAAGTGAAGTACGTCAGACAAAGACAAGTATCATATGATATCACTTATATGTGGAATATAAAAAAATGATACAAAATAACTTATTTACAAAACAGAAACAGACTCACAGACTTAGAAAACCAACTTATGGTTACCAAAGGGGAAAGGTGGGGGGAAGGGATAAATTAGGAGTTTGGGATTAACACACACAGACTACTATATATAAAATACATAATCAACAAGGACAACAAGTATTAACTAGAGTCCCCTGTATAGCACAGGGAACTCTACTTAATGTTCTTTAATAACCTATATGGGAATAGAAACTGAAAAAGAATAGATATATGTATACATATAACTGAATCACTTTGCGGTATACCTGAAACTAACACATTGTAAATCAAGTATACTCCAATATAAAATTAAAAAGTAATTACCTTTAGCAAAAAAAAAAAAAGTGAGGGGCAGAGGGGAACAGAGATTGTGATGGAGGAAAAGAGGGAGAGAAGGAGGAAGGAGCAGGTAGCTGGTGGATTTTCTGCTGATTCTTAGAAAGCAAGTTAAAGAGCTCTCAGGCAGAGCTGGAACTGTGGTTCAGTCCATGGGTCTTTAAGAAAGCACTGGTCCATGATACTGTGATATTCTTTCTCTTTTATTTGCCTTGATTTAGACTGAGCCCCTGTGTGTGGGATGAGTGTACAGATCATGATCTGAAAGAAAATGTCTGGCTGATGGGCACATGGAACTAAAATGTAGCTGATGTTCTGCTTACCACCACCCTGTGTAGCCCTAGCTCAGAGCTGTGTCAGCCTTAACAAAGGAGCGCCTTTTAAAATAATTCTTTTATATTAGTCCTCCCAGCTGGGGTGTCTTTATATAATTTTCACAAAAACCCAGTATGTTCTGGCAGCTGCTCCGAATTTACAATTCCACCTTCCATACCCAAACAGTTTGCTTTCATTCCACCTTTGCAAAGTACCCAAACTAGGATGCCCCTCACCTCCTTCATGTCAATTTAATTCCTGCCAGTGTTTATTTTTTTTTTATCTTAAATATTGTATTTTTCATCTCTGGAAGCTCAGTTTGGGTCTTTTTATATTTTCTATGTATGTCCTGAATATACTCACGCTTGTTTGTACCTTCTTGAACTATGGAATATATTTATGTTAGATATTTTAGTGTCCTTGTCTACGATTTATATTATCTATATATTTTGGGATCTATTTCTGTTGGCTGATTTTTCTTTTCATTATTTCTTGTATTTTCCTGATTCTTTGCATGTCTGGTAATTTTTAACTGAATGTCAGACATTGTGAGTTTTACCTTGTTGTGTGCTGAATTATTTTTATTTCCTTAAATGTTTTTGAGCTTTGTTCAGAGACTTATTTAAGTTATGTGGAAACATTTTGGCCCTGTTAAGACTTACCTTAAGTTTTGTTAGGCTTCCACAAGTCTTTAGTATTAGCTAATTTAAGCTTACTAACGAGGCAATGTCCTTCTGAGTACTCTACCTGATGCCCTGTGTATTATGAGATTTCTCTATTCTGGCTTCTAGGAATGTGAACTATTCTCAGTGCCGTTTGGGCTCTAGAAATTATTCTTCATGTCCATTTGCAGTGGTTCTTTCCCCAGCCTTGGATAGTCTCCCTACATGTACGTGCAATTCTGTACTCTGCTGAATACTAGAGGGAAAATCTCCAGATTCCCCTCTGTGCAGATCTCTCCTCTGTAATACTCTGCTCTGAAAACCCTAGCTCCTTTGGTTTCTCCAGACTTCCAATTATATCTCTTCAACTCAGAGAGACCACCAGGCTCTGCTTTGGATGCCCCTCCTTGCGCTACATCCTGGAAACTCAATTCAGGCAGTACGCTCATTTTTTTTCCCCTTTCACAGGAATCCTGCACCACCTGTAGTACAATGTCTGAAAACCATTGTTTCATATATTTTGTCTGGACTTTTAGCTGTCGAAGGTGGGAGGATAAATCTGGTCTCTGTTACTTTATCTTGACCAGAAGCTAAAGTGCCGCCTCATATCAATTTATAAAATGATTTTCTCTCATCCAAATATATATTGTTTTCACAATTTGAAGTACCTTTTTTATTTGCTTTTACAACAACTAGGTGTCTTCAGTAGGACAGATATTACATATTTATTTTAAAGGTAGAAGAACTGACGGCCAGCGAGTTCAAGGTGCCTGCCTGAGAAACTCATGCAGCAGGTGAATGGCAGAGCTGGTACCCAGAACCCAAGCCCCGTGCCCCACCCCCATGCTCATGTCCTACTGAACATTGAATCTCTCCACCTCTTTAGGTCTCCTTTACCACCCACCTCCCCAGAGACTCAGCCCTGTTTACCGCTGACAATCAGTGCATCAATCACACTTGTGATTTTAGAGAGCAAATTTCTCAGCACCGTTCTTAAGGGCTCATTATTTGTTGAACGAACAGAAAAGACAACAAGTTCCCCAGGGGCAAAAACTCTTTGATCTCCAAGGGTCCAAGGCAGGGTTTTCTTGGACATTTGTTCCTGCTGTCCCATGCATGCCACCAGGACTCTCAGTCCCAAGTGACAGAAAACCCAACTTAAATTGGTTAAAGCAAAAACAAGAATTGATTGGCTTTCCTGATTACGTTGGCTTCAGGCATGGCTGGCTTCAGCTGCTCAAATGCTTCTTGGCCATATCCCAGTTCCATTCTCTTGCATGGGCTTCACCCTCAGATAGGTTATCCTCATGAGGTACCAGAGTGGTACCAAAGTGGGCCATGGGCCCACATCTATGAAAAGAGAACTTCTCTTGCCAACAGTCCCAAAATTTCCAATTTTTACCCATACTGGATGAGTTGAGATCATCTCCTCACCCTTGAACAGATGACTGTGGCCAGGAGGATAGAATGTGATGGTTGGCTAAGTCTAGGTTAAGTGCTGACATTTGGAATAAGTGGGCATGGGGTGTTAGCCACATGGATGGGGAGTGGGGAATGGACACTTCTCTAGAAGACAGTTAAGTAACCATTGCCAGAACAAGGGGAGAATGAGTTTGGGCAGGCAGAAACAATAGTTAGCCACTGAATGCTCTTAGATTGTATGTGTGTGTGTGTGATGGTAGGTAACCATTACCTAAGACTTTCTCTGATAAGAAATACTTCCTAGGTACTTCTAGAACCACATGATCAAGTGAGACCTCTTTGTAAAGACTCCTGGGGCCCAAGGAAGGGAAACAACCCAGAGGAGAAAGCATATTCCTGGAGGAACTGATGTCCATTTCTGGGCTCCTGGCTGCCCACACATAGGATTGAATCAGACATTTTATAGGTCAGCCAAGCCTTCATTATCTCATCCCCTCATGGAGGCCATAGCTCAGGGTTAAATGAGACAAGAAAATGCTCAGGCCACTCATTTATTCATAATCTATGTGCTGAGCACTTACTACGTGCCAGGTACCACACTCAGGGCTATGCTTGGCTGAGCTTGCCCAGGCTGGGCATTGAGGACCCCTGGACAACAGGCTTGGGAAGCACAGCTCCATGGAGCTTGAAGTTCTGACCCAGAGAGAAGAGATGGCAAGCTGCCTACCCCAGGAGTCTGGGAAGAGACATGAGTGCTTGTTAGAATCTCCTAGCCTCCAGGACTGCATTGTAGATCTAGCAGCAAGGACAAGATCGTGTGCAATGATGTGACTCAGATTTTGGGTGCTTGGATGCTTGGGCATCTCCCTTGCTTCTACGGGGTGGTCTGCAATAAATTCTGGGAGATCAGGGCGGCAGGAATGAACCTGGCTCTAGTTCTCGATTCCTGGTGGCTTTGTAGCTCTGAGAACATCCTACCTACCACCCCCACTTAGTCTTCAAGGTCCAACTCTAGTGCCACCTCTTCCAGAAAACCTCTCTGGCTCCCCAATTAAGTTCTTTCCTCCTATTTCCCACAGAACTTTGACCTCTTTCGTGGCTAATACCAAAGTCCTCATTGTAGTATTGGTGATAATGATAGCAGTAATGACTGAGGATAATGATGATAATACAGATACCATTTACCAAGCAGATACTACCTGCCGAGAATTTTACATGCATTATCTGATTCAGTCCTCACTACGTCTCTGAGGTAAGCACTGTTGTTACCTCATTCCACTGAGAAGAATACAGTAGCACCAGGGATTCCCTGGTGGTCCAGTGGTTAGGATTCTGCACTTTCACTGCTGTGGCCCTGGTTCAATACCTGGTCGGGGATCTGAGATCCTGCAAGCTGAGTGGCATGGCCAAAACAAACAAACAAACCAATATCTGAAAGAAAGAAAGAAGGAAAGAAAGAAAGAAAGAGAGGAAGAAAGAAAGAAAGAAGAAAGAAAGAAAGAAAGGGAGAGAGAGAGAGAGGAAGGAAGGAAGGAAGGAAGAAAGGAAAGAAGGTTGCTAAAGAAATGCAGCTGATGTCTACATCTGCCTCCTGGCCACTCATAGGTTGAGCTAAGCTGGGATATTGAACCCGGACATTCTGATTCCAGAGCCCTGCTTATAACCTCACTGCACTCCTCCTAGTCAGTGCTTGTCTTCCCCAACAGCCCAAGTTCCTGGAAGAAAGACCAAGGTCTTGCTCATCTTCTCATTCCCACAATGTCCAGGATGCTGTTCAGCACCTAGCTGGTACCGAGAGAACCATCCCTGAATTAAGTGCCTGGATGTGTAACCTGCACCCTGAGATATAAATACAGTTGTTTACATTGAAGCTTCTCCTCTCCCAGGCTCCTCTTTTCCTGCATCGAGACTAATAGCTCATGTAAACAATATTAATCTTCTGGAAGAGACAGCTGCCTTGGCAGAGGGACTGCAAGGCTCTCAGCTCAGGATCTCCCTATACAGGAGAGTTGGCTACAGCATCTTGGCCCAGCATGGCCCTTTTGCTCTTTGTGTCATTCATCATCCATGGAACTAATTGTTTGTCACTGTTAGAAACACGTCTCTGCTTTCAGTATCAGCGTCTTGGGGGAGGAGTTGGTGGACTTTCACTGGAGGCAACCACCCAGAGGTGTAAGCTGGGGCCTAGAGTCACAAATCCACAGCCCCGTTCATGAAGGGTTAAGGAGTGGGTTAATGACAGAAACCCAACTCAAGATGACTCAAGCACAAAGGATGAACTGTCTCATATAACTGGAGGCCACAGGGCAGTCTCTAGAGGCTCGGGTGATGTTGCTTTCTCTCTGTCTCTCTCCCTGCCTCTCTCACTTCTTAGATTTTTTCCATGTGTTGGCCTCAATTTCTCCTACCACTGAGGGACTCTCCCCTTGCAGTGCAGGGCGAGTAGGCATTGCCTTATCCGGCTCTAGGTATAATATCATCTATTTCTGTAATGTCCAAAGAAAGAGTGCTTCTCCAGCTAGTATTGGAGGAAAAAGAAATCCACGCTGGCCTCTGACTGACCCACATCTAGGCAGTGATTGCTGTCTGTGGGGAGGGAGACTGTGATAAGCCAGGCTTGTGTCGTGTGCCCATTCTTTGGTCCTTGAGGTAGGGCAGTGTGATTGGCAACCCCTCCAGAGCACGTGGAGTGGGGAAGGGGGAATTCACCAGTAGAAGCTGTTGGCTTTTGCAGGATTGAAAGGTCTCTGTCAGGCAAAACAACTGATATTCCCTATGGACTCTGGAGGTGCCACGGACCTAGTGGTCCTAGTAGATGAGACCCCCCTGCTGGGGTCTGAGCCTTCAGGCTGAGGTTGCTCTGATAGCTGCCAAAGACCTCTTTGCCTCTTTAGCAGAAGGACCTCTGGCCTGTCCTATCCTCGTACCTTCTCCAGCCTACAGCTCAATATACAAGGGACTTTCTGGGTCCTCAGTGCGAGAGGAAGCTACTGAGTCCAAGTTTTAAAAAAATATTCATTGTTATTTAGATCATTGTAGATTCACATGCAGTTGTAAGAAAACATTCAGAGGTCACTTGCACACTTTGTCTGTTTCCCCCAATGGTAACTTCTTGTAATGTTATCATAACTGGGATGTTGACATTGACACAAAAATGAAATAAAAGCTCCCAACGTTTGGCTTTTCCCAAATGTTTTGTTTTGCCTTTTTTTAAATCTCCTCTCCGTCTGTGAGCAAGAACTGGAAAGTGAGGAGACTTCCCAGTGGTAACCAGCATAGACAAGCTCCAGAGAGACCTGACCCAAGGTTTTAAACAAGCTGAATCCTGGTGTGGGACATTGAAGATGCAACCAGCTTATCAAGGATTTGAGGCCACACTAAGGAATTTCCAGTGAACCTCAACACCAGGGCTTGGACCCCTTCCTCAAGGTGGGAAGCCCTGAGTTTCTTGAACTTTCTCCTCACCTTCTTGGCAATGACTGAGCTATCACTTCCATAGAGCAGTTCCTGGGGAGGTGCAGATTCTGAATCACCCCCGTTTGTGGTTCTTGCAGACCATCCATTCAGCACACAGCGCTAAGCCCACACTTAACTAATCCGCCCTGCTGTCTTAGCTGTCCGTCCACCCAGAGATGATATTCAAAATATTTAGCAACTTCTGTGGCAGGGGCACCAGCTAATCAGATAGTATGCCAGTCAGCTATAGCACCAGCGCCCTGCTCTGCCAAGTGTCAACCCTTCAGTTGTTGGGCTGTGGAGAGATGTGGGACTCTCAGAAGATGGCCCAAGGCAGCTGGGGTTGCAGAAGAGCCTGTGGGGAAGTGCATGGTCATAGCTGTTTAAAAATAAGAATGGAAAAAAAATAAAATAAATAAAAATAAGAATGGAATTATTTTAAGGTCTTAAAAACCGATACAGATCCACCAGTGTGCATGGACTGGGTGTCTGTCCTGCTTCTCCCCTTATCCCAAATGTTCTTGATTGCTGGGTTCATGCACGTCAGGGACCATGTGTGCATCTTGGTTACCACTGGACATAGTGTCTTGCCCTGTAGGTGCCCCATAAATTTTAGTTGAATTGGTATATGCGTGGTAAGCCCTGCATATGCCAGAAAGCTACCTCTGATCACTTTGAGTAATAGTGATTTTTCTCCCTTCTCTCACCTCTTATGTAGTGTAGACCAGACCAATGCATAAACACTAAGGAAGAACAAAGAGTAAGACATAGCAAGGTCTCAGTCTGGGAGGCCTGTCTTCCTTTTCCCTCCCTCCCTTCCTTCCTTCCTGCCTTCCTCCCTCCCTCCCTCTCTCCCTCCCTTTCTTTTGCTTCAACAAAATATGCTTTGTTCTAAGCAGTGGGGATGGAGCAGTAAACCAGACAGACAAAATATGGGCTCACATAGAACTCATATTCCAGGAAAATAGAGCAAACCAGAAAGTGCAGGAGCCATCAGGGCAGGCTGCGTGGATGAAGGGGGCTTATAAAATGAGTAAGGTTTGGGTATTAGGAACAAAGGATAAGACGACCATGAAGTAGAGCAATAGCAGGGCCGTTAGAATGGAGGTGGGAATACGTTCCGTGTGTGAGGGTGACCGTGAGACCAGCTGAGTTGGCTGAGAGTGGTGTGCTTGGCTGGGAGTAGCAAGGTATTGAAGGAGACACATGCATGAACTAGTCATGGTTCTGGATCACCAGGAGTCACAGATGGGGGAGGAAATGGGCATGGGAACCATTGTCAGGTAATGTGATCTGTACTCTAGTAGGACTCAGCGTGGGAGGGGCTCTGGAGGGTGTGGGGCAGAGGAAGAGAGGGAGAGCAACAGAGCTGGAAGGAGAGGGTGGCCCCAGGTTGGGATGGGCACTCAATGCCCTGAAAACAAAGCAGAGCAGTCATCGAAGGGTTCTGAGCAGGGGAGTGACAAGATCAGGGTGGATTCTGCGGAAGTGTGAGGAATAACTGGGGAGAACAGAGCTGCCGGACATGGTGATCACATGGGGGATCATTGAGGTAGTTCAGGTGAGAGGTGGGGACAGCCAGGCTAGGGCTGTGGCTGTAGGATGAAAAGGCAGGGCAGGCTGTAGAGGCGTTCAGAAGCCACCCTGGGAGACCCACCGTACGTAGGGGATGGGAAGAGGGACAGGTTTGGGAAGACTGCAATTTGGGGCCCGGGGGTGGGGTGACTAGTGATGGCAGAAACCAGGATTGGGAACACTGGGTGCGCCACCAGTTTTGAGGTAGTGCAGACAGTAGTGATGGGTGGTGGTGGACGGGAAGAAGTAAAGAGCTGCATTTCAGACCTGTTGACTTAGAACAGCCTTCTGGACTTTCTGATGGGGATGTTCCAGGGACAACTGTTGATGGGATGGAACAGAGACAGGGTGATCACCCGCCACAGAATGAAATCTCTTGTGTAGAAAAGAGAACCACTGGTCTGCCCTTCAGGACCCCAAGGTGTAGAGTGAGGAAGGGCAGATGGTGCCCTGTAAGCCGTCTCAGACGGGCAATGCGCTGTGACGATATTCTGAGGCGTGATGCTGTGACCTCTAACTGGGGTCCTCAATCCTTCCTCCCTGAGACTGTCTCTAGACAAACCCATATTTTACATCTGCCTCATCCTGATATCCCCAACCTCCCAGCACCAATTAATGTATCAGTGGGCCTAGGGAATTTTCACCCAAGATGTTACTTCTGAAGGGAGCATCTGGCAACATCTTTAATTTTATTTGGTTTCTTCTTTTTTTCCCAAGGAACATCCTGAGGGGAGCAGATGGCAATAAGAAAGGGCAGATCGATGCTAAGGAAAGTGGTCTGGTTTGCCCTTGGATTCTCAGACTCCTATTCTCTGTTCTTGAGAATAGTTGTTAGAAGTAAGCTTCTAAGGCTAATTTTCTGTGTCTGTGTGTCCCAAATATCTCTGGGGAGTTGGAGCTTATTTGTTTGACTTGTTTATAGCTGTATTTCCAGACTTCAATGCAGGACCAGGGCCACTTGCAGATGCTCCAAAAATGTGTTCATTTATTCGACAAATATTTACTGAGTGCCACCCAGAGGCTAGGCACTTTTCTGGGTATTAGGGATACAGCAGTGAACAAAACAAGCAAAAATGTGAGCCCTCATGCAGCCTACATTCTAGTCATTTTGTTGACTGGTCATTAACAATCAAATTTCTGATCGCTCCTTTATGCCAGGCAGTGCTGGGGATACAGTGGTGGTCCTGCCCTCCGGGGGTTAATATCCCAGCGGTAGCGCAGGGTCCCATCAGGTCTGCACGTCAGTTAAGATTCCTTGTTTACAAGCCACGGGAACAGATGCAGTTTACCTCCAGCAAAGGGCAATTTATCGGAAGGCTATTAGGGAGGGGAGAAGAGAAGGGAGGCACTGCTGGTTGCCTAATGTCAGAATCATGTCCCCCATCGCCTTTCTCATGGGTGACAGAGCCCTGATTATGGACGTGTGTTCACAAAATTAACCCACCTTGATAACCGCTAAAGCTTTCAACTGCTGGTCATGTGAGGTGATAAAACCTCCATCCTGTTTGAAGGCTGTCGTTTGAAACCATGAGCGGGCTAGCTGAAAAGAAGGGGTGGGACAAGGCTTAGAGACAAGCAGGAGCCTAAAAGTTTGGGCAGGTCGAGGTGCAGGACACAAGAAAACAGCATTCTCATGGCCAGAATTAATTACCCCTCCACCCAGAACACCGACATAGCAAAGCAAGATTTTCTCCATTAGAAATACACTGGTCATTAAGGCAGGAAATTGCTTCTAGGAGACAAAATCGAACAGCTGTGCGTTATACTCTACAAGGGGAAGTTGCAAAGGACCCACCCTGTGCTCTGAGTTGCTCCGAGTGATGCCTGTCCTCTTTGGAGACATGGTGTAGTGTGGTGGGAAGAAGACTGAGCAAGAGGCTTAACTTGAAAAACAAAATTTACGAACAGTAAAACCATCTCCTCCCTTTGGGGTGCACAGTTCTGTGGGTTTGAACACACAGACACCATTACAATCAAGTTACGGAACAGTTCTCTCTCCCCAGAAATTCCACCATGCTACCCCGATGTGGTGAAACCCTGACCCTATCCTAATCCCTGGCCACTGCTGATCGGCTCTCCATCCCTATAATTTTGCCTTTTCATATGTCATGTAAATGGAATCACGGTGTGCAGTCCTTTCACTCAGGATCACGTCTGTGGGAGGAACATTGTTGCAGGCATCAATAGCTTGTTCCTTTTTATTGCTGAGTAGTATTCCAGGGTATGGATGTACCAGTGTTTCTTTATCCATTCATCCATTGAAGAATATTTAGGTTGTTTCCAGTTTCGTAGTGATTATAAACAAAGTTGCTGTAAACATTCATATACAGGATTTTGTCTGAGGACAAGCTTTTACTTCTTTGGGTAAATACCTAGGAGTGGGATTGCTGGGCCATATGGTAGGTTTATGTTTAACGGCCAAATTGTTTTCCACAGTGCTGTACCATCTTGCATAAGAATGTATAAGTGTTCCAGTTACTATGCATCCTTGGCAGTACCTGGTATTATCAGGGTTTGGGTTTTTCTTTTAAGGTGTTCTAATAGGGGTGAGATGGCATTGCCCTGTGGTTTTAATTTGCCTTTCCCAATAACTCATGGTGTTGATTATCTTTTCATGTGCTTTTAGGCCATCCACATCTTTTCTCTGTGAAGTGTCTGTTGAAACATTTTGCCCTCTTTTTAATTGAGATTTCATTTTCTTATTGTTGAGTTTGAGAGTTCTTTATGCATTCTGGGGACAAGCACTTATGTAATTTGTAGACATTTTCTCTCAGTCTGTATCTTGTCTTTTCATTTTCTTAACGGTGTCTTTTGCAGAGCAAAAGCTTTTAATTGTAATGAGGTCCAATGTATTTGTTTTTTTTCTTTTGTGCTTTGGTGTTTAGTGTAAATCTCTTTGTATAACCCAAGGTCACAAAAATGTTCTCCTATATGTTCCTTTAAAAGTTGTATAGTCTTTTATTTTATATTTAGGTCTGTGGTCCATTTTGAGTTAATTTTTGTGTAAGGCGTGAGGTGTACACCAATGTCCTTCCCTCCCTCCTTCCCTCTGGTCTTCTCTTCCTTCCTTTTTCTTTCCTTCTTTTTGTTTTTTTCATTTGTTTGTTCTTTCTTTTGGCATAAGGATGTTCAATTGTTCTATATCATTTGTTGAAAAGACAACATTGAATTGCCATTGAATTTTCTCCATTTCTCCGTTGAATTGCCTTTGCATCTTTGTCAAAAATCAATGGACTAAACACAACATTGTAAAGCAGTTATACTCCAATAAAGATGTTAAAAAAAAAGTCAAGGGGTATGTTTTACTTTAAATTTTGGTACTGGATTTCTTATGTAAACCCCTTGCTAAAATTTTTTAACAACCATAATGAAAAAGAGAAAAAAATCCCAATATGGAATTCTTTTTTTTAACATCTTTATTAGAGTATAATGGCTTTACAATGCTGTGTCAGTTTCTGCTCTATAACAAAGTGAATCAGTTATACATATACATATGTCCCCACATCTCTTCCCTCTTGCAACTTCTTCCCTCCCACCCTCCCTATCTCACCTGTCTAGGTGGTCACAAAGCACCAAGCTGATCTCCCTGTGCTTCTTTGACAAGGATCCACCATTTAGGGGCAACATAAATTCTTCAAAGGATACATAATAAATGTAGAAAAAATAATCAAAAAAAAAATCAATGGACTGTACCTGTGTGGGTCTGTCACTAACTCTCCATTCTGTTCCATTGATCTATGTGTCTATTGGTCAATAAATACCATACTATACTGTAGTTTTATAATGTCTTAAAATTGTACAGTATGAATTCTCCAACTTGCTCTTCTTTTCAAAAGGATTTGACTACTCTAGCTCTTTTGCTTTTCTATATAAATTTTAGAAGTAATATGTCATAACTATGGTCCTACTGGGATTTTGATTATAATTGCATCAAATATCTAGATCAGTTTGGGAGAGAATTATTGGTTTCTTAACTACATTGAGTCTTGCATTCCACAAGCACAGTATTTCTCTCCAATCATTTAGATCTTCTTTGAATTCTTTCATTAGTGTTTTGTAGTTTTCAGCACACATAGTCTGCACACATCTTTGTTAGATTTATATCTACTTAGCTACTTTCTATTTTTGGAGCAACTGTAGATGCTATTTTTTAATATTGCAGTTTCCAATTGCTCATTTCTGGATTATAGAAATACAGTGGATGTTTTCTACGTTGCCCTTGAATCTATCTCATGACCTTGCTAAACTCACTTATTAGTTCTAGTCTTTGTTTTTTATAGATTCCCTTGGGATTTTCTAAGTAGACAATCATATAGTGCGTAAATAGAGACAGTTTTGTTTCTTCCTTTCCAATCTCTATGTCTTTTTTGTTTTTGTTCTTATTGCCTGGGATAGGCCATCTAGTATGATACTGAATAGGAGTCATGTGAGTGAACACCCTTTCCTTGTTTGCAATCTTAGGATGAAAGCAAGCATTTTTTTCACCATTAAATATGATGTCAGCTATAGGGTTTTTGTGGATGCCCTTTATCAGGTTAAAGAAGTTCTCTTCTATTCCTGGTTTTCTGAAAGTTTTCATCATGGTTGGATGCTGAACTTTTAAATGCTTTTTCTGTGTCAATTGATATAACTATGTGATTTTTCTTCTTTAATGTGGTAACGTGAAGATTGCAATGACTGATTTTCAAATGTTGAACCAGCTTTGCATTCCTGGGATAAACTGCATTTAGTTGTGATGTATCAATATTAATACTTTTTTGTATATTGCTGAATTCAATTTGCTAATATTTTGATGAGGATTTTGTGTCTGTATTCACGAAGGATATTGGTCTGTAGTTTTCTTGTATTGTCTTTTATTACGTTCTGGCATCAAGGTAATGTTGGCCTCATAAAATAAGTTGGATAAGTTGGGAAATGTTCCCTCCTATTCTCTGGAGGAATTTGTGTAGAATCTTCTTTAAATGTTTGGTAGAATTCACAGAGAAACTATCTGGGCCTAGAATTTTCTTTTTCAGAAGGTTTTAAACTATAATTTCAGGTTCTTATAGGTAGGACAGTTGAGGTTACCTACTTTTTCTTGGGCAAGTTTAGCAATTTGTGTCTTTCTGGGAATTAAGCAATTTCATCTAAGCAGTCAAATTCATGTGTATAGCGCTGTACATACTATTCTCTCATTAAACTTTTAATGTTTGTAGAGTCTATACTGATAGCCTTTCTTTCACTTCTCATAATGGTATTTGTGTCTCTTCTTTGTCTTTGAGAGTCTGGCTGTCAGTTGGTCAGTCTTACTGATACTTGCAAAAAAAAAAAAAAGACTTCAGTTTTCATTGATTTCTCTATTTTTCTGTTTTTAGTTTCATCAATTTCCACCCTTACCATTATTTTCCCTTTCCTTCTATTGGCTTTGGGTTTATCTTTCTCTTTTCCTAGGGTAAAAACTAGGTTATTAATATGATATCTTTCTTTTTAAAAATAAAAGCACTTAATGCTATAATTTCTAAGCACTGCTTTACCTGCATCCCATACATTTGATATATTGCATTTTATTTTTGTTCAGTTATTTTTCAAACCATTTTCTAATTTCCCTTGAGGTTTCCTTTTGACCCACAAATTATTCAGAAGTGTGTTGTTTAATTTCCAAGTATTTGAGGACTTTATCCAGATAGCTTTCTTATTGATTTCTAGTTTAATTCCAAGATGTTTAGGATTTGAGTCTCATGCCCTACAGCTGGAGGTAGAAATTGTGGATACTTTGGGAGGGTATCTTGATAATTGTAGCAAAAGCCTTAGAAATTTTCATATACTTGGACCCAACAGTTTCACTTGTTTGCTCGGACCCTAAGGAAATATTCATGAAGGCACACATACATTTGTGCAGTCCTCCAAATTTGGAAAAACCTAAACGCCAAACAATAGGAATAGGGAACTGGTTAGCTAAAGTATGGTTATCCAAACAATGAAATGTTATGCAGCCATTAAAACTTTTTCTGAGGAAGAATGTGGAGTGCCATGGGAAGGAGCTGATGATCTATATTAATTCCTTTGTTGTCTGTCATCTCCCCACTGGGATATAACCTCAATGAAACAACAAACATTGCTTCTCTTCTTTATTGCTATTTTTACTGTATTTTCACATCGTAAATACTCAGAAATATTTAAGTAAATAAATTGGAAAAAGTATATTTTATCATTAGTATGTCAGTATTCTATACATATGCATATTATGTACCTATTATATATTATACATATGTGTATGTATACATGTATATACGTGTGTATGTACACATCTGTGAAACCTGGTCCCTCTCTTTATATGTGAGTTGCATTCTTGCTCCTACTTTGCCTTTAAGTTATGTGCATTTTCCCCCTTTTCCCTGTGACTCACTCTAGATCCATTTCACCCTGCTGCTCTTCCACGCTTGTGGAGCAATCCCTACTTGGGGGCTGTTTACAGTCATCATTTCTGATCACTAATTATGATGATGTCCTCACACTTAGTAGGCACAAGCCACCTCATTTTTCTGAAGGACAAGTGTGGACAAATGTAACTTTCTCCTCAAGGCCCAAGGTGAGTTAATGGCCAAGGGGGATCTCGGGCCAGGGTATATTACTCCCATCCCAGCGACCTTCCCTTCCAAGGCCTTGCTCCTACAGCCCTGTCCTTTCAAAGATAATGACTCTGGGGCATCTGGGGCCCCTGATTCCACTTGAGGCTGTGAGCCCCTCATCAGAAGTGTCTGGGCTGTCAGCATCCCATGAAATGCCACAGTGGCCTTGCACTCTTGCTGGTTCTTACATTTCCCAAATACCAAAAGGCCACAGTCTGCCATAGCAACTAACAGTCTGAGAAACGTAATTGCTTTTTAAAAGATATTGGGCAACCGGGCCACTTGTGCTTTGCCATTCTCTAGCTTTTATAAAACAACACAAAATACTGCAGGAGACACCCAAAGGCCCTCAGCAGGCTTCAGTGAAAATAAAATGGGCTTGGGGGTGAACGGATCAGGGGTCTGGTTTTGTCACTGTGTGAACTCAGGCATGTGACAGTCTCTGAACTTCACCTGCCCCACCTGTGAAATAGGGACACGTGGGCATTAAATGTGGTATCACAGATGAAAGGATGGGTACCTTGTGTCTGGGAAATAGTGAGGGCTCAGTACAGAGGATTTGTTGTGCATCCATCCCGCTGACAACTGTGCTCAGAATTACCTTCTAAACGTCCCACCTTCAAGGGAAGAGCACACCATTGGAATCAAGGTGAGCTCTACCTGACTCACACCTTCCTCACCTGTTTGGCTTGTTCCCCTTTCGCCAGTTCTTCCTTCTCCAATATCTTGCACATCTCAGTGGTCTTTGCTGATGGGGGGAGATCTTGCAGCTTCTCCAGCTTCCTTTTGGGATAAGAGTGTAGGGAGATATAAGTGGGACTTTTTACCTTCTCAAGGTTTGTTTTGCAAAATCTTTGCCAACTTGGAATTGACCATGTGAGCTGACACTGGATGTCATGGGAGGACACTTAGGTTTGGTGAAGTTTTCTCTGGAGCCCAGAATTTGGGAGACCCTTTGATCCTGAAGGAGACTTTCCAAAGCAGACTGTCCATACCCACCACAGGCTTAGTGGGGAAGGACAGTGTGGACCTTGGGGACTCAACCCTCCTGCCCGACATCCACTCATGCTTTGGTGTCCCCACTCCCTTGGCCAGTATCTGGGGCCTCAGTCCATGACAACAGCACTCTCTCCTTTGTAGCACATGTGTCTGCTTTGTTTCTACCCTCCCAGCCGACCAGGAGCATCTGAGAGCTAGGACCACCGAGCTGCCATCTCTCTCCTCCCAACTCAGAGCTCAGTAATTGGCCACTGGAAGCAACACTGAAGGATGAGGTCATTTGAATCCTGAACTGATAGCTGCTTTGTGCAAAGGAAAGCGATGCCCCCAGCCACACACACACACACCTGAAGATACGCCTCCTTCCAAGGGAGGTTTGGCTAAGGCACTTTGTTCTTCGGCACAGAGCAAGCTAGTGGCATCACGTTTGAGTGGCCTCTGAGTGAGCAAAATGTTCTGCTTTCGATCGTCACTCTTCAAACAGCATGTTATTGTCATGCTTCTGCCTCTTTTTAATAAAGAAAAACAAGAAGGGGTTTTGCACGTGCAAAATTAACACAAATCAAAACTGCGCTTCTCTGATCCATTCTGGACTCTGATCTGCACCGGCCTTTTTATTTTCCCACTGAGAATGTACAGCTCAGGAAGGATTATGGAGGGAGAAAACCGCTTACCACTTCCCATTTGATTAACACAATTTAATGCGGCAATAATGCCAGGGAAGTTCATTACTGGGGAAAGGCTCTGATGCGGCTGCCTATGGTGTCTGGGGACTGGGTCTTTTTATTTAAAACGCAATCAAGCACCTACAGTGAGAGGATCTGTGAAATTCTGCCTAAGCTGGGGAAAGTGGAATTTCCATTTAGTATAGACAGAAAAAAATCCCTTCTGTTTGTACAGCTTTTGACAGTTTTTCATTCCACCTGCAAATATTTAGTGTGGCTTATTAAGTTCAAAACTCTGGGATGCAAAAAAGGAGCAAAGGACCCTACCCTCATGGCGCTTACAGCCTAGAAGGGAAGGAGGATGTTAGCCAAAGTGAGCGCGTTGGTGAAGGACGTCATAAGGGGAAGGACGGGGGTATGAGAGCAGGTGAGTCAGTAATATGGCATCTGTCTGGGCAATCAGGGAAGCCTACCTGGAGGAGATGACATATGAGCCGAGATCAGAAGCACGAGTAAGAGTTGATTTGGAATCGGTGACCAGGAGAGGGGCAGAGTTTTTGAGGCCGAGAAACAGCCTGTGTGACATTGTGAGGCAGGCAGCAGCCTGAGCTGTGAGCAAAGCTGTCAGGTGGCCACAGTGTCTGGGCAGATGGAGGGTAGGTGGCAGATGGGGGAGGGGGTTGGCGAAGAGTACATCAATGCACCCCAGCCTCCTCGCCTCCAATTCAGCTGCAGCTGGGTGTGGAGGATGGAGGGTCACCCTTATGGTCAGAGAATGATTAGAAGTGCGTGGCCTCCATCTCAGAGGATCCCCCACCCCTCAGTAACAGTGGCTTAGAAGGCCCAGGCTCAAGACCCAACCCTGTGTCTCCTCAGATTTGTGACCTTGGCAGTGTCATTCAGCTCACCCGTGCCTCCATTTCTGATCTGCAAAATTTTGTCATTGTGGTCACTCTTGTCTTGCCTCACAGCACTGTTGGATAAAAGAAATAAAACAGTAGGCTCAAGCAGTTTCGAGGCATTCTGGAGCATATCAGGGCTCCTGGCATCAATCATTAATGGGACACAGGACACAGGACATGGCTGGGCAAGAGCAAGGAGCCATGAGTTGCAGTGAGATTGGGAAGATTCTGTCCAGCCTCTAGGAATAAGACTGAGGTCTGCTGAGGAACGGGCTCTCTGAAATAATCCTCATGTTAGTCATGAGCAGGTAAATTATGCTGCAGTAAATACAATCCCAAAGTCCCTGAGTTAGTACCGCCCAAGTTATTTCTTATTCACACGAGGCCGATTCAGTCTTGGGCAACTGTCCAGGGCAACCGTCCTGTGTGCTGTGAGTTCACAGTTCAGGCTGAGGGAGCCTTGCCCATAGCTGCAGGGCCACGGTGGAGACAGCACACCAGCTCTTAATTGCTTCCCCTGGAAGGGACCTGTGACACTTCTGCTTTTGTTCCAGTGGCCAAAGCAGGTCACATGGCCACACCTCACCTCAAGGATAGGCAATTCTGCACCTCTTTGTCCCAAGAACATGCATCCTGGCTGCCAGCATCCTGCTTCTTCTAAGCCGGCTCTCCTGCTTTTGTCCCCATAGCATTTTATCACCTATGACACATCACATCGTCTGTTTCTTATGCCGATTGTTTATTTCCTGCTCTCTCATGCCACCACCTAAAATATGGAGGCCACAAGGCAGGGATCTTGCTTTGTTTTGTCCTTGGTGTTTTCCTAATGTCCAGAATGGCGCCTGGCACGTATCAGGTGCTCAATAAATATTTGCCAAAGGTCCAAAGGGACTGCCCAGTAATGCCTGAGTTCTTCCAGTGTCTGTGGCCCAGAGAGCGGAAACCTCTTGTCTGGATTATCATGTTCATTATCATTTAGGGGAACTAAACTCCTCCAAAAATGTGGCATCTCTTGGTCAGCTTCTCTGCCTATCAGGATGTTAATGATAAAGAAAAACAACTGGGCTTCCCTGGTGGCGCAGTGGTTGAGAGTCCGCCTGCCGATGCAGGGGACATGGGTCCGTGCCCCAGTCCGGGAAGATCCCACACGCCGCGGAGCGGCTGCGCCCGTGAGCTATGGCCGCTGAGCCTGCGCGTCCGGAGCCTGTGCTCCGCAACGGGAGAGGCCACAACAGTGAGAGGCCCGCGTACCGCAAAAAAAGAAAGAAAGAAAAACAACTAATTGAGGCTCAGAGAGAGGAAGGGCATTATTTCAGGGGGGCTGCCACGAAGAGCAAGGCAAACCAGAGGAAGCAGGAGAACGCACCTGGCAGCCAGCGGGTGGGAGCTGCATTTTCTTTCACTCCCTGGACACTCATGAACGGCAGAAAAGGACCAGCTCTCTCTCATGTTCCCTGAATGGCGAAGGCAGAGGCTGTCTTGAGCAAGAACAAATTGTCCTGACCCGTGGATCGGGATCAGAGAATTGAAGTAGAGGCTGGACAGGAGTCAGACACATGGAGCTACTGGGCTTGACTCAACGGCCCCCGAGGGAGAAGACCCGCCTGGAAGGCCGGTAGAGGTTTCCTCCTCGCTTCCTGGCTGCGGCGAGTTTAGCTTTCCCATCCTGCAGGTACTGTCACCCGCAACCTTAGGAGCGCACTTCACTTCCCCCTTGCAGGCAGAAGACACAAGATGCATCTGTATTTAGCCTCTGCTGTCGGGGAGAAGAAAGCCGCGTGAGCCTCTTCTAACTGGCTGGAAGCCTGGCCTGGCTGTGGAGCCACCTGGGTCATGCTGGGTGATGCTGACAAGCTCTTCGCCTGCGGGAAGTTTTATCTGCCAGGCCTCTAATAAACTCTTCACTGCAGTTGCTCACACCTGGGGACCTTTACCCTCTGCGGGGGGCCTCCCTGTGTCCCAGGTGTTTCTTTACTGCCTTGAGAATTCAGGCAAGAGTTGGCTGCGATTTGATTAGCACTGGAGATGTCAAAGCACACCACCCGGCCACTGTCTCCCTTGGGACAATAGGAAGACTTTGTTTATGTTTGGTATTTGCTCTGTCCCTCTCCTGTCACTCTGCAGCAGTAATTATATTCTCCCTTCTTTCTTTCTTTGGATGTTTCATCTGTGATGGTGGAGTAGCCACGTGGGCTTGTGGATCTGACTTGGGCGGCATGTGAGGAAATGGTAAGAACGAGGTGGCTTACGTTGTGTGACGCTCTGACCTTTCCGGCGCCTCCACGTGCGTGTTTTATCGTCACAGCTTCCCCGCCAGGAAAGCCCGACAAGGGGGATTGTCCCTCTATTTGCAGATGGAGCTCTTTGGGCTCAAAGAGGAGCAGGGACTTGCCTCAGGGTCCAGAGTGAGTTACAGACAGACTTAGTGAGAATCCAGCTGGCCTGGATTTTGTTTTTTAGTGTGTTTGACAATATTTAGTGAGTTGCTACCATGTGCCAGGTGCTTTTCCAGGGGCTGGTGAGAGGCTGATGCAGAGTAGATCGGGGTTGTGCTCTCTGGGGTTGACATTCTTGGGATCCATCTGAAAATAGAGGCAGATTTAGGATATTCACATGCATAATGCAAAATGGTTGTCTTTTCTTATGTGATTTTTAAAACAAGGCTTAGGGTACAGAGTTCTCACTCTGTGTCTATCTCCATCTCTCTCTTTCTCTCCCTTCCTCCCTCACCCTCCCTCTCTTTCTCTTCCTTTTTCTTTTCTGTTAGGACTTGGGGAGATCCAAGTTCACTGCCATGGCCATCTACTACTTTTCTTTCTTCCCTAATGATTTCAATAACTGTTGGTACAATGCACCATAGGCTTTTTCTTGCAAAGGAACAAAAGGTGAACTGTTAATATGATTTTATTTGGGCTCAGATTGGATAAGGAAGACCTTTTGTTTCCTACCTTTCATACTCAAGTCGGCACTCCTTAATTAAATTGAGCTTGTGGAAAGTGAACTTTGGGGGGAGGGAGACTCCTGAGAATAGAATACGTTTTAATCAAATATAGGCAATAAATAAATAAGCAAGAAAAGAGCTATTAGATAAAGAAACACCCTGCACACTTCCAGATGAGAGCCCTTGACGGAAAGGTGATTTGCTTTTTCTTTTGGGTGAACGTGCACACTTAGAAAGAAAACAGGGCCACTTGGACAAGATCATTTACCACCCCCAACCCAGACACCCTGAGAATGGGGAAGAGCCTTGCTGATTCTGCTGCCGTGGACCACCGCCGCGGTTTTCTGCAATTAAAGCACGAGGGGCTGCCTGATTTCGCTGAGCTTATGCCTCACCTGGCCACGAGGGGGCGTAGAAGAGTCACTTTTCTCTGCGTGGAACGGTAAACCTGGGGGGCCTCTCACCTCTGGGCCAGGTGTGGCCAATGATTTTGTCTGCTGGGCTTGGGGGCACTGAAAGGGAACTGAACATCTGCCTGCGCATGGGAGAAGCTGGTTCACCCCAAGACCCCAGAGGTACAGGGAAGAAATGGAGTGGGAACATTGTGATGGGTGACGGTACGGACTTTGAAGGCTCTGAGACTTACTTTGTGTGTGATTGTAAGTGAGCTACTTTGCCTTTTGAATCTCAGCTTCCTAATCTGTAAAATGGGGATATAACCTTATACAACTGTTGAGAGGAGTCAATGAAATTACAAATATAATAAGTTGAGTGTGAAAGTGATAGGTGCTCAATGGTTATTATGATACCTCTGTCCCTCCCCAATACCCAACCTGGCCCCAAAACGTGCTGCCCGCAAGGAATCCAGGCGTATCCCACTGCCTCTTTTCCTTTGTGTTTTTTACAGAAAGTTATAATGAAATATATGGTAAGTCTTTTAATGGAAATTGTCTTTGGCTATAAAATATATGTATTCATGCATTCATGTAACTGTTGAGTGCCTACTGTGGGTCAGGTACTCTGGACATGAAATGGAGAGTAAAAAGCAGACCTAGCAGATGCTCTCATAGAATTTCCAGTCCAGACCAGCGCTGTCTGATAGAACTTTCCATGATGATAGAAATGTTCCATATCTGTGTGCCCAATATGGTAGCCACTAGCCACATGTGGCTACTGAGCCCTTGAAATGTGATTAGTGACAGGAAGCAGAAATTCAATTAAATTGTATTTGATTTTAATTGATATAAGTTAAAATAGCCATACATGACTAGTGGCGAATCTATTAGTGTGGGTCTAGAGGATAAATGTGAAAATGTTTAGCACAGAGCCTGGTGCCCATTCAGTACTCAATAAGTGCACACTTCCTTTCCTTCCCTCCACTGTGTGGCCCCTGGTACCTTGTGTGTAACTCCTCTGCTGCTAATACACCTTCTTGGGGATGAGTGAGGTCATCCAAATAGACTCTAGAAAGGCAGGCGCCAGTTCAGATTACTTTATGTATGCCTGGCAGGATTTTGCACACATTAGGTGAGACAACGTGGTGGAGGGAAGGGAACATGCTTTGGAGCTAAGTGGAAATGATTTTAAATCTCGGCTCCATCACTTACCAGCTGCAAGATAGGAGCAAGTTACTTAACCTCTCAGTTTTCCCTTCTGTTAATTGGGGTGATGATCGCCACTTGGGTGGTTGTGAAGACAGATGAGATCGTGCAGGAAACGAACCCATGACACAAATGGTCTTCAAGGATGAGAAATCCAATTGGAAGCCAAATATGGTCAACCCATGATGAGGCTTCTTTGGACATTCCTAGCCTGAGAGATGTACCCCCTGTGGTGTGACTCTGTTGTTCTAACCTTGTTGATTGGCCAGCCTGTGAGCACCTGATTCCAGATAAGCCAATCATGTTTCTTTCAAGAGATTTAAAAAGTACAAGACCTAAGGGAGCAGGCCAGCCCTTCTCTGGTGGTGGGAGCTGAGAGAAGTGAGGCCCAAAGCTAGCTGCACCAAGATTCCCCCAACCCCCAGGCGGAGGGAGCTGGTCTGCAGCAGGAAAGAATCAAACCAACCCATGCAAAGAGAAATGGACATAAAAAGTGGGGAAAGAGAGAGAGAGAGCAAGCAAGCCAGCCCTGGAGATGTTCACACCCTGTTCCAATTGGCCCCGAGATCCGGATGAAGCCTTAGTGCTCCCAGGGTTACATGAGGCTACTTCCTCATCCTTCTCAAACATTCTCCTTCCTGCCAGAGCCGATCTGGCCTGGGTTTCTCTCACTTGCAACAAAACAAATTCTAATTAAAACAGTGATCAGTGCAATACCTTCTCTTTCTCCTGCCCGTTTGCATCCCATCAGACCTTTGCCTTAAACTTTGTCCTTACCCTCTATTTCCACATCTGCTGTGGGGTAGCTCAGAACCTGGAGTGGTTTCCGGGTTGGGTGGAATGCTGAATCCCTGGATGTTAATTGCAGTTGGAGCCCTTTCCTGTAATGTTTATGTAACGTTGCCTCAGGACAATTTAGTAGCAAAAGAGCATGCGCAGATGTCTCTGAAGTGGTCCTCTGAGAGGTAGCTCAACACGTGGAGAAGAGGGCGTGCTGAATAGGGAGCCAGGGGACCCAGGTTCAAACCCTTGCCTGGCTGTTCACGAATGTGAACTTGGCAAGTCGTGGCCCGGGCCTCAGTTTCCTCATTGGTGAAGTGGAGATGATACCACATGTCATGCATATCTCACGGGGACTCTGTGTTTGGATGGAAGAATTCATGAATTCAACAATCCCTTGTCGAGTTGCCGCCCTGAGTCTGGCACTTCGCATTCGTGCAGAGCGCTTTGAGAATTACATACGCCTTCATCCATCTTCATCCCAGCTCCGACGAGGAAGAAACAGGAGGCGTGTCTGGGGAAGGAGGGCATTTCCTACCTGCCTTTTCTTGGGACCCCTGATGGGCCAAGGAGGCAGTGGATTCATAGCAGTCTCCTACTTACTTGAGAACTTGGTGGTTTCCCCCTGGAACATCACAGCACCTGGACATTTCATGGCTCACACCTCGGGCTCACCTTTACATGAGACGAGCGTCCCAACTGGGGAGCCACCTGCCACCATTCCTTTCTGTTGAGCATCAGGGCCTCCTTCCCTTTCTGGGCACCCAGAATCAGCAGGCTTGCTTCTCACACCATCCTACCAGCTTCCCAACTGGCCAAAGCCAGGAACATTGTTGCCTTTGGCACTGCGGTGTCTTGACTTTACAAATTCACAGTTTCTGGAGCCCTTCTTTGAGAATTCCTACCCACTGCCGTCCTGCCCCAGACTCAGGTGAAGTCACCTGCACTGAGAATCGGTAGCCGTACCTGGGTCCTGGTCCTAGCGCTGCTCTCAGACCTCGGGCAGGTCACATCTCACACTCTTCATTCCTCAGAGTGCCCATCTATAAAACCAGGATAAAAATACCTGCCTTCTTGACCTCACAGATAGAAAATTAGATTAGAGATGTGAGACACGGCGAAGCACGACGTGACTGCAAGGTAGTAGTATCATTTTTTATATAACCTTAAAAATCTTATTACAAAAATGATATCTGTTCATTGGGGAAACTTCGAAAATGTAGATAAGAAAATGATGAAAATAAAAATAGTCCATAATCGCATCACCTAGAGAGAACTGCCGTAAATAATTCAACAGATATCGTTCTAAGATCTCCATCTATCTACTTGAAATGGGACAACACTCTTTGTGCTGTTTTGCAATTTGATTTTTCCCATAATAACATGAATCCTCAGAGATTAAACTTGTGGGATTTCCTCCCACGCTTCAGAGCCAGCGAACCACCTTGGAACTGTTGAAGGTCATGTCCTCCGTCCTCCAAAGAGAAGATGCAGAAAGCTTGGTTTCACTTGGGAGCCTCATCTCGGAGGAAGGGCTACGGCCCAGGGTCTGTGGAAGGAGGGTAATGTAGTCAGACACTTGGTGCTTTGAGGATAAAGAGGGAAACATCCTGTTCCACAGGGGAGAACCCCTGGGAGGAAGGGGTTTGTGGCTCTGGTCCTAAGAGAGGGTGACAAAAGGCTCCAGGGCTGACCCAGGGTCCCAGGAGCTGCATGAAACTCCAGACATGGTGGGCTGGGGAGGAAAAGGAGCTGCACGCTTGCACACCCAATTCTAGGGAGCCCTGGGCCAAGCTTGGCACCAAAGGAGTGACATTGTTGCCCCTCCCCCAAGAACAAGAGGGCCTCAAAAGGGATATAGACTAGGGAGGGGGTGCAGCAGCTAACCAGCATCCTGGGTGTGAGCTGCCCTCAATGTACTGGGGGATGGTCCACAGCAGCAGTGGACCGATCCACCTCTAGAGTTTCTTCCATGTGGAGAGCCGTGTGGACCATCTATTAACCTTAGGAAAAGCCACGATTGGAAGAGGCTTTAAGAGGGAGATTGTAACTGTTCTCCTAATCATAAAGGTGAAGGATTGGGCAACTAAGCAGAAAAAGGAAAGAGATGTCCCTATTTGTAGTGGGTTGAATGTTTCACCTGGGACCTGTGAATGTGATCTTATTTGGAAAAAAGGGTCTTTGCAGAAGTAATTAAGTGAAGGCTCTTGAGATATCATTCTAGGTTTAGGATGGGCCCTAAATCCAATGACAGGTATCCTTATAAGAGAAAAGCAGAGGGATATTTAAGAGATAAGGAGTAGAGGGGACTCTCCCTCTAGCGACCTCTACTGGCAGAACTCAACAGGAAGGGTGTAGTTTGGAAAGTCGGAGCTCCAGCATCACAGAACAGAGTACAGAAGCACGGATTTGCAGCTGGGACTCAGCAGGTGTGATATGTGGTATAAGAACTGTGGGTCTGTCCATATCCAGTCCTGATTTTACAATGTTCTATGGACCCTGTGAACCCCATTGATGCTACCAGTGGATCTATTTCTGTTCAGGCAGCCAGAGTTGTTTTCTGTTGCTTACAACCAAGAAACCTAGCAGGTACAGCTGTTAGCTTATGTGATCCTCATACAACTCCATGAAGAAAGTCAGTAAAAAGTGGAATACACATTTTACAGATGAGAAAATTGAGTCTGGATGAGATTAAGTCTCCTACTCAAACCTGGTCAGTGGCAGTGCTAGGACCAGAACCCAGGTCTCCTTAATCCAAAGCCTTTCCCGCTCATTTTGCTTCTCACCTGACCTGCTAGAGCCAGAAAATAAAAGAAGCTCTGATCTTCCTGTGCTGGCGATGTTCTCCACTTCCTGCCAAAAAGAAACCGAAAGATCTGTGGAGATTACAGTCAGCCAGAGTGGCGAGTCTGTTTAAGCGAAGTGTCAGTTTTCCCATTACCTTGATGGAAGAGAACTTAACTTGTTGGAGAGATGGTAATTGAATGGAAACAAGTAGACTTTAAATTTCTTCCCAGAATGACTTTGAGATGAGGCAGAGAGACAGGGAATGTTGGTTTCCCTCTGAACCCTCTCCCCTCTTCTTCTCCAGTAATTTCTCAAGTGTCGCGATAAGCCTTGGGAAAGTCTGATCCCCGGAGGACTCTCTCCTGTGGTTTCCAGGAGAGGCAAGCCTTCAGTCCCTGGAATGAGTCTCTTTAGGCATCTTGACAGTTGGCCATAAAGACACATTGGAGGGTAAGGTGCCTGCAAGAACTCCGAAATGGAATAAAAATCTCTTCAAGGTTTAGAAAATAAAAAATGACTGAAACACTGCTCTATTGATTTTCTTTCCCTGGTCTCACACCACTGGGTGAATAAATTATTCTTGGAGGTTTTGTACAAATTACTCAATAAAGTCGCAAGCAATGTGTCTGGTAAATGTGGTCTGCTTTGATTTCAAGACCACACAGCAGCCTGCAGCAGGAAGTGCTAAGGCAGAAGAGACCTTGTGAGCCACAGAATTCAACTTCCTCACTTCATGGGTATGAATAATGGGAGGCAGGGCGACTGGGAGATGTGCCTGGGGTCACAGAGCGAGTTGGTGACAGAGTTGAGAGTAGAACTCAGAGCACTGGACTGCGTCACGCTGTCTCCAAATTTGAAGGCAGATAGGTAGGAGCCTTGATAGTTTCCTGTGGTCGTTTCCTTTATGTGTCAACTTGACTGGGCCACGGGGTGCCCAGACATTTGGTCAAACGTTATTCTGGGTGTATCGGTCCAGGTGTTTCTGGGTAAGATTAACGTTTGAATCAGAAGACTGAGCAAAGTAGCTGCCCTCCTTAATATGGGAGGGGCTTCACCCAATCATTTGAAGACCTGGCTGGAACAATAAGGCTGAAAAGAGGGAACTCCTGCCTGACTGTTGAGCTGGGCCATGGGTCTTTTCCCGCCTTTGGACTTAACTGAAGCAATGGCTCATCTTGGGTCTCCAGCCTGCTGGAATTTGAACTAGAGCTTACACCATCATCTCTCCTGGTTCTCAGGCCTTCAGACTGAGACTGGAAGTACACCAGTACATCTTCTGGGTCTCTAGCTTGCTAATTGCAGATTTTGGAACTTCTCAGCCTCCATAATTGTGTGAGCCAATTCCTTACAATAAACCTCTCTGTAAATAAATAAATAGATAGATAAATAAATGTCAGGCTCTCCAGGGAAACAGAACCAATATATATATACAATGTGTATAAGTTGGAGAGAAATAAAAAGTGATGATTTGGCATCTGAAAAAAGACCTTGACATCTGGAAGAGCTAAAAGAAATATTTAGCATCCTTACTTGAATACACAAATGGATCATACACAAAGGGCCAATATGTGTTTTCTCCATGCACTCCCTGTTTTATTTGTCTGTTTTAATATACAGCAATTTTGGTCCATTGAAATTGCTACTCCATTTCTTCAACTACACGTAGACATGGTCTACAGCAGAGGTTGCAGAGTGATAGCTTTAGGCTGGCATCATCCTGAAGATGTGTTCTGTTTGGCCCACACTGTGGGGTTTTTCCCCACATTGTATTTTTGCAGTTTTCTTTAGCATATTATGTTTTAAGCATTTTTAAACTTACATCTTAAAAGCCAAGGGATTTCACATAAAAATTCCACCTTTCTTGCCTTAAAAACAAAAAGACACAATTTAGCAGCGTGTGGCTTCTAAATGGCCACAATCAGCTAGCACTAAGTAGCAGCTGTACTTTCAGTTATTGTGAGTGTCATGGGTTCCCCATAGTCCCCACCATTCCCAAATGTCTCCCGGATGCTGAAGATGTGGATCAGTGCCATTTGCCATCATGCTGTGCTGCTCAGATCAATTATCAAATAATTCAGAATGTCTTTGAGATAAAGACATTGATTCATTCAATTAACATTTCTTTGCTAGCAACTACTCCTAGGACGGTGTTGGGAGGCGGCAGTACAAAGATAAAGTTGGCATGGCTTTTGCCCATGACGAGATGTGGCCACAGTGAAATGGTTCCTGTATTCAGGTCTCAATCCACAGTTTTTGCACCCTCATTAAGTATGCAGGTTGCTGCTTTGTCTGGAGCAGGTATATATTAAGAAAAGTGAGGGTGGGGTTAAGAGTTTGGGTGGTGTCAAACTGAGGTAGGCTGATGTAAGTAGGGGCTTTATCTGTGGACGTGGAAGTGTTATGGAATAGTCTCTGAGTGGGAGTATGGCATGATGAGAAAAAAGGGTAATGATGACAGAGACCAGTTGTCCACCAAGCCGCCCCTCTTCCTCCTGGGCTCTCAGCGGGACTACATTTCCCAGCATTCTCTGAAGTTAGGGAAGACCACGTGACTGAATTCCAGCCAATGTGGGTGGAAGCAATAGCCCTTCTAAACCTTACTCTCCGAACTCTTTAAAGTGACAGCTTCCGTCTTCTTTCCCCTTTCAACAGCTGAATAATGAGGTTCGGAAGTTGTAGCTATATCATGGAAAGAGCCTAGATCCTTGGGTCACTGTGTAGGGGGGATACCTGCACTAGACTGTGATGTGAACGAGAAACAAGCCTTTACTTTGTTAAGCCACTGAGATTTGGGGATTTATTTATTATCATTTCCTTACCTAACAGTAACAACCATAACAACAAGAATAATTTATTAAGTGCTTACTCTGTGCTAGGCGTTGATCTAAGTGCTCTACATACATTATCACATTAAATCATTGCAATTCTATGAAATAGGTATTTTTATTAATATTTCCACTTAACAGTGAAGAAATTGAAGTACAGAGAGGTTAAGTAACTTGTTCAAGATCACACAGCTACTAATTAGAAAGTGTTTTATAGTAGGTTTATTCTGGAACAAAGGAGAAGCACAGAGGGAGGAGAATTCAAGGAGGCAGAAAAGCAAAGTAAAATGACTTGGAATCACATGTGGTTCCCTGTGCCTGCATCTGAGCTGGGGGTGTTTGGAGACTCAGGATGCAATGGTAAGATAGCTGCCTACGCCCATGGCAGAGTCCTGCTGTGAGGGCGGGGATACTGAGGTGCCAAAGGAGGCACCCACTCTCCCAAGTTGTGTCTTTAGGCTGGAGGACTCTTTAGCATCTCCAAAGAGCCCTTGTTCCTCTTCAGCTTCCAACATAGCCAGCACATAATTCTGACAGAAGGGCCTCACAGGAGAAAGCTTCCTGGGCTTTAGATGGTGCTTAGGTTGGAGCATCAGATGGGGCCCAACAGCCTCCCTGCTGTGCCTGCTCAGACCAGGAGGAGGATGGGGGCTCAGGCATCTGAAGAGAGTTGGCTGCCAGAAGTGTTCCTTATACCCCTCCAGCAGGTCACCCTGACCCAGACTTTGTGCTGCAGCATCAGAGGAGGAAATGGAAGCCCGAAAGCAGCCTTCTCCGGCGTAGGTGCCCTTCTCTGGCAGCCCCAGAGCTCCTCCAGGGGAGCCTGCTCCGGGCCAGGCGCGGGGCGCAATCCCCCCAACCCTGGTTTCCTCCATGCCTTGGTGTTGAGGATAGCAACTGACAAGGTTTAATTGAGCACCTATTTAGTGACGGGCACTGCCCTCAGTGCTGGAGAGCACATAGTAGGTCAACAGGTCAAGGACCTTATTCTCCAAGGAGACAGGCCAGCAAGATCATTTCAGATCTGAGGGACACAGTGGCATGGGGCGGGGTCGGGGAAGGCAGCTCTGAAGGGTTACACTTGGATTGAGAACTAAATGCTGAGCAGCCTCATGAAGACCAGGGGAAGTATCCCAGGTAGAAGGGACAGCAAGGACAAAGGCCCCTGCCAGGAAGGTACTGGCTAAGAAGGAACTTGGAGAGTTTGGGCGACAGCAAGGAGGCCAGAGGGGCTGGAGGGAGCCAGGGAGAAGAGCAGAGGTTGTAGAGGTCAGCCAGGGCCAGACCATGCCGGCCGTGTAGACCACGGGGAGAGGGGAGCACTGGCCTCTCCTCCGTCTCCTCTGAAGTCCTTGGGGGCCAGGACTGCCCAGTGCCAGTTCCCCAGAGAAACCTGCTCCACTGCTAGTTTCAGGGGGTTAGGTGAGGGATGCCTAGGAACAGTCTCTGGGGCCAGTGCAATGAGGTGGTGAAGGATGGAGAAACTTCGATGGGCTGTGCTCAAGTCTCCACGGTCAAAATTCTAATGACACAGTCTTGAGTATGTTACATAACTTGGGTTCCATTTTTTTCTCATCCGTAAAAGGCGAATAATAGTGTACCCACTCTGTCCAAGTATCGTGGGGCTCAAATGCCTCAGTGAGCTCTAAAAACACCTAGCGTGGACTAATGCTCCCTAAATATTAGCCACAGTTATTGGTTATGCTTAATGGACTGTGTTAACTATTAAGAGGGCTTCTTAAAGGAGGTAAGTTCTTGATTTCTGTTGTCCTTTTGGAATGATAGTAGAGAAACCAGCATCTGACTGTGTCCCAGACCCTGTGCTTGTGAATCTCATGAAATCCTCAGGACTCCAGGGGTAAGAACTACTCTGATCCCATTTTTCAGATGAAGGCAGTGATATCCAGAGAAGTCAGTTGACTTTCTAAGAGTCTCACAGCTGACACGTGGCAGAGCCAGAACTGAAGACACAGGTGTGTCTGACTCTGGAGTCCAAGTTCATGACCACCTTGTGAAGCAGTCTCTGTAAAAGTTCTCTCCTTCCTTTTTGGAGCTTCCCCAAGCTCTGCCCACATGGCACACCACTCCTCCTCAAACCGGAGATGCCAGTCAGACATTTGTTTCTCCTGCTTCTCTCCTCAAGGATGTGTGACTGAGCCCACTGTCTCTAAAGCACCCTGTAGTTTGTCAAGGCCATGCACATCTATCATCACTGTCACTGTGACCCCCACCTCATCAGCTGATGCATCAGCTAAGGCTCTGGGGCTAGGACATGACAGTCCAGTGGCAGGGCTGGGACCGGCCCCGAGTGCCCTGACTTCAGTTCAGCCCTCTGCCGGGACACCAGGCTGGTTCTTGGGGCTGGGGCTGGAGCAGACCCTGCCGAAATCATCGTTGAATTCGTCTGGATTGAATTGAGATGAGGATGGGTTTCAGATCTGGAAGCAGAGGAACAGAGCATCCCTGGACTCTCAATCCCAGAATCATCCTTATCCACAGGCCTCAATTCATCAGCCGATGGCCTTGATGTCATGACCAGGGTTGGGTTGAGACAGGACTCCGGGAAAACCCAGCCAGGAGCTGCAGTGAAGGAGTCCGCTCCACAGAAACAAGCCATTACCGCATCTCTGGCCTGCCTGCCAAGCTTCCTTCCCTCCCCCTGCCGATGCCTCCACCCCACTCCTCACCTCAAGCACCAGCAGGAGCTCTCACTCCTCTCCTGGCCCCCACCCTGCTGCCATCTGCCGGGCCGTGCACTGGCCTCACTGTGCCTGGGAGTGGGCACCGCGCCATGGCAGCACACAGGCCTGCATGCCGGGCGGCAGGGCGAGCATGTGTGAACCCTGCGCGTGCTGTGAAGCTGCTGCATGGCCAGGCTTCTCGGGCGGGGGTTGGAGAGGCGTGTGGCCACGTGGCATGACAGACAGGTAGGGTGGGAGTGGACGCCTGGGGTGGAATGCAGCTGCCTGAGTAGCCCCCTGACTTGAGTTGGGATTGGAGGGGAGGGGACTGGGGAGGACGAGGGGCTGGGCAATTACAACACAGTTCCCGTGTTGCTGCCGAGTCAGCTCTGGTCACGCATGGAGGGGGGCAGAGCCCCCTGCCTCTTTGCAAAAATTGCTTTAGTAACAAAAGAGTAGCAGCCATTCATTGGGCACTTACTGCATGCCGGGCACGATGCCACGCTCTACTCTTGAGAGATAGCACCAAGAGCCTGTGCCACAAGCCCATGAGGTGCCCGCTCTACGATGAAAGACATGGAGCTCAGGCAGTGAAGCCGGGGGCCCGAAGTTACCCTGGGGTAAGTGTCAAGGCCAGGACTCAGCTCCGAGTCTGCTCGGCTCCTAACACCATTTTCGTCTCCTGACAATGCTGTGCCCAGCACTCTACTCCAGACTAGTGAGGCTCCTGCTGTGTTTCCTTAAGTGGCATCATTGGAGCACTTCCTGTTTGCTTGAATGTGCCGGATATTGGGGAGGAAACGAATGACATTGCCAACCTTTCAGCTGATTATTGTCTCACTGGGAGAGTCCAAATGAGCTGGAAGCCAAGTAGAACCACCAGACCAGAGTCGCAAACCTGATGGACAGTCAGAACGACCAGGAGAGCTTTAAATATGTGTCCCAGACCCACCCTGGCTCCCTGAATCCAAATCTAGGACAGGGTGCTGGGATTTGGACTGCTGGAAGGTTCCTGAGTAATTCTGATGGGATGGAGAGTCCATGGTGCTCAAACTCAGAGGAAGAAACGATTGCTGGAGGTTGGTGTGGTCAAGGAAGGCTTCCTGGAGGAGGGGAAGCTCAAACATGGGGTGGGGGTATTGGTGGGTATTTCACGCAGGGATGGTGCAGGGACAGCAGGCCTGGCAGCACATGCAAGGAGGGCAAGGAGGTCTCTTCAGTCAGAGGGCAAAGGCACACAGTGAAGTCCTTGGAGACGAGGCCAGGAAGCAGGAGGGTGGTTACCACTAAAGGCCCAGACGCCAGCCTGAGGAGTTCCATCTATTCACACAACAAACATTTATTGAGCACCTACTGTATGCTGGGCACCGTCTCACACACTAAGCGTATAGACAAATCGGATGGGAAGTGATATTTTGGTTACAAATAAAGACATGAGAAGACAAAGTTAGACATGGTGCTGAGGGAATGCTCCTGGAAGGCTGAGCAGGGTCAGGTGAAGAGGGAGAGCCAGCCATGGAGGAAGAACACTAAGGCGGGATCACACAGTGAAGGCTATCCCCTGAGGTGGGGTTTGCTGGGAGTGTTCGCAGAGCATCTCCAAGGGCAGTGTGGCCAGAGCAGCCAGAGCGAGCGTGAGAGCCATGCGAGGAAAGGCCGGCAGGTGGGCAGCGCTGGACTCCATGGGCCTCACAGACCATGGGCGGCGTTTAGATTGAAGCCTAAAACCTTGTGTTTTGCCAACGTTAGGACCAGGCCGTGTTTGCAGACTGACTGGAGGCTGTGGGTTGGGGAGGAGTGCCCCATTCTTCCCCTGAGCCTTTAACACCCCTCTCTCTGTGGTCCCGCAGGCCTTCCCCTCCTCCCTCACCTTCTGCCCAAGCCCCCACGTTTCCCTTTGTCTCTCCAGTGCTCAGTCTGGAAATCAACCTTGCTGTCCCCCTCCTCCAGGGAAACACCCACTCTGTCTACACAGCAATCCACTCCAATCTCCTGCCCTGGCTCCCGAGTTGGGTGCCACGCAGCCAGGGGATCATTAGGTTGCCCAGCCCTGGGCTCAAGTCACCTTCCAGGCCCTTCAGCCATCCTT
This sequence comes from Globicephala melas, assembly GCF_963455315.2. Classification (NCBI taxonomy): domain Eukaryota; kingdom Metazoa; phylum Chordata; class Mammalia; order Artiodactyla; family Delphinidae; genus Globicephala; species Globicephala melas. The sequence continues at coordinate 28,088,541 of NC_083332.1, forward strand.
ACCTCACTCCGTGCCTGAGATTCCTGGGAAGATGTGGTTCTGACAGGGGCTTTGCTCCCCAGAAAGGCAATTGAGAGTGATTCGTCTCCTTCACACTCACAATTTACTGTACAATTGGTCCAATGCTGCAGCATTAAGAAACTTACTGTTTTTAAGTAAAAGTTTATTGATGGAAATTAGGCAGATGGCAACAGCTGCAGAATGGCAAAGAAAGAAGTACTAATTTAATTGATGAAGCTCCAGTTAAACTGGGCATGGCTGTGGCAACCCCTCAGTTTGGAATTATGGGAGGTGTGTGTGTGTGTGTTTGTGTGTACGCGTGTGTGCACGTGCGCGTGTGTGAGTATAAACGTGAGAAGAGGTGGGATTCCAGATATTTCAACTCTCAGAATCTAGAGTTTCAGCTGGTATAATTGCCCAAGCCTGGAGTTATCCCCTCCACCCTATTCTGCAACCCAGGGATGTGTAGTAAAGCTTTTTTCAACAGATTTTTTAGATTATAATTTCTTGCTGAAACATTTCATTCTCTTTCTCACCAAAGCAGCAAGATCAGCGAGAGAGATCAACAGGAAAGGGGATCAGGTCCCATGTCATCACTAAGCGCGTCAAATGCCAGAATACCTCCCCCCGCCCACAACTTCGGAAGCTGACATTTTGCTCAAATCTCTCTTATCACCCTGTTTTGGTGACACCACCCAAGAACCAAGGCAGGCATTAGCAAAACCGGGTGCTAGGGGGCTCTGGCTCCAGAGTTCAGCGTTTCCACTGTGATACGTGGGAAACGACCTATTAATAACCACCTACTAATGCAAGAAGTCACACACCGTCCATGCCTGGAGATCCTGGAGAGCTCAGGTTGGTCCCATCCTCTGAGGGAGAAAAAGACTCATCAGAGTTGGAGATGATAACAGCTGACACTGATTGAGCATTTCAGCATGCTTTAATACTTCCCCTCCTTTTGTTTGTACATAGAAAAAGAAATCACAAAAGCTATTTACATAGTGAATCCCTTTTTAAATATTTTCCTTCAATCAAACCAAGGCCACTTCCATAGATATTGACTTAATTACATGCAGTCTCTTTATAAACTCAAGCTTTCACTACTTCTCTGGGTCTTTTCTTCTCTTCTCCAGCCAATTCCCTTATGAATCATATGCGCCAGGCACACACTGGTCTTCTTTCTTAACACGTCCAGGCTTTGAGCCTGCCTTTGAGTGGATCCTCCTTTTGCCCAGAACTTGGACTATTTGGTTTTATCTCATCATTCTGACTTCGGCCCAAATTTCACTTCCTCATAGAACCTTCCACCTTAACTAAATCAGGACCCTCCCCATCCTGAGTATAAAGAGTGATTATCTTTTTAGCGCTGGCCACTATCCAAAATTTTCATGTTTCTATTGATTCCATGCCTATTGTTACCCTGAAACAGGAGTCTGAAAACTATGGCCCATGGGCTAAATCCAGCTCATGGCCTATTTTCAGTATAGCTCAGGAGGTAAGAATGGTTTTTACATTTTTAAGTGGGAAAGAAAAAAAAGAAAAGTGATATTTCATGATGTGAAAATTATATGAAATTCAAATTTCAGCTTTCAAAATTAAGTTTTTTAAAAAATTGAGATATAATTGACATATAACATTAACTTAGTTTAGGTGTACAGTGTAATGATTCCACATTTTTATATATTGTGAAATGGTAAGTCTAGTTAACATACTCAGAATCAAAGTTTTATGAGAGCACAGCATACCTGTTTATTCGTGTATGGCCTGAGTCTGTTTTTTTTATCATCTTTATTGGAGTATAATTGCTTTACAATGGTGTGTTAGTTTCTGCTGTATAACAAAGTGAATCAGCTATACGTATACATATATCTTCATATCTCTTCCCTCTTGCGTCTCCCTCCCACTCTCCCTAGCCCACCTCTAGGTTGGTTCCACACCAAAACAGCAGAGTTCAGTGGTTGTGATAGAAACTGTATGGACCACCAAGCCAAAAATACTTACTACCTGACCCTTCATAGAACAAGTTTGCTGACCCCAGGTCGAGAATGAGCTGCAAGAAAGCATGGACCCTGTCTGTCTTGCTCTCCACCCTTGCCGAAGTCCTTGCTCCACAGTATTTGTTGAATGAATTTGCTTTTTCCTAGATGATTCTTAATGTGTTCTTCAAGATTCACCTGAGTCCCTGCTTTCAGAAGCCCTCCCTGACCAGCTCTTCCAGGCTGGTGTGAGCCTCTCTCCTGGTGCTCCTGGCATCCTGGGCTGGCACTGGCACAGCACTTGCTCATAACAACAGCTGACATTTGTAAGCCTTTGTAAGCCTTTGCCAGGCACCATGTTACTGGCTTTGCTTGCATCTTCTTTTTTGTCCTCACACATCCAGTGAGGTAGCTACTCTTATGATGCCCATCTTAGCGATGGGGGAGCTGAGGCACAGAGGTGACCAGTGCAGGGTTCACAGCTTTTAGGCAACAAACAGGAATGTGAGCTCAGGCCGTCTGACCCCAGAGCCCATTCATAACCAGCACTCTTGTAATTTTGTTCTCTTGTCTGTCTCCCCATTCAGAGATGAGCTCCTTGGGCATGGGGGCCATGCCTCCCTCGTTTCTGTGTCTCAAGGCTTGATTGAGGAGGCGCTCAAAAATGATGGAGCAGGCTTCCCCGGTGGCGCAGTGGTTGAGAGTCCGCCTGCCGATGCAGGGGATGCGGGTTCGTGCCCCAGTCCGGGAAGGTCCCACATGCCGCGGAGCCGCTGGGCCCGTGAGCCATGGCCGCTGAGCCTGCGCGTCCGGAGCCTGTGCTCCGCAACGGGAGAGGGCGCAACAGTGAGAGGCCCGAGTACCGCAAAAAAAAAAAAAAAAAAAAAAAAAATGATGGGGCGAATTCATTTCTGCTGCACTAGGGACTCGTGGGCTAATCCACCACCCAAGTCCCCATTCTTCCTCTTCCATTCATGCACACTTCATTCATCCAAACCCTTCTTCCCTTGAGGGTAGCCAACATCCTCACTGGACACCTGGGGAAACCAGGGCTCAGAGGAATTAAGGGAAATGCCTCAAACCAGTGAGTGGCTGAGTCAGGGTCAGAACCCAGGCGTCCCCCCGGAAGTTTCAGCGGACCTGGCTCTTTGATCGATGGATGGAGAGACCATCTTACCGGCAGGCAGACCAAGTGCATCCCTTGGTCCTGTGAGGTTCTCTGTTATCAAGAATTAAAACACGACCAACCCCCGTCCCCCCAGGCAATTTGCCTGTGATGCCCTTGACTGTGATCTTGCCTGACAGGTCCTACCCAGGCACATGTTGGGATCAAGTGCCAGGCTGCCTCCCCACCCCATTCCGCCCCCTCCCTCCCTCTTTCCGTACACACACTCCTGCCTCCAAGGGCACGGCTTCCTGACCAGCCAGCCATGCCCTAAAGCACAAACAGGGTAGGAAATGAAAACCCCGGGAAGAGCAGATGATGCGGGCGGGAGGTGGAGGCACCTCCGCTCAGTGCGGTCTGCTCGGCTCCCCAGGCTGGCAAGAAAAAAGTAAACATTATTTACTCAACCATGTGTGAGTTAAAACCAATGTCTGCCCGCCATCTGTTCAGCCGAGTGACCCCTCAGAACTTCACGGCCCCCCATGACATCAGCATCATTCCTTCTTGTCCTTCTTATTGCTTCCTGGCTCTCTCCCCTCCCCCGGGAGACCAGGTTGGGAAGGAAAGGGAAGGGTCCATCGTAGGCAGGGACAGCTCCTCGGACTGCATCCTGAACATGCAGCCACGGAGGTTGTTGTTAAAACCCCTGGCTTGGGGGCTTCCCTGGTGGAGCAGTGGTTGAGAATCTTCCTGCTAATGCAGGGGACACGGGTTCGAGCCCTGGTCTGGGAGAATCCCACATGCCGCGGAACAACTAGGCCCGTGAGCCACAACTACTGAGCCTGCGCATCTGGAGCCTGTGCTCCGCAATGAGAGGCCCGCGCACCGCGATGAGGAGTGGCCCCCCGCTTGCCTACAGAAAGCCCTCTAGGGGCTAGAGAAAGCCCTCGCACAGAAATGAAGACCCAACACAGCAAAAATAAATTAATTAATTAATAAACTCCTACCCCCAACATCTAAAAAAAACTCCTGGCTTGGTGTTGGGGCGGCTTTTGCCTTCTGAGGCTTCTTTCATATTCACTGAGGTTCAGTGGGAGCCCCAGATCTTACCTCATCCATTTTCAGTAGCCCTGGTTCTGACACCAACTAATGGTATAACCTTGGGCAAGTCCTTTCCTAGCTCTGGGTCTCAGTTTCCCTACTGAGTACATGAGGGCAGAGATCAGCCCCTCTTCAGGGTCTGATTGAGCCATAACGTCTCCCCGGCCACCCCTCCTTGGGTATACCCCATTTCTAAATCAGGACCCTCACACCAGACATTGCCAGGGAGGCTCTATTCCCTGCTGCACCCATTTACCGGTATATGCCGAGGAAGGCTCCCCGCTATGATGCCTTCCTGTTACCTGGCAACCATCATCACCATGCAGGGCTCTGTAAGCCTGCCAGGCCGGTCTTCCAACATGCACGCACACACCAACACATAGGGGCTGGAGAGGAAGAAAGCTGGAGGCACAGAAAAAGGCTGTGTCTACTGCACAGGAATCAGGACACACAGGAAAGGGTCACAGTGCAAAGATCATTGGGTTGACAATTAGAAAACCTGAGCTCCAGCCCCCGATGCTGATGCCAGATTGCTGTGTGTCCTTGTAGAAATTCTTCCCCTCTCTGGGCTGCTGTTTCCCCTTTCGTGCAGCAAGAGCAATGTGATTTACTGCCGGCTTCCGGCTTCCCAACTCAAGTTCCTTGGCACAATAAAAGATCTGGGTCCTGGCATCTTGAAAGACATGTGAAATGGAGCAAAGTACTGTAGCTACAGCCCTCTCATAATTCTCTGCGCGCAGAGAGGGGTTAAGGCAGTGGCTGAGGCCAGTTAGATAGTGGCTCATGGCCTCCGACTGATGGCGTGTTGGAAACAGCTTGGCTCTGAGAGCCGACTGAGTGCATCTCTTCCCAACTCTGTGTTCTATGTTGGAAGCTTGAAATTGGCCATGGTGGGAGTGGTTACTCCATGGAAATTGGCAAATGCTACAAATCAGGGATTGTAGTTTTTTGTTTTTATTTTGAGAGCCGTTGTTACTCATTTATCAGCTCACCTACGCCTCCAGACCCTTTAGACAGCTGGCTGTGGGATTTCTCACCAAGGGCAGAACTTCCTTCTCTCGTAAGTTTCCTCCAATGGCGTCCACGCCCGTGTGTCCTGTGGAGGGTGATCCACTGCCCACTTCCTGCCAGGTGGGCTCCCAGGAATGCACATAGAGGAAGAGGAGAGAGAAGAGGAAGGGGCACTCGCTTATAGGGACGTCTGTTTGTGGCAGCCGGGATGCGTTGCACAAAGGCATTTATGTACTATCAGGGAAGACTCGTTAATACCAGGGTGTTCAAATATGTAAATAGCATAAACATGTACCACATCCTAATTACTGTTTTGCATTATCAAGTCATTTACTCTTTATGACATTTTACGACTGTTCAGCTGTGTCAGCAAACACTTAGCAGAACCTCCTACCATGGATGAGAAAACACATTTCCCAGGCTCCGGTTATGGGGAGATGGGGAGGGGACGGAGGCAAAGCAAAGCCTTCCTGCTCCGTGTGCCTGGGCTGTGAGGGAAGACACCCATTGTCAGAGGTTCTCTTTGTGTGAACAGCATATGTTCCCGCTTCCTGGCATTTTCCTTGTCATTCTCTCATCCCGCTTCTCGTGGAGGCAGATTTATCTGCAGGCTAATGAGAGCTGACATTTCTTGTGCCAGTTGCTACACAGACTGCATTGATTTAATGCAGTGCAGGTGTCAACGAATCGCAAAGCCAGCCTCCTTGAACCCTTCTTTAGAGCAACGTCACTGTCACGATTCAAGGAGCTGCCTGCTCCGTGAAGCACAGTGACTTTCGGGTTATCCAGCCTGGGTCCCAGCACTGAATTCTGCCTGCCCTTAGGGCTCTTGGAACAGCTCCAAAGAAAGGAAGTTTCTTGTTTTCGCAGAAGGGTTTGAATTTGATGGCCACTTAGCTCTCTTTGAAGAGTTAGTTTAAACTGGTGGTCTCACACAGGTTGCATACAAACCAGTTCCTGTACATAGACATTTTGTTTGTCCCTCGCCATGTTCAAAAAAAAAAAAAAAAGGTTTTACTTGCCAATTTTTAAACATTGGGATATTTTATGTAAAAGTTCAGATTTTTGGTTTCTCTGGAAAAAATCTGAAGACCTGGCAATGCCTGTCTGATATTACTATGGGAAAGTCAGCCGTTGGAGGGGTGTGGTAGTGGGTATAACAGGGCAGATAGAAGTATGGCTTCCAGCTTCAGATGGCCTGGCTCAAATCCAAGCTGCACGGCTTAATTGCTGTGTGATTTTGGGTGATTTACTTAACTTCTCTAGGCTTCAGTCGCTTCATCTACCAAAAAGGGGCTAATCCTCATATCATCCAGTTATAAGCACGGGAAATAGTGCTTTGCACTTATTAAGTACTATATAAGGTTTATTTATTATGACCAATGGCTGCTGCCCTTAGGTAGGGTGTGTACTTTTCCTGTGTTAGACCCTGGAACTTTCCTGGGCTAAGACACAAGACATGGTCCAGGGTCTGATGAAGCTGCCAGCCAGTGGCAATGCTGAGGGTGGGCAGGTGGTGCTGTGGCATCCTTAGGCATAGCCAGAGCAGGAAGGAGAAGGGGAGGAGCGTTGCAACCCTGATCCTCACACTGTTACCATTAGCGGTTTACATCCGTCAAGGTCCAGCGTATTCTCCAAATGACAGGTTCACAGAGTGAATGATTCTGCCTTGGAGATTATTAAAGATCGGTGTTGCTAGCAGGAAGAAGGGAACAGAGAGGTGAATGGAAACAATTTCCATTAAAATGGAGTTGGGAGACAAAAGGCACATGGAGAACTATTTTGAGCCCAAGGCAGGTGACATGGGATTCAAAATTTAATGAGCCTTAAATGCCATTGGTTGAATATAGCCGGAGACGCACAGTTACATCAGAAAGGGCCCACACAGTTGCGTGCTTTCCCATAACACTCAATTTTTTAAAGGCTCCTTAGAACTAACAAGCTAAAACTCAGTCAAATGAGGGAGTCATAACGATTTGCAGCTAAGTGATCTTTCGGCTGCACAGAGAGACGGAACCCTGTCCTACCTGGCTGCTGCTGTGTCACCCTGTGCTTTGGGACACAGGCCTCCACACTTGTCCGGGTGTCCGTGCCCAGCAGACTGACTGGAGATGCCCCCCACGTCTCCTGCCGCCTCTCCCCTCTGCCCTCCTCGGGATGCCGCCTTCAGCTTCTCAGCAGGGTGGGTTCTGCCGTTTGTCTGCGACAGTTGTGTTCCCTGCAGGGTGCTGCTGCGTGGCTAGGCTCATGGACAGGGCTTGCATTTGTCTAATGCACAAACAGGGGGAACCAGATTCATTTCACAGTTGAGGTTGCTCACCCTGGACAATGCCAGGGAGTCTGGGAAAAGTGAAGCCCCTTCCAGCCTCTGAAACACCTACCGATTTGGAAGCAAAAGGTCCCACAGCAGCGTGAATTCTTGAGGACCTTTCTGGCTTCCCCTAAGAGTTCGTTGACAGCTTTCTACGTGTGCTGTAGCCTGTGACACAGACAGCAGTGGTCGGGTTTTCCTGGGTCAATTACAGGGAGCGAATGATGGAGGCCTGGCAGACTTGAAGACTTTCCGCACCACCCCGCCCCACACACTTGGCCATGACAATCCTGGTCCTCGAAGCTTCAGCCGTTCTCATGCCCCCATCCTGATTTTTGCCGTATCCCTTTGTCAGTATTTACTTAGTACATTCAGGCATCTATGTTAGCCTCAGCATGAGCAATAATATCTGTGAAATCACAGGTTGATGTGTGGGCTTCATTTTTTCTACTGTACATTCAAATAAATGCATAACTGTCAATGGAGAAAAGGTTTCTTTGCATATCACCTAACATTATCTTGTGAACAGCCAGTAATGAAGGTGTGAAACTTCTGGAACTCTGCTCTGGAGACAACAGGAAGAACTTGCTATGGCAGAAAAACTTGGAGGAATCGCGGCACAAGATTGGTGGCTGAGAGGATTTGAATTCGAAGCCAGAGTGTGAAAGAAGCAACCCCCCTGGATGGGGTTTGGAGATGCATTTCCTCCCCAAAAAAGACTTGACCTGTCTTTCAAGTGAACGATATCAAGCATTTTGGGTTCAGAAATCCAGGCAGGAAAGTGAAGCATAAGGAAGAGTAGGTAGGCTGAGAAATGGGGCACTGGTTTTCCTCTGGGAGGAGGGAGGCACATGTTTGACAAAGTGGCTCCCAGGAGCTGGCAAGGAGGCAGATTCCTGCTGCCCTGCTGAGCCACTCTTCTTGACCACAGGACCACAGGATGAAGGGTCTGAAGGCACATATTAGTTTGCTAGGGCTGCCATAACAAAGCACCACAGAGTGGGGGATTTGAACAAGAGAAATTTACTTTCTCACAGTTCTGGTGGCTGGGAGTTGAGGTATCAGCAAGGTTGGTTTCCTCTGAGGCCTCTCTCCTTGGCTTGCAGACGGCTGCCTTCTCCCTGTGTCCTCACATGGCTTCCCTCTGGGTATGTCTGTGTCCAAATCTCCTCTTCTTATAAAGATACCAGTCATTTGGGGTTAGGGCCCAACCCAAAGACCTCATTTAACTTTAGTTACCTCTTTAATGACCCTAAGTCCAAATAAGGTCACATTCTGAATTACTGGGGGTTAAGATTTCAATATATGAGTTTTGAGGGGACACAACTCAGCCATAACATGGTCTTTGGAATCAAGGAAATGAAATGATGTGTCAGAGCCTCATTTGGCTGCTTCAAATAATGGGACTATTATATAGCCACCTGAGCCCGAGGAGGACAGCAAGATCTTGGCATTCAGGAATGGCTGTTGTCAGCCCCGTGGTCCAGCAAGCTTCAGGGACCCGATGTCTGGGGTCTTCCACAGCAGGAGCTGTGGCTCGTTCCCCTTGCTTTTCACTACTAGTGTGCCTCTGAGCTTCGGCATCCCTCCTTCTCTTTGTGGGTCCTCTGGTCCTTCCACACACTAGCAGCCTGCTGGGCAACTCACTATTTCCTGATGCATATTCCAGACTGGGAGAGTCTGGTCCAGCTGACAACTATGTCAGTTTTTTTCTCAAGCTTGGCCACCCCCCCATATCTCCCTGATAAATGAGAACACCCCAGACACAGGCATGGTGGTCAGGCCAGCTTCCTCTTGAAGGTGATAGCGACTGGTAGACACCACTACTGGTATAGAGGGAAAATATCCAGAAGTATTCATCAAGGTGTTCTCGCTCCCACCAATATTTCCAATTATCTCATGACCCTCCCCACTGCGGCAGGAAACCATGGACCCTCCAGTCTTCAAGAGAGGGGTGTCTCGGGACTTCCTGGGCAGTCCAGTGGTGAGAGCTCCATGCTTCCACTGCAGGGGACGCGCGTTTGATCCCTGGTCAGGGAACTATCCCACATGCCACACAGTGCAGCCAAAAAAATTTTTTTAATATTAAAAATAAAAAGAGAGGGGTGTCTCATCAGAATCAGAGCAGAAAGGAATCAGATTCATAGCTAAGGTTCAGGCTTAAAACAAAGATGTAGAAGAATATCTGGTAGTTTCAGGCAGGATTTGCTGCCTCAGAGGATGTAAAAATTCTCTAATCCGAGAGAGAGAATTGGACAGGAATAAAAGGGGTTAGAAGCTGGTGTCTTCCTAAGAAAAAAATCTCCCACCCCAGGAGATCTGAGACCAGAGGGGACTCAGTCTTCCTTCTCGGATGGGGCCTCTCATTCAGAGTTCTCAGGACCCAGCCTGGAGAAGGGGAGCTGAGTTGAAAACTATAGGCCTGTCTAGGCAAGAAGGGCATGAGGCAGCTTCTCAGCAGTTCTGGGGGTTTCAGAGTTAGGTTGGATAGCAGACGTTCTGACTCCCTCCCCTGATTTCCCTCCGCCTTGAGAGGAGCATGGAAGCAGCTGACAGCAGGGGCCAGGCTGGGAGGGGCTCTCAGGTCTGTAGTGAGGGATGTCACAGGTTCAACCTGTGTGTTTTGACAACTGAGAATCAGTCAACATGATACACTTCTTTAAAGGACATCAGCACAGATAAATGACAACCAAGGACAAGAGACCCCACCCCAATCTCTTGGTACCCATAAACCCTGCCCCTAGAACTTAGCAACAGTCCAGGGGAAAAGGGAAGTATCACATTGACTGAGTGTAAGTTTCTACTACCTACTTGCATGGAGGCATAAAATGATGATTAAGTTCAGAGTTATCGGTTTCCTATTGCTGCTATAACAAAGATCACAAACGGAGTGGCTTGAAACAACACAAATTTATTATATTATAGTTCTGTGGGTTATGAGTCCGACATGGTTTCTTACTGGACAAAACCCAAGACGTCTGCAGGGCCGCATTCCTTCTGGAGATGCTAGGGGTGAATCTGTTTCTTTGTCTTTTTCAGCTTCTGCAGGCCTCCCACGATCCTTGACCTGAGGCCCCTTCCTCCATCTTCAAAGCCAGCAATGGCGGGTCAAGTCCTTCTCACACTGAATGACTCTGACCTTCCATAGTCACATCTCCCTGTCTGCCTCCCTCTTCCACTTATAAGGACCCTTGTGATTATACTGGGCCCACCTGCATAATCCAGAATAATCTTAAAAGTCAGCTGATGAGCAACCTTAATTCTGTCTGCAACCTTAAGTCCCCCCTACTATGTAATCACAGGTTCTGGGAACCAGGATGTGGATATCTTGGGGGTGCCATTACTCTGCTTGCCACATTCAGTGAATAGATAAGTAGATATGCATTTCTTGCCTATCTGAGTTGGTAGCCTGAGATTACAGTCATGACACTGATGACAAGAAGAGTCTATGACGAGAGGAGACTCTGGTTTTGAGCTTACAGATGAGGCAGGGTCATGAGGTTTCATCCTTGTACCACTCTGCTCTAAGAAAAATGGTCAGACGAACAAGGGGACCCAACCTTGGGGAGTGAGACCCTGAACTTGGGAGTCACAAAATCATACAATCCATAACAACCTAGGATTGGAAGGGATCGGGGAGGGGATCTGGTCCAGTCTCTCTGGGATAGGAATCTGCTCCATATTCTTGTACCTCCATCTTCACCTCCACCATCTGGTCCGGCAGACCATCCATCATTTCCCTTCTCCACCAACCTCCCAAGTCAACTGCCTGCTTCCAATCATGCCCCGCATGGTCATTTCACCACACAGCGGCCAGAGATCTTCTCAAGAGGCAAATCACATTGCATCACTCCCTACAGCCATTCCTTTGAGGATACATTCCAGACTCCATACTCCGTACTGTGGCCCATACGGCCCTATGATGTGATACCACCTGTCTCTCTGAACTTATCTTCTGCCACTCTTCCCCTATTTGTGTTCTAGCAGACTTGGTCTTTCCCTGTTCTTCGTCCCTGTTAAGCTGGTCTTCATTCCCTTTAACTGGAAGTGTTCTCCCCTGGAGCTTTCTGTGGTCCCCTTCTCACTTCATTCAGATCTCTTCCTTAGACAGGCCTTCCCCAGGTACCTGTGCCTCTCTTTGGAGTCCTTTATCATATGTATCACCATGAGTCTTCTTTGTTTTCTCTCTGTATTCTCTAGAATATAAGCTTCATGGGAGCTGGGGCCCTGACACCCTTATTTATCACTGTATCCCCTGCATCCAGTCCATTACCTGTCACATGAAAGATTCTCTGTAAATAATTGTTTAATGAATGATCAAATGAGCGAATGCCCAGTGGTCCCCATGGACCACTCTGAAAGTTCCCATTGCCAGGGACTACTTCAGCAGGTTATTAATAAATTGAACATTTATTTCATTCAGAATTAGAAAAACCATAAGATTCATTTCTATCAGAGAGAAGTATGCAGATTCAGTTCATGGTGAAGACTTCCCAGAGTAAAGTCTTGGGAAACACTTGGCCTCCCTGAGTTTGGGGAGGATAAATCAGATGTCAGGATTGTGGTAGGTACCCAGAGGGAAGCAGAGATGAACATGACATGACACCTTCCCTCCAGGAAATTATAGACTGGTAGGACGAGAGAGACACATACACACATTTTTCTGTTTTCCTGACTCTAGCAGAATGACATAAAACATGAAATATGGATAAACCTCGGAAGGAACAAATGAACTTTGGCACTTTTGCTGTCGTTGAATCGGTGGCCTGTGTTCCCTGTCAGCTGATTTCAATGCGAGGACATTAATTTTACTGCTTAATTACACCAGAGCATGCCAGGATTTTTTTTTTTTTAATGTTAATTCCCCTCTGGGTTCCTGATATTTGCCAAGCACTGGAGAGGAGCAACAAACACAAGAAGGCTCTTAATATTTGGAATTCTCAGCCCTGCTGTGAGTTATTTGCTTTCCATTTGGAGCTGGAGGATGCAAACCCTTCATCTGTTTCTGCGACCTGTGAGCTGAGTCCCGGGAGCCAGGGCGGCCTGGGACACGGCATCCAGAGAAGATCCTAGGCTTTGCAAAAACAATGGAAGCTTTCTCATTTGAACCTCTCAACCATCACATGAAGGAGATCGTGGCTCTACTGTTTTACAAAGGAAGAAATTGAGGCACGGATTGGAGACAAGACTGACTTGCCTAGAGCTAGACAGTCAGAGCAAAGATGGCACTAGCACTCACATATGCAAACTTCAGCCTGACGTGTTTGCCACCAAACATAAGCTTTTTGCCAGGATATTTACTTCTGTGCCAAATCACAGGACAACACACTGCATCACTTATCCTTTACAAATATCATTTTTTTCCACTGACAGCTTCAGGTTAGCATATGTGTTTAATTAACATTTCTAATCAAAACCATAATGTGTAACAATCAGATATTTTCCAGAAGTTACATTCTTCCATATCTGAAATGGTGCCAATGTGCACATGCTAGGTAATTTATTTTAATTTTCCTAGTGAGATCTTCTGATAAGTATTTATAAAATGGAATAAAAGGGAATGAGTTGAAAGCTCTCAGCCAGCGCTCAGATCAGGAAGCAGGGGCTGCTCTAAGGGAGTGCTTTTTGGAGCTGAGATGGGTAAGCACATTCCTTAAGGTATCGTGCATCTTCTCCGTAAGAAATTCACTTGGAGGAGACAGGTGCTTGGATGGTGTGGAATGTGAGAGAGGACTTTGCTGCCGCATGGCAAGGAGAAAAAAACTCTATGAAGAGATGGCTGCAAAGTAGAGGGTATTTTAAATGAGAATTGTTTGGTTTGCTATTCTATTCCTCCATGGCCCAAAAGAAGATTGAGAACAAGTTTTGACACTCACTTATTTATCACTAAGCATGGTGGATTGCTCTTGCCTGCAATGAGATTTCCCAAACCTTAATCATTGCATGATTTTTGCCACATCCTAGAGCTACTTGTCCTATTGTTCACTTAATATTTTTACCTTTAATTGATTCATTCTACTTATAAAGTTATTTACAAAGGAATCTTCATATCACTCTCATAAGCAGAAAACCAGTGTAAACAATATGCATATACACGCACATTACAATTAATAACTACTAAGAAATATTTGTGGGCCTCCAAGAAACATTTAATCTGTTGATGGCCTGTGAACCAATGTTTGGAACGCATCAGAATTCACTCCATCAGAATGTCTTTGCAGAGAATTGATAGAATTTTGAAAATTTATAATAATAACTTGATAATGACAGTCTTAAATTCATAAGTGAATTGGTAAAAATTCATAAGTGAAAAAGCATTGTGATAAATGAGGACTAAACAAAAGCAAAACCAAAAAAGAAATTGTCATAATCATGCCTTTCTTTCAGTTGCCTGGCTAGAGTGGCAAACATGCATCTCCTTTCCCCCCATCCCTGGGTGTGCAAAAGTACTGGGGTCTTACGATGTCTCAAGGTATCACTGGCCCTTTAAATCTCAAGCACTAAAGGATTCCTCTGGAGAAGCCCACCATCTCAGTCCTTGTCCCTCCAAGCCGGTGCTCTGTTGCTATGCTCCCAAGGCTGGAATGCATAAATGTTTTTGCTGAGACCTTCACGGGAGACCCTGCCTTTCCTCGCCTGCTGGTTTCAAAGACACTTCTTCTCTCATCTGGTTCATTCACATTACAATTTGGTGGCCCATCAAGGGGCATAGTCCTCTTTCTATGGAGGGCAAATTGGACATGATCTGCCTGGGGGTGAAGACAAGCCTCATTTCATTTTTCTGCTGCAGCAGGAAGAAAAACAAAAGTGTTAACTCATACTAAAACAAGCTGCATATTCAGGTACTGCTAATATAATCATAGCACAAGTGACTTTCATGGAGGCATACTATATGCCAGGCATGCCATTCAGTTCTCCGACACACGAGCCGTGGCATGGGCAGTGCTGCTCTGCCCGCTTTACCACGTATGAGGACATGGAGACAGAGGCTGAGCAAGGGACCCACGGTTACCCAGCTAGTCTTCAGGGATCCAGCCCGTTCACCTCGCCACTACTTTACTTCATTGCCTTGAGGCTCCCAGGGTGATTTGTGGATCAGAAGTATCTTGCAAACTGCAAATAACTATATAGTTTTCCTGTGGACAACTCTAATTATCCTTACTTGCAGAAGAGGACAACAAAGTGGGGCACATGAGAAATTAGTGAGCATCAGGGTTAAAACTTAAGTGCCGGGCTTCCCTGGTGGCGCAGTGGTTGGGAGTCCGCCTGCCGATGCAGGGGACACCGGTTCGTGCCCCGGTCCGGGAGGATCCCACATGCCGTGGAGCGGCTGGGCCCGTGAGCCATGGCCGCTGAGCCTGCGCATCCGGAGCCTGTGCTCCACAACGGGAGAGGCCACAGCAGTGAGAGGCCCGTGTACTGCAAAAAAAAAAACAAAAACATAAAAACTTAAGTGCCTCGGTCCTGTGGTGTCCGCTGTGGCTACTGATGCCCAAGCTAAAGGAAAAGACATTGGAGATGCCTGATTCTTCTCTAATTATAAAGGAATATGTGGCAAAAATAATATTGATAACATCAGTGATGGCAAAGTAGGTTATTTCGTACCTTGTAGGTGGGAGAACCAGTTGGGACATCTTTCTGGAGGACAGTGTGGTAAAATCCATTACAGTTTTTAAGAGTAAGTAACCCGTGACCTAGAATTGCCTTCTCTAGATAGCTCACCTGGGAGATCCTCTTCCAGGTACCGAAAGAGGTACAACAAAGAATGTTTGTAGAGCAAAACATCAGAAACGATCAACACTTAATCCAACAGGAGAATGATCGAACATACGTAACACATCCATAACACGGAGTTCCATGCACTGGATAAAAATGTGGAACTAGAGCTCCTTGAGGACACTAAAAACTTTTTCTAAAAAATACATTTATTTATTCTTGGCTGCGTTGGGTCTTCGTTGCTGAGCACGGGCTTTCTCTAGTTGCTGTGAGGGGGGGCTACTCTTCCTTGCGGTACACGGACTTCTCATTGACGTGGCTTCTCTTGTTGCAGAGCAAGGGCTCTAGGCATGCGGACATCAGTAGTTGTGGCACACAGGCTCAGTAGTTGTGGCTTGTGGGCTCTAGAGTGCAGGCTCAGTAGTTGTGACACATGGGCTTAGTTGCTCCGTGGCATGTGGGATCTTCCCGGACCAGGGATTGAACCCATGTCCCCTGCATTGGCAGGCAGATTCTTAACCACTGCGCCACCAGGGAAGTCCTGTTGAATGTTTTTATCATGAGAGAGTGTTGGATTTGGTCAAATGCTTTTTCTGCATAAATTGAGATGATCATGTGGGGTTTTTTTCCTTCATTTTATTAATGTGGCGTGCTACCTTGATTGATTTTCTTATGTTGCATCACCTTTGCATTTCTAGTATAAATCCAACTTAGTCATGGTGAATAATCCATTTAATATGCTGCTGGATTAAGTTTGCTAATATTTTGTTGAGGATTTTTGCATCTATGTTCATAAGGCCTATTGGTCTGCCATTTTCTTGTGATGTCTTTGTCTGGCTTTGATATCAGGGTGATGCTGGTCTCATAGAATAAGTTAGACAGTGTTCCTTTCCTTCTATTTTTTGAAAGAAGTTGAGAAGGATTGGTGCTGCTTTTTCTTTAAACATTTGGTCCTAGGCTTTTCTTTGTTGGAGGGTTTTTATTACTTAGTCAATTTCTTTACTTGTTTTAGATATATGCAGATGTTTTATTTCTTGTTGAATCAATTTTGATAATTTGTGTGTTTCTAGGAATTTGTTCATTTCAGCTAAGTTATCTAATTCATTGGCATACAATTGTTGCACAGTATTCTCTTATAATCATTCTTTGATCCTGTAAAGCCAATAAGGAATATTCTCATTTTCATTCCTGCTTTTAGTCATTTGAATTTTCTCCTTTTTTTTTTTCTTGGTCAATCTAGCTAAAGTTTTGTCTATTGTGTTGATCTTTTCAAAAATTCAACTTTTCACTTTATTGATTTTCTCTGTTGTTTTTCTGTACTCTATTTCTTTAATCTCTGCCCTAATCTTTATTATTTCCATCTTTTTTTTTCTTTTGGTCTTAATTTGCTCTTATTTTTCTCATTTCTTAAGGTTGAAGTTTAAGATGTTTTCTTTTTGAATGTACACATTTACAGTTGTAAATTTCCCTCTGGAACTGATTTTGTTGCATCCCATAAGTTTTGGCATGTTGTGTTTTCATGTTTGTCTGTCTCAAAGTATTTTTTAATTTCCCTTGTAACTTTGACCCATTGGTTGTCTAGAAATGTGTTGCTTAATTTCTACATATTTGTGAATTTTCCAGTTTACCTTATGTTTTGATTTTTAGCTTAATTTTACTGTGATCAGAGAAGACATTTTGTATGATTTCAATCTTTTTAAATTTATTGAGACATTTCGTGGTCTAACATTTGGTCCATGGAGAATGTTTCATATGCATGTGAGAAGAATGCGTATTCTGCTATTGTTGGGTAGAGTGTTCTATAGGTGCCTATTAGGTCTAGTTAGTTTATAGCGTTGTTCAAGTCTTCTAGTTTCTTGCTGATCTCTGTCTACTTGTTATATCCATTGTTGAAAGTGGAGTATTGTTGTCTCTGACTATTAAAATTGAACTGTCTATTTCTCCCCTCAATTCTGCAGTTTTCCTTTCACGTATTTTGGGTCTCTGTTGTTAAGGATATATATGTTTATAATTATTCTATCTTATTGTATTAACCCTTTTATCATTATATAATGTCCTTCTTTGTCCCTTGTAACAATTTTTGTCTTAAAGTCTGATAGCATAGCCACCCAGTTGTCTTTTGGTTTCTGATCGTATGGAATATCTTTTTTTTTTTCCAGCTTTACTGAAGTATAATTGACAAACAAAATAGTAAGATATTTAATGTGTACCATGTGATGATTTGTTACATGCACACATTTTGAAACTGGTATATACTTTTCCGTTCTTTTACTTTCAATCTATTTTTTTCTTTGAATCTAAAGTAATTCTCTTGCAGACAGCTTGTAGTTGAATAACTTTCCTAAAATGCATATTGCCAGTTTCTGTCTTTTGATTGGAATAAGTTCAGTGTCTGGGCTTTATCGGGGACAATTTCTTTGATTACCTTTATTTTTCTGAATGCACCATACTTCCTTGTTTCTTTGCAAGCCTTACAATTTTAGGTTGATAGCTGGACATTTTGAATATTATAACATGGCAACTCTGAAGGTCAGAGGCTCCCAACTTCCATGGCTTTGCTGTTGCTGCTTGTTGTAGTTGTTGTTTGTTTACTGACTTTTCTTAAATAATTTTGTAGAGTCTTTATTCTTCATCACATGTGGACACTGAAGTCTCAGTACCACTTAGTGGTCAGATTATGAATGATTAGGCAGAGATTTTCTTAAATGCCTAGAACCTAAAATTCTCCCAGTCTTCGAAGACAGACTGTGAGTGTGTTGGGGCATGCCTTCAGCAACCATCGAGGTAGTTCAAAGCTCTGTGGTAACCTTCACTTCTTGTGCGTACAAAATCTCAAGGTCAGCCAGGGGTGAGAGTTTAGGGCTTTCTTAATTCTTAGTTCTTTCCTGAGCATGTGTACAGCCATGCACATGGCTTCTGGATTCCCAGGAACAGGTTGGAGCTTTTCAAAAACTTTATTCCCCAAAACATCTCATTCCCCAGCCTTTCCTCTCAAGCTTTATGGTTGGTCTATTGTTTGCCACAAATGTTATTCAATGCCTCAGGCAGCGGCAGCTAAAACATTTGCCTGTAAGTGTCTTTGAGAAATGCCACCACGTAGCTGCTTTAGTACTAGCAGAACACTGAGTTAGGCAAGATAAAGTCAAGCCTTTTACACTGGTCTTCCAGGGAACCACCAGACTGGTCAGAACTAATTGTTACAATTCTTTTTTTTTTTTAAATTTTAATGAGGTATAGTTGATTTACAGTGTTGCGTTAATTTCTGCTGTACAGCAAAGTGATTTAGGTATGCATATATATATTCTTTTTCATACTCTTTTCCACTATGGTTTATCAGAGGATACTGAATATAGTTCCCTGTAGGACCTTGTTGGGGGCTGGGGGAGGTAAGGATTGCAAGCTTGTGATTAGCAGATGCAAACTATTATATATAGAATGGATATACAACAAGGTCCTACTATAATTGTTATCATTCTTGAGGTTCATTCTGCTCCTCTGGACTGTTATTGGTAATATGGGCTGTTATTTTCAAGATTACCACTGTATTGGAGAGCAGAAAATGGACCAGAGTCAGTTAAAACATGATGGAGCTCACCTTTCTTATGGAGATTCAACTACTTCTCTTGATTAACCTGGTTTCTGTAAGGTTTTGGTTCAGTTGTCAGAAGTTGATTTTGACCACTTTTTGCCGCCAGTTCTTTATTTTCGTAGAGTGGTGGACTTTTGGAATCACTTACTCCATCATTTTTGCTGATATCACTACAGGACAGAGATTTTAAAGCATTGTGTTTAATGGGTGCATAATATTTACTGTGATTTCCTTAACCCCTGTTATATTGATGGGCATTTGCCAATTATTTTCACTGTAACATATATAGTGCTGCAACACTTGTACATTCACCTTCACTCATATCTCTATTTCTGTAGGCTAGATTTCTAAAGTGAAGATGTAAGTGAAAGAATATAGTCAAGGCTCATGATATATGTTAAGAAAATAATTCCCAAGTTGATCTGTTAAAAACAAGACAACAGTACATGAAAAGATGCTCAACATCACTAATTGTTAGAGAAATACAAATCAAAACTGCAATGAGGTATCACCTCATACCGGTTAGAATGGCCATAATCAAAAAATCTATAAACAATAAATGCTGGACAGGGTGTGGAGAAAAGGGAACCCTTCTACACTGTTGGTGGGAATGTAAATTGGTGCAGCCACTATGGAGAAGAGTATGGAGGTCCCTTAAGAAACTAAATATAGAGTTGCCATATTATCCAGCAATCCTACTTCTGGGTATATATCTGGAGAAAACTTTAATTCAAAAAGATACATGCACCCCAGTGTTCATAGCAGCACTATTTATAATAGCCAAGACGTGGAAGCAGCCTAATGTCCATCGACAGAAGAATGGATAAAGAAGATGTGGTACATATATACAATGGAATAATATCCAGCCATAAAAAAGAATGAAATATTGCCATTTGCAGCAACATGGATGGACCTAGAGATTATCATACTAAGTGAAGTAAGTCAGAGAGAGAAAGACAAATACCATACGATATCACTTACATGTGCAATCTAAAATAGGATACAAATGAACTTATTACAAAACAGAAACAGACTCACAGACATAGAAAACAAACTTATGGTTACCAAGGGGGTAAGGGGTGGGGGAGGGATAAATTAGGAGTTTGGGATTAGCAGATACAAACTACTACACATAAAATAGATAAACAATAAGGTCCTACTGTGTAGCACAGGAAACTATAGTCAATATCCTGTAATAAACCATAATAGAAAAGAATATATATAATATATACATATTTATATATATATATATGAATCACTTTGTGTACACCAGAAACTAACACAACATTGTAAATCAACTATACTTAAAAATAAATTAATAAAAAATAAAATAAAATAAAAATAAGACAACAGGCCCAAAATGGAGTCACTTATGCTAAACCCCACGTCACCAAACCAAGACTGAACTTAATTACAGTTTTGGCTCTCTCAGAAATAGAATCTTAAACCAGTCAATCAGGAATCACCTGATCAACATTAATTAGATAATCTACCTGATAAACCCCAGCTATCCCTTTTAAGGCAATAACCTTGCAATAACCAGTTCACATTTTTGCCTAGGACTACTTCCTGCTTCTGTTCCCTTCTGTCTGTAAAATCTCTTGTCTTGTATGGCTCTTCAGAGCTCCTTTCTATCTGCTAGATTAGACCCTGTCTGATTCATGAATCGCTGATAAAGCCAATAAGATCTTTAAACTTTACTCAGTTGAATTTTGCTTTTTAACAGATTGGATCATTTTTACTTCCACCAGCCATGTTTGAAAGTATTGCCTCACCCCTGCCTTATCCCCAGTGAGTATTATAACTCAAGACATTTGTTAAGTAAATTATTGGCAAAAAATAGTATCTCACTGTTTTGTTTTACATGGCTCTGATTATCAGAAAGGCCAAAATACTTACAGTGTTTATTTGATGTTGCCATTTCTTCTTCGGTGGATTTCTGGTCAATGATGTTTGCTGTGAGATGTCTGCCTTTTCATTTATTTATAAGAGCTGTTTAAATATTAAGACTATTAGCCCTTAATGGTAATAATTGTAAATATTTGAAAATACAGGGCTCTAAAACACTTCTAATTTCACATACCCAACGGGTTCTCTTTGCTAGCTCTTGGTCGCTATATCATGTTGTATTACTGAAGTAACAATTACCACAAACTTAGTGGCTTAAAGCAACACAGATGTATTCTCTCAGAATTACAGGGGTCAAAAGATTTAAAGTCAGGGTTTTGGCAAGCCTGGTTCCTCCGTGAGGCTGTGAGGGGAGAATCTGTCTTCTTGCCATTTTGGCTTCTAATGGACACCTGTATTCCTTGATTTGTGGCCCCTTTTTCCATCCTCAAAGCACATGACTCCAATCTCTGCTTCTGTCATTACATCACCTCTGCTTCTGACTTCTCCTGCATCCCTTTTATAAGGGTCATTGTGATTACATCAGGCCCACTTAGATAATCCAGGACAATCTCTCCAACTCAAGATTTTTAACTTAATCACATCTGCAAAGTCTTCTTTGCCATATGTCTTGGAGTTCTCCAGATAAACAGAATGAATAGGATATGTAGATGGATAGTTGGATAGATAGATAGATGATAGATAGATAGATAGATAGATAGATAGATAGAAGAACTGACTCGTGATTTTGGGGGCTGGCAAGTCCAAACTCTGCCTGGTAGGCTGTGATATTTGAGACCCAGGAAAGAGCTGATGTTCAATTGTGAGTCTGAAGACAGTCTGGATGTAGAATTTTTTCCTCTTTGAAGGACCTCAGTCTTTTTCCTCAGGCTTGCACCTGACTGGATGAGACCCACCCACACTATGAAGGGTCAAAGATCTACTTACTCAAAGTCTGCTGATTGAACTGTTAATCACATCAAAAATTATCTTCACTGCAATGTCTAGACTAGTGTTTGACCAAGCAACCCAGCTGACACATAAAATTAATAGTCACAGCACATAAAGTTCCAGGGATTAGGTTATGGACATATTTGAGGGGCCATCATTCAGCCTAGGGCTATTTCTTTGAAAGAAAAGACAATGTCCTCTTTTGAGAAAAAGTAGATACTAATTCAGACTAACTAAAATATTATGAAACTCTCCCATTCTCTTCAGAATTTTACAGTAACAGGAGAGAATTTTCCCATGCTTCCTTTTACCTTCATTATGTGCAGGTTTGAGGAGAATTTCATATTATCCTTAGTAATAAAAAGAAAGATCTTCTTCTCTGATTAAAAGCCTTTTTCCATACTTTTGAAGAAGAAAATCTCTCTCTCTTTCTCTCTCTCTCCCTCTCCTTCTCTTGAATTGCTATTCTTGGTAGGAAATATTTTATCAGCTCAGACTCCTAATTGGATAGAAACATGGCTAATGTGGTACTTCTCTGTTGCAGACAGGAGACCCTTAGGTTTGGGGGACTGGAGACACATTTAAGCAGGAATCTTCCCTTTGGGCCCTCAAAATATTTGAAAATGACCGTGAAATGGGAGGAATTGGAGGATTCCCAGAAGTTTCTAGAACTTCAATCCTGAGCTGCCTGTTCCCTCCAAATACAAAAGAAACCAAGATTCAAAGAAGAGACTGCTTGAAAAAAACTTTGCTTCTGTTAAAAACATAAAATAACATCCATTGCTGTTATCTGAATGATTAATTCTGCTCCATACTCCTTTGCTCCTACAAATCTTTTGCTTCTTTAACCTAAGAAATTGTAATTGCAATGAAATCTTTACTCTTTTCAATATAGCAAGCCTTGGGTTACTGGAGGTTTGGTTAGACACCCACATGGCTGAGGGTTTGTAACTCATCCCCCAGTTACACGGACTAAGGTATCCTGATTTGGCGGTACCGTGGACAATTCCCCATATGGCAGCGTGTGGAATAGTCATAATAACAACTGATGTCTTTTGAAACTTATCTTGTGCCAACCCACAGGCTGAATGCTTTCCAGATACTGTCTCAGCTCTGCCTGAAAATTTCCTCCCCAGATAGAGCCCATTATACAGATGAAGAAACTGAGGCTTAGGCTCATTGAAAGGCTCATCTAAGTAAGGTCCCATATCATTGGAATTCAGGTCTGTATGATAGCAGAGCCATGTTTAGCCCTGTTATGGGTTTAATTGTGCCCCCTCCTCCCAAGTTATATGTTGAAGACCTAACCCCATTACCTCAGGATGTGGTACCTTATAAGTACCTTATTGGCAACAGGATCTTTACAGATGTGATTTGTTAAGATGAGGTTGTACTGAGTAGCATGGGCCCCTAAGCCAATATGACCGGTGTCCTTATAAAAGGGGGAAAGTTGGACACAGAGACAGATACACATAGAGGGAAGACAATGTGAAGACACAGAGAGAAGATGGCCATCTACGAGCCAAGCAGAGAGGTCTGGGCAGATCCTTCCTCACAGCCCTCAGAGGGAAGCAGATGGCTGACACCTTGATCTTGGACTTCCAGCCTCTAGAACTGTGAGGAAATACATTTCTGCTATTTAAGCTACCTGGTCTGTAGTCTTTTGTTACAGCAGCCTCAGGAAACTAATACAAGCCCCTAAACCATAGCACTTTAAATATTGAATCTCCACGTGAGTGGAACTCTTGGTTAGCCTCTGGACCCCAAATGCAGCTCACCATTAGAAGGGTGAACGGCTTTGTGGTAAGTGCCTGAAATACATTCCTTCGTTTCCATGCTGGTGCCATCAGATCTTTGCACTGCTCTGTTATCCCTTCCTCATATTTGCATTTAATTGTGGATGCTCAGGGTCAAGGCCCAGAGAGGTTAATGACTCACTGAAAGTTGCACAGCGAGCAAGTAGAAGTTATTTGGCTCTTGCTCTCTCTCTCTCTCTCTCTCTCCCTCTCTCTCTCTGCAGTGGCCTCTCACATGTGTGGAGCAGGGACTCTCCCAAACAATTTGAAAAGCCCTCCCTGATCTGTGGTGGCACTAAAATACTACAAGAGTAAGTCACCACCTGGAGAGTCCTGGGAGGAGACGCAATAGGGTCTAAACCCTTGGCATGGATGGTTGCAACTGACTAATCACCTCAGCAGGCAGGAATAAAGTCCTGGGGAAAATGAACTGAGATGGGTGAGTTTTGAGGGCGCTGGAGGGAGAGAGAGGCAGGAGCTGGCGGGTTGGAACGTGGACCCCAACCTTGCAGAAGGTCATTGGCTGAAGGTGAGAAAACAGGAGCAGCGAAGCTGAAAAGCACCAAGGCACACTCACCTACTTCCCAGTTTGCTGGAGGAGGTCCTGGCATGGGGTTAATTACCCACTTTCCCAGCACTATACCTGGAAACCTTCCCAGTCTGCACCTCTGTCAGGGTTGGGCAGCGCCCCTCCCCCGCAGGACAAATCCGAGGGAGGGCGGGGAGGTGGACCAGTGAACTCCTCTCACAGCGCTCTGCTGCTACAACAAACACCTGTCCCCCCCACCCCCTCCTGAACCATCTGGCCCAGAACCATCTGCTGGGGCAATGGGGTGTTCTGAATAGCTCCACAGCCCTTTGTCAGTTTGGATGTTTGACTCTCCACTTGTCTCAGCTAATAGGCTCCCAAAGATCCAGGGCTTCCCCATGGAGGCAGGAGGAGCTGGCTTGCATCTCCCAGGGTGAAGGATTTAGGAAAAGAACAGGCTCATTCAAGCTGTGCCTCTTCCATTTTCTGCAGCGAATTAGGTGTTTTCATACCTATGTTATCTCACTTAACTCCCCAAATAGCCCAGTGAGAAAAATGTCACTATCCCCATTTCATGGATGAGAAAACTGAGGGTCTGAAAGTCACCATGATTAATTAAAGACCTAAAGCTCAAACCCAAACTCTGAGGTAAGCTTGTCCGGGTTCTCTTCTGATGCCTCTGTGAAGAGCTAGAAAGGAATTGCAGCAGGAAAAAAGATGCCCTCACAGGCCTGCCTCAAAATTCCTCCCACTGAGGGTACTGAGTGCCAGCTCCTGTCCCTCAGGAGCTGAACACCCTGTCCCTCAGGCAGTCTCCTCGCAGCGGGGGGACCCACCGTTCATCACTGTGTTTATAATGAGGGAGTTTAAAAATGATGGCTTGTACACAAGTCACATCATAGCATATGTTTAATTTTTATTTATTTTTAATTGCATATTTTTTTAAAATCTAGAGCATTAAAAAAAACCCTACAGTCACCAATACATGATAAGTGGCATCATTCAGGTGTTGCTCCAACAAGTACTGAGAGATGGAAGCTCTTCTTGTTTTCCGCAGCAATACTCAGAACCATTCTTGGCATGTGTCTCTTTCATGTATCCAGTGAGCTCACCGAGAGACACACCACGTGCCCATGGAGACAGGAAGCAGAGGCAGAAGCGTGGTCAGCTCCTTCAGATGTCATCATATCGTTTGATTCCAATGGCATGCTGGGCAAAAGCCACGGGCCTGGTGCAGGGGAGGCCCCCTGAGATGGGACGACCACCTTCGTCTGGGCCCTGCTGTGTGACTGGGGATACTCCGGCGGCTTCTTACATTATCACCCACTCATTCCTTCAGTAACACTGTGATGTTAATGCCATTCTGCTCCATGGTACAGTTGAGGAAATGGCTGATTCCTCAGCTAGAGGTCACATGTCTGTCTAGTCTGTGATCAAAACAGGACTTGAGCCTATGCGGTCTGACTCCAGAGCCTGGGCACAGGATGGCTGTGCCGTTGAAGAGGCTGGCGGCTGGGAGGCCTCTGCAGCCTCAGGTGTGACTGACAAAGTCTCATGGAGAACGTTGACTTTCCTCCCTCCAAACCAAGCTTTCACCTGCGGTTCTCAGCCGTGGCTGGGAGTTAGAATAGCCCGCAAAGATTTGCTAAGCCTGGCCCTGAACTTAGGGCTTCTGATTGTTGGGGGTGGGGTCTGCCCATTGGACTTGTTAAGGTCTCCTCAGGGTTGAGGACTGCTGTTCTAAAGGAAGGGTAAGGGTGGGGGGAGCATTCATTTCCTCAGCCAGGGGTAGGCCCTGCCTCACCCAGGTACCCATGCAGGTGATGAATCTGTCAATTATCTTTAGTGAATTTTATACCTGGCCTAAGTCTCTGGTTTGGGTGTAGCCAGGACTAGCGGGGAGGGGTGGCTCATGGGTTGGGGGAGGACGGGGCACAAGGTGGGAGGGGCGGTTGGGTAGGCAGCATGGGGCTGAAATTCAAGAGTTAATGCAAGTGTAGCAGCCAAGCCTCTGAAGGAAAGGGCTGTTGGTGCGGAGAGCAGATGTGGCGGATTTAATGGCTTAAGTGCTGGGAGCAGCTGCCAGCCGACTTGGCTGAGTTACAGGCCAGGATACCTCTTCCCCGGCCTGGCCCGTCCTTCCAGGGAGCCAGTTTTAGAGAAGAATGTGAACGCCCCAGGGCCTGGAGTGAGGTGGGAACCGAGGTCAGCAGAGAGAGCTGGGTGGACGTGGTGAGCCCAGCCCGGAGCTGATGTCAGTCCCCTGAGATTCCTGGTTCTGCCCATTCACTCTGTGAGGTTGGGTAAGACTCTGCCCTTTTCCAGCCTTGTCCACAAACTGACCAGAGGGACGCTGCCATCATTCCCCGTGCTGACCTCCTAGAACGCTCAAGGTGAGGCTGGAGGAGAGTGTGGGATTTCCATGGTGGCACCTGTAGGAACTGCCAAGGGCCGGGTTCAGCACAGAGGACGGCGAAGCAGTCACTGTTATCATTCACAGCGATAATAATCGATAGGGTCTACTGAGCACATCCTGTGTGCCAGGCGCTGTGCTGAGGGCAGAACAGGTTTTACCTCGTTTATCCTTTGCACTCTGTGAGGTACTTAATATCACTATCCCTATTTTACAGATGAGAAGACTGAGGCTTGGGGATAGGCTACGTGGCAGAACTCCGACTCAAACTCAAGGTGGCCGGCCTTCCAGAGGCAAGCTCTTGGCACCCACCGTGGCTGCTTCCATGGCCAGAGGCTTGCACAGTGGTTGAGAGCCCAGACTGGGGACAGCCAACCGGGGCTCAGATTCTGGTTCTGGCACTCCCTGGAGGAACCCTGTGGATTTCAAGCAGAATCGGGAAAATGTAAGTAATGAATGCTTAGTCCCAGGGTATGAAGTTGTTGGCTTTGTTGCTCCCAATCCATCTTCATCCTTGGGCAGGACAACAACCAAGTGTTGTCCTTTAGTTCGCTGTGTCCCCAGGAATCACCAGAGACAATCCCACGAGCAGAGAAGAGTGGTGCGGGGCCGTTTGCCGCTGCGGCTGGAGAAGCCGTGAACGGGAGGACAGGGGCCCGTGGGCCCAGGTGTGTGGAGACAGTGTACTGTATATTGCCCCAAAAACATGTAACAGGAGCATGACACATGCCCCCAAACAATAAAACAATTGTGGACTGAGACCCACATCCTGCCCAGTGAGCTCAGTAAGTTAATGATTCCTAGGACATGCTCCTCTGCACCCACTAAAAACAAAACTATAAGGAAAAGGTGACAGTATACTGTCTCCACACACCTGGGCCCATGGGCCCCTGTGGGGCGTGGGCCGGCTGCAGGAGCACACAGGGCCTGCCTTTCTCTTGTGCCCCTAAATCAGGCCCTTGCCCCGAGGGTGTCCAGGTCTGTGCTCGTTTGCGGGAGGCACATCCCTGCTTCCTGGAGGGGAGCCGTTGTGGCCCAAGAATGCATCGACCTGGGGGCGCAGTGGTCTGACGTTAGCTAATACGAAAATAGATCTGTTTCCCAGCCCTTTTATTCCACACACAATGGATCGCTGGCCGCTCTCGCTTTCTCTTTCCAACAACAATGATGCCATCAATACCCTCCCGGGGACATCTTTATTTGAAGGCTGGGAGGTATGAATTTTATCATTGCAGATAATCCTACCACTCACAAAATGTACTAAACAAAGTGAGCCACTCCAGCTGCCCACTAAGGCTGGTTTTCTAGAATCAAATGGGCTTTTATTTGCTGAGTCCTCCTCCTACCCGGCCCCCAGCTCTTCTTCACAGGTCTGAATGGCCCTCGCTGAAGCCTTTCCAGAAAGTTGTGAAACTTAATTTCAGCCCAGCAATGAGCCCTGTGTGGAAATGATGGGCTTTTTGAACTGCTCTTCTAGGGCACATCCTCGATTACCGTGTGCTGAACTTTGCTGCAAGTAATATCACTTGCCCTGAATTGAGTTATAAAACCTGAGTCTCAGAAGGGCCAGAGAGATTGCCTAGTAACTACATTCTAATCGAACCTTGCATTTTACAGGTGGGAAAACTGAGGCCCAGACAAAAGAAGTGACCAGTCTAAAGTCACAAAACTAGCGGGTAGCAGAGAAAGATCTTCCCCTGCACTTTCCTCTCCAACCTGTGTCTCCCAGACTGTGACATGTTCTACTGATGGTTCCCAGAGTGGTTTCAGGTGGCCTGTGGCATCGAATGGCATTAAGTTGTATTGATTTATCTAGAGGGAAAATTATTCCCTTTCAACTTTATTTTACTCCTGATGACAGCGGGGAGAAAGGCTCAGTTTGGTACCGTAGGCACCTCTGTAACAGGATTTCTCTCTCTCTGTAACAATCACAGAGCAGACCTCTGCTTGAGACTAGGTAACAATATCTAGTGTGTATTTAATAACACTGTTCTGTTTCATTGTGTTTACTCTTAATGTTACCACCTAATACTGCTCATTTTCCACTCAGTTTTTTAATGACTGTTTTAAAATAACTATTTTTTGGGCTTCCCTGGTGGCGCGGTGGTTAAGAATCCGCCTGCCAATGCAGAGGACATGAGCTCGAGCCCTGGTCCGGGGAGATCACACATGCCGCAGAGCAACTAAGCCCGTGTGCCACAACTACCGAGCCTGCACTCTAGAGCCCACGAGCCGCAACTACTGAAGCCCGTGCGCCTACAGCCCGTGCTCTGCAACAAGAGAAGCCACTGAAGTGAGAAGCCCATGCACCGCGATGAAGAGTAGCTCCCACTCGCCACAACTAGAGAAAGCCTGCGAACAGCAACGAAGACCCAACGCAGTCAAAAATAAATAAATAATTTTTTAAAAATAAATAAAATAAAATAACTATTTTTCATAAATTAAAAAATAATGTTATTTAAGTTTTTTTAAGTGAGCTCATTTTAGTAATTAACAATATAGGTGGTCCGTGGGTGTGGCAAAGCTCCTAAAGGCAGCAGTATGAATGGAAGTTTGGAAACTAACTACCACTTTGTACCTGGTACTTCCTATAAATGGCTTCAGGGCTGAAGTCCACTGGAAAGAATCTCCAGAAAAGGGTGCTGAACTTGAGCTCATTTCTCTTGCCTGCATAAGTCTATTGGACTTATTCTTTCTTCTTATTCCTGACGTTTTGCTCTACTAGAAGCAGGATCTTGCCCTTTGCAGGTGCACATAAATAGAGGCTTGATGGTTACTGCGCTGGCCTGAAGGGCCTTGCTCAGCCCCTCCCTGGCTGTGCTGCCGCATGCAAGCCATTGCCCGCCTGCAGCTGACTCTGTCTTCAACTGCATGTGAGAAAACTCAGGCTGAATGAATCTTTTATATCTTTGTTTGTTTGTAACTGTGATATTGTCATGGGAGTTCCAGAGCCAGTCTGGAAGCATTCAAATCCTCTTTCTACGCCTTCTTAGCTATGTGCTCTTGGGCAAGTTTCCTGGCTTCTCCGGGCCTTGTTGTCTGTATCTCTAAATAAAGGATGGAGAGGTGAAGACAAGACGAGGGAATGCTGTGTGCATCTCAGGCTCACCCAGGGGATTCAAGGGCCCCCAGGGCACCCGATGAGTTAATCAGGCAGGTGGGAGAGAACCCTAGGAAGCTGGCTGGTTATTCACACACTGGCTTATTTTGCCGTGGCCACCATTAACTTCCCTGAGGGTAAGGTCCCCACAGCACATCAGAGCACAGCAAAGTACCCAGTGAGCATTGGGTAAATGAATTAACCGAGTCCAATTCAGATTGGATTGTATTGGACGGAGTGATTCTATTCATCCATCCATTCAGAAGATTCCTTTTCAGCATCTATGACGTGACAGGTGGCATGGTTTCCTGTGCAAGAGAGCCAGCTCTGATGCCAGCCAGACGGAAAGGCTCACGGATCCACTACATCCTATGTGATCTTGAATGAGTTACTGAATGTCTCTGTTTTTCAGTTTCTTCATCTGTAAAATGGGTCTAATAATAGTCATCTCTTAGAGGGGTTGTGAGGAAAGGAGGAGATAAAGCATGAAAAGTTGCTTAGAAAAGTATGATCCCAGAGGGCATAAGCAATACAATCCGTGCTAGCCATTGTGACCGTGGGCTGGTGCTAGGATGGAGTAGAGAGTCAAAAGGACACAGCCCTGCCATCATGACAATTACTGTCTAGCAGGGGAAATGGACAAAAAACAAATAGAAAAAAAATGCAGTTAGAAATAGTGGCAAGTGCTGCGCAGGGAACAAACGGGGTGTGTTCTGAGAGAGCATGATGCTGAGGGCTGTTATACTTTTCGATTTTGGCATCAAGTCAAACCTGTCTGGGAAGAGACTATTTAAGTGAGACCTGAAGGATGAGATTGAATGAGCTACGTAAAGGAACGAACAGTGATTCAGACCAAGGGAGCAGCCTGTGAGAAGACCCTGGGCTGAGAACCAGGGCAAGAGTGATGTGCATGAGCCGTAGGTACCAGGGCCTCTCTCCCTGGAGTGTGCGGGACAGGACATTTTCTAAGGCCACACAAGAGTCTCCTTATTAGCTGGGATTATTAGCTGGGATTGACTCAATCACGTCAGTTCAGAGGTGTCATAATTGCACCTCTTTGGGAAGGACTCATTCATTCTGGTCTGTGGTGACCTGTCGTTGTCTACCTGGTGTGAGGCTGGAGAGAAGCTTCTTCCATCTGACAAGGCTCAGCTTCATAATTCTGCCATTTCGCTAAAGTCAGGAAGCAGCCCCCATGGGGAGAGATGGAGCTACGTGAAAAGTGATGGTCCCCGGGGAGACCGAGGTTCTGGGGGCTACACAGACAGCCAGGCCAGGCCAGGCCAGGTGACCCGCCCAGTGAGTCAGGCACTGCTGAGCCCGACTGGCAACTGGTCTGTAGGAGGACACTTACGGTTTGAAGTTACGTCTCTATGTGTCAACATGTGAACAAGCCTCTGGTTTAAAACATGCTTATATATATATATATATGTTACAAGGACAGAGTAAAGGGACAAAATAGGTGATTAAATGGCGAATCCCTCTAGGGGATTGTGAGTAAAGAAAAAAGTATGGGAGACCCCTGTAACTTAATGACCGCTCAACAAAGCGGTTTTGCTTAACCACAAAACCAAGCAGGCTTGCTTAGCAACAAAAACATGTAACAGGAGCATGACACATGCCCCCAAACAATAAAACAATTGTGGACTGAGACCCACATCCTGCCCAGTGAGCTCAGTAAGTTAATGATTCCTAGGTCATGCTCCTCTGCACACACTAAAAACGAAACTATAAGGAAAAGGTGACAGTATACTGAAACCTGAGATGTTAGCATATTTTAGTATACGTTACTGCCTGTTTTGCTCATTTCCATATACATATATATGCTTTACTACAGGCAGACGACTCTATGCCACTTCAATCCTAACAGCTGGTGGCAGCTCGCTTGGCCTCCAGTGTCTCCAGTTTGGGTTTGAGCACCGCCCTGAAATTTTTCTGGGTTGAGGCCGGCCTAAGACGAGCCCCAACTTGTGTGTAAGAACAGCTCATACTGATCCAGCACTTAGGACTCATCCAGAATACGTGTTTTCTTGGTCAGCCCTCACCACACTAAGTATTACAACTATCTCACGTTAAAGATGGGGCGACTGAGACACAGGAAGGTTGAGTAACCTGCCTGGGGCCCAATCGGCTGTCAGTGGCAGGGTCAGGAGACAAACCCATGCAAGCAGGCCTCCAGGCCCAGTTGTGTCACAGCAGGGCTGTGCTGGCCCCATGTTCACTGTGATCCCACTCTCCCCCTAGCCCAGACCCACGCCACCACCACCCAGCCTGTGTGTTAGCAATGGCTTTCACAGCAGCCTCTCATTTCGAGTGAAATTTAACAGTCATGTAGAGCATCTGGTAACATGATTTTAAGGGCTAGTTTGGACTGACTTCTTATCTGCTCTGAAAACATTAAGAGAGTAGCAAGGTTTCAGGCAGCCTGACCGACTCATTTCTTAGATAAGAGCTGGGGTAGGGCCCTACCTCTCTGCATTAGAAATGCGGATTCCCAGAACTGCTGATTGAGAATCTGCTGTGAACAAGGTCCCCTGGTGATTCTATGCACTTTAAAGTTTGGTATGCTCTGGTGTAGACCATTATTGATTCAGTTATTATGAGCCCTACTGGGTGCTTATATCTGGGCTGAGAGATGAAGCACTGTGGTCTTCTGGGGCTGCATGGGAAGGGCTAAAAGGGAGCCAGGGTTGTACCTGCTAGAGTTCTGAGAATGGCACCAGTGACTTCTAACCAGTCTGGGGCAGGATAAGGCAACAGAGACAGTGTCTAGAGGAAGTGATGCCAAGTGAGTCAGGTGAGGCAGTGGGGACTGGGGGTCTACAGCAGAGGGGAGCTGGCTTGGAAGCTGTTAGGGGCAGACAAGAAGCCCCCTGGCCTTGACTGGCCTTGGGCACGGATTCCAATCAGATCAGAGTTCCACCCTTATTTGCTGTAAAAAAAAAAAAAAAAAAAAAAAAGAATTGAATCTCTGTGAAGTGTCTGGTCATATATTTGACTTTCAATATGTTATCATTGCAATTTGTTAGGAATTCAGCTATGTGTGAACCCCAGTACTGTACTTGGCCACTTGATCCCCACCTGCCCAGTGCCCACTGAAACTGTCCAGCATAGACCCTGCCCGGTAGAACCCGCTCAGGGGAAGTTTGGGACATGCAGCTTCCCTTGACTTCCTCTCCCAGACACTCAGCACGGGGCAAGCTCCTCTCTTTGGCGCTCCTAATTCCATCATCGGTTTCGATGGCAATGATGCTAACATGGTAACTACACTTGCCTGTTTCCACAACCTTGTTAATTGTTAAATTGTGCAGAACCCGCAGGCCAAATATGTAGAGATTTATTCTCCTCCTCTGGTGCTTTCTATGGCAATGCTGCAGGGCACGCTGGGAGCTTTCCTAGAGGTGGTTTGGAGGGGAGATGACTTGTCTCCCCACTTGACAACTTGTCTCAAATAGGGAGGCTGGGCCGGCTGGCTAGATGCAGAGAGAAAAGAGCTTGGGAGCTGCCTCTCAGGTCTAAAAAGGAGCTCTCTGGCACACCCCTCAAGACACTCCTGGGCGTACAGTGCTGGTGACTTTGCCACTGGTCAGGTTTCAATAAGCTAATTTTTTTTAATTCCAATTTTCAGCATTTTAATTTTCCTACCACATTCTAATGAAACCCCAACTCTTGCCATCAGAAACTTTAGTGAATGTTGAGTGTTTCTGCATTTCTGATGGCTGGGAGAGAACCAACCCAGATTTTAATTTCTGCCTGGTTGGATTTTCCAGCACCAATTCCTTCTTCCAGGATGGTTGGGTGTGGGAACACCTGATACTCAGAGAAGAGGAAGTAAATCCAACCTTTTAGATGGTTCTATCCCATCTTTTGGGTGCCTGGTACCAGGCCTGAGAACACACACGTTTCACACAATCTCATTTAAATGTTTGTCTAATAAGATAATTTATTCAACAAATATTTATTGAACACCTAACATGTGTCAAGGACTTTTCTAACCACTAAAGTGGTGAATATTCTAGTGGGGCATACAGGCCACAAACAAACTTAAAAAAAGAACGAATTGATAAGATTATTTCTGAAAGTAAATGGTGTTGTAAAGAAAATGAAACAAGACAAAGTATGTGAAAGCTTCTACTATACAGTTTGGCTCATAGCAACTGCCCAGCTTGGGCTGAATGAAATCAAACTTTTCAATTCAAATGGGCATCCTCGTGGCACATGGAAAAGACAGTGAAATTTGGAATTCGTTGGCTTGAATTGGACTCTAGCTTTCTCAATTAGCACCTATGTGCCTTCGGACAAGTTACTTAACTTCTCTGTGCCAAGTCCAAGGCTGGGACTAGGGTGTGGCAAGAGAGACACTTAAGGAGCAAAGTTTAAGGAGGAACGTGCTGTCAAGGTCCTGCAAATGTAGACTTGTCACTTGCACAACCCTGAGGGCAGTGCTTCCTTAAACTTTGCAGCCTCGGTTCCCCTCTTACCTCAGCCCTGTCCTGGCCCTGGCCCCATATTTAAAGTGGGAAAGAAATTACACCTATCTTCTAGGGTTGTTATAAGGTAAAGAGCAACTGAGATAAGACAAGGAAAATGAGCCTGTCTCGCGAACTGGCGGCTCTTGGTGACCATGAGAAGGGAGTTGCCAGGATCAGACTGTGCCAAAGTAGCAGGTGGGACTCAAGTCCAGCCACCTCGTCCTATTTCCCAGGGCTGGGACCTAGGAGAAAGTGGGAAAGCTTCCATTAGCTGTGTATTCTCATTAGCACCGAGATGTGCGCTCATTGTTGGGCCACCTATGTGCTGCGTACGCTTCAGTACCATGGCCAGAGCAAAGCCCAGTGAGCATCTCTGGATGAGAGGATGCAGCCAAAACTGAGGGACCAGCAGACTCAGCACCTTGTGTTGAACCAGGTTTTCAGCCTTCCCCCGAGCAGATCAGGTAAAGCAGAGGGTCGGCCTCCAGAAAGCCAGCCCCATCCCTCCCCAGCCTCCCAACGGAATCCCCCACGTAGCCACCCTGCCATATGTGGTCCAGCATAGGGTTCCTAATGAAAAATGGCCGGGCTATTAGCGCTTTGCAAATTGAGGGTCCTTTCATTTATTACTGTGCTCGGCTAAAGATGAGCATTAATTTTTTCTCAAAGCAAATTCACTGGAAAC
Organism: Globicephala melas; assembly: GCF_963455315.2. Lineage (NCBI taxonomy): Eukaryota > Metazoa > Chordata > Mammalia > Artiodactyla > Delphinidae > Globicephala > Globicephala melas. The sequence continues at coordinate 28,123,183 of NC_083332.1, forward strand.
AGACAGTTTAGAATTTATGCTTGTAATGATGGCTACATGGGCCATTAAGACCACCTCTAAGTGAGCTTAATTTGGAGCAGATAAATGTATATGTCTACATATTTTTCAACATAGTTTATGGTGCATCTTGCACAGCTGCGCCCAGCTGATTAAATCCTCACAAAATTTAAATAGGAAACCCATTACGTAGACAGTATTATAGCCATTCATCATGGAGGCAGCTTCAGGTTAACTCTTTCAGTGCCAGGGAGAAGTGGCAGGAATTTGGGGGGTTTTTGGTTGAGAATGCAGGGGCTTCCTGTTCTCCTGACCTCTTTGTTGCTTATACCTTCCTGAACTCCAGGGAAATTTCTGCCCTCCCTGGTGGGCTCAGGGTGAAGTTTTTAGCATGGGAGCAGAGACCCCAAGCTCACCTAGGCAGTTGGACCCTTGCTGTCTGGTTGCAGGGGTCTTCACTGCCCCCACGGACAGAAAACACATTAATCACACAGCCCTGGACAGAGCATCCAGGCCACAGCAGCCCCACCTTGGTTGTCTGGACCAGCCACTGAACCTGCTTAAATCTCAGCTGGTCGTACAAAAGCAGCAACAGATAGTAGTGGCACATTAGTGACCAGAGCATGAGTTCCGGCCTCAGGTGGACGTGGGATTAAGTTCCAGCTGTGCTGCTGTTGGCAGGGTGCCACCCCAGGCACCTTATCAGAGAGTTAAGTCATGCCAAGTGCTTAGCACAGTGCCTGGAACATCATCGACCTTCAACGAATAGACCCTTGTTATCATCGTTGTTACTATTTGTAGCAGACACCGTCACTGCCCCAGTGACAGCCCCTTGGTACCCACCCTCCCATACACACCTCTTGCAGGCACCTAAAGCTTTCTGCTTGAGGAAATTTACACAACAAGTAAATGATCAGGCTTGGTAGGAATCTCAGTTTCTCTAAATTCAGGCTCTTTCCATGACTGCATTTTCAAGTGTTTTGTTTTGAAAGCAGTCATGTAGGCAGAATCCTTTTAATACAATAAATATATGCCTGAACATTTTCATTAGGATCCTTTAGGTTCTTGTTCTAAATGTATTTTCAGGATGAGGGTTGAGGGGGGTGATTTAAAACAATGAGCACCTAATCAACATTTAATAAAGGTACCAATGTTTCTTGAGCCCTTTCAAGTTACTTAGACCTGAGTTGAGGTCTGTCTCTAATCCTTACCACCTGTGTGCTCTTGGACAAACTACTGAATGTCTCTGAACCTCAGTTTCCTTCTCTGTAAAATGGAAACAGTAATATACATAACCCTATGACTATTGTGATGGTGAAATGAACTGACCCTTATGAAGCCTACAGGATTTGGCACTGGGGATAGAAAGATGCAAGGGTGCTGATGTCAACTTGCTTCCAGTTTGAAATAGACAACAGGCTCCAATACAGGGAAACAGATACAGTAAGATGCATTCAACAATTGAAATATATTCCCATTGTTACAAGAGAGGGTGATGCACTCTGTCTATAAGGGGTGATTGTTGGAGAAGGCTTCACACAGGTAGTAATGTCGGAGTTGAGCTGCTTCACAGGTGGGGAAGGAATGAAGTTTCCAGGCCAACAGAAAAAAGGAGGACATCCCGGGATTGGAAGCAACAGGTGCATAGCCGGGGAGAACAGGGAGTCTTTTAGGGCCTTTGGTCTTGCTAAGGAAAGCACCACCATCTTTGCAGGAAGGAGGGAGCATGGAGGGGGGCAGCTAGGCAGCCTTGGGACCTTGAAGCTCCTTGTTTGCCATCATCTGAAGCTGAGACGTTATCCTGAAGTTAACAGGGAGTCTTTGGAAAGTTTTAATCAGGAGTGTGATGGGACTGAATTTGCATTTTCGAAGGATCTCCTTTGCAGCCATGCGGAGAACAGCTTGATAGGGAGTAGGAACGGTGACAGGGGGAGTGGTTAGGAAACAATGGCAGATGTCTCATTAGACGAGGGACTAGGACAGTGGGAATGGGAGTGGAGAGATTCTTCAGAAGTGGAATCATCAGATTTGGTGACTGGTTAAATGTGGGGGTGAGAGAAGTGGCAAAGAGGATGTCGAATCTATAGCTTGTTGCGAGCCAAGGCAAGAGGGTGACAGGCTTTGGGGGGAGGGCAAGAAGATGGGACCAGTTGGGGGCATGCTGTGTTTTAGGCGCCTTCCAGGTAAATTTGAATTTCTCTTTATTGATCTCACTTCTAGCAAGGATCCCTTGGCCTGAAACAATACCTCCCGGGAGAAGAATTGACGGTTGGGCAATTTGCTCTAAAACCCCAGGGGATGATTGTTGGCACCCGACAGATCTCCTTCCTGTAAACTACTTTTCAGTGCAGTGAGGGCTCTGACTGTTTATTAACTCTGGGGTCACAAGGAAGCAACATGCTTCAAAGCATGACGAGGTAAGGACAAAGCCGAGATGTGGGGCTGTCTCTCTCTGTGTGTTTGAAAGGAATCAAGTGAAATGTTCTAAATGTTCAATTTTACCTGTCAGAGTTACGGTTGTCATTGGTGGGTGCCCAGCTCTCAGAACTGTGGTCCATTAGCACGTCACCCCTTTTCTAAAGAACTGTATATGATTCCCTCTCTGGACACCGGGCAGGGGAGCAAGGGGAAATTTTCCTTTTCCTCTCTGATGTTATAAAATATTATTTTTTTATCTTGAATAAATGGACACAAGGAGCAGACTCAAGGGAAGGGACACTAACACTCAGGTACACTGTATGTGCCAGGCGTCATGCTAATAACTTTATTACAGTTAGGAATGATGAGAGCAATAATAATCACCGCCATTTAGGGCTTATTCTTGGTCAGCACTGTGCATTACCTCATTTAATACTTTCAACAACTCTTTCAAGCAGATCCTATGATTATCCCCATTTTACAGATGAGAAAACTGAGGTGGGACTGATTAACCAACAAGTTCAGTAAGAGGCAGAGAAGGGATTCACATTCAGGACCTATTGACACTGAAGCTGTCTCTTGACGTCTATACCATGACCACGGGCTCTCTACAAACCCTCTGACTGCCTGAGTCCCGTGTGTGCCATCACTGCACCCCTCTTATCGCCCTCACTAGGCACTGGCTGAGGCACAGCTCTCATGCTGCAGCAAACTGCACAGAGTAGGTGCTTATTAAATATCTGCTGGGCTGGAGCGATCCATGCTCCCTCTGCCTCTCTACACTTGCCTGGCTCTCCCTCCTGCCTAGAAGGTCACTTTTTTCCTATTTCACTATTGTTTATCTGTCCTTTTTTTTCAAGCTTAGCCCAGTTTCACCTCCTGCAGTAAGTGCCCCTTGATTAATTTCTTTGCCTGGTCCCTCTGGGCACCTCACCCCAGATTGCTCAACTACCACATCCTTTATACTGGTCTAACTTGGCTTCTTCAGTCCCTGAGTGTGTGTGTGTCTGTCTGTCTGTCTGTGTGTCTGTCTGTGTGTCCTTGAGTGGATGCCCTACTGTAACAGACAATTGGGCATCCCATTATCTGACTATTTTATCTCAGTCAAAACCTGTTTCTTGCCATATACCAACTGTGTGATCAAATTAAACTTTTGTAATCAATTTTCTCATCTGCAAAATGGTGGTAACAGTAGCACCCACCTCAGAGGATTATTTTGAAGCTTAAAAGAGATAGTGCATGGACAGCTCTCAGGACATCGCTTGGCACTAAGTAGGTGCTTAATAAATGGTAGCTATTATTATCGTATGATCAACAAGTAGGTATAGAGCAAGTATAGGTTGATAATAAGTACCACCCCTCACATGTGCCCCATACTTGACAGTTTTTGAAGAGTGTCTCCATTCATTGCCTCTTTTGATCCATATGGCCACATTGAGGGACAGAAGGAGAGAGAGGGAGAGACGGACAGAAGGAGAGAGGAAAGAGTTTATCACCACCTTGTTAGGGCTGGAAGGAAACTCGGGGCTATCCTGGGGTTTTTATGGATGGGCTCTAGAAGTTTCATGAACCCCTAAAATTAAATGTGCATTATTTATGCATGTATGTTTATGTGTTTTCTTCTGGGGAGAGGACCCCATTGCTTCATTAGATTCTCAAAGGTGTCACAGCTCCCCCAAAGGCTTAGGACAATTGGTCTAATCCAACTGTTCATATATTATACATGGAGAGACTGGGTCCCAGAGAGGGGAAGGGACACGCCCTAGCGAGTTAGGCAGAGAGGGGCACTGGGGTCCATCTACCGCCCAGACTCAGCCTTGCCTAGGCGGTGTCAGGTGGGGACAGCCAGAAGCCTTAATGAGGGCAGCTTGGCCGAGGACATCACAGCAGCAGGAGATGAGAACTTCATTCAGGGCAGGGGACCCGGAGCCCATTAGAACCTGCTTATTGTGGGAGGTGGATGCTAATTGCACTGCCAGGGAGTCATTGACTGACCGTTGGGGCCACAGTGATGAGCTCACTGCAAAAACTCCGGAGCTGCTGATGACTTTGGGAAAGTAGGGCAACTAGGGCCTGGTACAGGGCCTGCTCGCCAAGCAAAGGTCAGCTCACAGCTTTTATTTATTTTTGTCATTTATTTTTCTTTCCTTGTGGGTGTGTGTGTTTGCGGAGAGAGAGGAAGAGGGGGAGTGGGGAGCATTCATTAAAGACCACACGCACACATGCATGCACACTCACACACATTCACACTGGAATTTGGATGTTAAGGAATTGAGCTTCTTTCTAAGAAAAGCCTCCCACCTGGAGAGTCAAGTGTGGTTCCTGGCAGAAAGGAGCCTTTAGGGGCCCCTTGGAAGGGTTTCAAATCCCTTAGGTATTATGATAATGACCATACAATAAAAATAACCTTTAAATGCAGACGACACATTTCCAAAGTTCTTGCTAATATATTTTCCCACTTGAAGTCTCAAACAACCCAGGGAGGATGGTGCATGTTTAATATTTATATCACAGATAGCTCGATTTATTTGCCATTTTAGTGTGATTTTTATGGTCACAAACGTGGCAACTAAATACTAACATGGCTGTAGATTTTTAAAATTTTATTTGTATGTAGCACACAAAGGTATTAAAGGTTTTTAATTGGCTATTGATTTGGACTTCGTGAAAAAGATTGTGTGCACATATTCAGAAAATTAAAATGCAAGAGTGTGTGGTGTGTTTGTGTTTTATTTACACATGGCCAAAAGTTTAAACAGTAAAAAAGAATGTCAAATCAAAAGTGGAGGACTGTGCTCCAGCTTCCTAAGAAAGACCCATTCTCTGGAGGTTTGATTAGCTTCAGTCCCAGAGAGGGTAAGCGGTTAGCTTTGAGTCACACAGCTGGACCGAGGGTGCTGAAACCCCACTTCTGACTACAGGTGCAGCCTCTGGTCGCATTCACAGATTTTCTTTTTCTTTTTTTTTTCACATCTTTATTGGAGTATAATTGCTTTACAATGGTGTGTTAGTTTCTGCTTTACAACAAAATGAATCAGTTATATATATACATATGTTCCCGTATCTCTTCCCTCTTGCGTCTCCCTCCCTCCCACCCTCCCTATCCCACCTCTCCAGGTGGTCACAAAGCTATGCGGCTGCTTCCCACTAGCTATCTACCTTACGTTTGTAGCGTATATATGTCCATGCCTCTCCACAGATTTTCTTAAACTACGGTTCAGGGTAAGCGTGAACCATCTGAAACAGCCTGGTCTGGGTTCAACCCCAGCAAAGTACAGGTACGATTCTGTGTGGACCTGTTGTGCATGCATTTTACTGTGGAAGTGGCTCACATCACTTTTAAAACCAGATTTTCAAAGGAAATCTTAAACAACTAGGAAGATTGAGAGCCATAGCATTAGAGGTAGCCACTCTGGAAATATAACTAATAGTTGTCAGTGTTATAGTTGTCATTCTTAATCAGGGATTTAATAAGAATGTTTTTTTAAAGCTGTTTTTTAGTTTAGGTTTGGAGAATATTTTGATGCTCCTAGCTAATTCTGGGCCAGTGGTTCTCAAGCGCGATGCCTGGATCAGCGTCAGCAGTCCTTGGGAACTCCTTAGAAATGCAGATTCTTAGGCCTCACTCCAGACCTACAGGGTGGGAAACTCTGTGGGGGAAACCCAGCCACCTGGGGGGGGGGTCTAACAGGCCCTCCAGATGACTCTGATCTTCACTAATGTTTGCAGGCCACTGTTCTAGGTCATTCATTTTGGAAAAAGCTAGGCTTCTAGTTTGAAAGGGTTCCTGGTGTTTCTAAAAAATCACCTGGGTTTAGGATTCAGTTTAAAAAGGAAGGTTTTTGTTCAGGATTCAACAAATCAGTGCAGCTAGTTTACATCTGAGGTCAGTGCTCCGGCTGGCTCTGGTCCGGCTACACTTCTTTCCCCATCACTCTTGAAGTTACAAATCACCTCTGAAATAACCTCCCCCTCCCCCCCCCCCATCAGCAGCTTGCTGGAACGTCAGCCAAGTGTGCCGAGAAAGCTGCAGAATATAGTCCAGACACTCCACCAGGGCCAGAGGTGGAGAACTCAGCGGGAACAAACCACCTCCTACATAGACTTGCACGGCTATGCTGAGTCCTGCTAAGCTGTGACCCGGCTGAGTGCCTGGCAGCGGGCTGAGAAGACCTCCCTCTTGTTGTACGGCTGTTGTCAGCGGAGCCTTCTATGCCACCCGTCCCCGTGGATGAAACTAACACAGAAGCACACACGGCTCCCATCAGGCTTCTCCGCAGTCTCCTCCTCATGTGAGTCTGGTCCTCCAGCCCAGTCCAGTTCTCTTCTCATTCACCTGTTGCCTTCCAAACCTCTTTGGAGACCCAGTTCAGAGTTTACCTCTTCCAAGAAACCTTCCCAGACTTCTCCAGCCCATCTCCCTTCTCGAAGTGCCGGCTCACATCACCAGTATCTCATGATTTGGGGCTTCAGGGCTTTCTTTTCATTGTGGGTCTGGGTTCATCAATTTCCACTTGTTGCTTTAGTTAAATCACGCGTGCCGACTCAGCCCTTCAATCAAACACATTTTGAATATCTTCAGGCCCTGTGCTCAAGACTAGGAACGATTCAGAGCCAGCACTCCCTTCCAGGGTCTCGTAGATTGATAAAAATAACAGCAGCCACTATCCCCACCGCAACCTTGCTAAGCCCGTTAAAGCACTATTTGTTCACACCCACAATCTGAAATGACCTTCTCTCCTCGTTCGTTTACCTCTTTACTTACTGTCCCCTCCAACAACAATGAGGCTAACACTGGAGTAGAATTGCTGGGTCACAGAGTAGGGTAGAGGTAGTTTGCTAGAAAACTGCCAAAGTTTTCCAAAGATCTTGTGCCATTTTGCACACACACACCAGCAAAACAGGACAGTTTCCATTGCCTCGTACTGTTTTCAACACTTTGTGATGACAGGTTTTCTAATGTTATAAAATCGTGAGTATGGAGTAGAATCTCACTAGAATCGTAATTTGAATTTCCCTGATGACAAATGGTGTTGAACATCTTTTCATGAGCTTATTGGTCATTCTCAGGGTGTTATATTTCTTTTAACTATTGAGTTCTAGGGGAAAAAATTACATTTATAATGCAAGTCCTTTGTCAGATATACAAATAACTTTACCTCGTATGTGCTTTGCCTTTTCTTTCTCTTTGTGATGACTGTTGATAAGCAGACATTTTAAATTTTGCTGAATCCAATTTGCCAATTTTTTTCTTTTTTTTATCGTTTGTGCTTTTAAGGCCCTCGCTAAGAAATCTTTGTCTACCTCAAGGCCATGAAGATCTTCTCATATGTTTTCTTCTAAAAGCTTAGAGCTTTAGAGTTTTGACATTTACATTTATGCCTTTGATTGAGTATAAACTGAATTTCTGTATGGTATGAGATAGGGCTGAAGTTAAAATTTTCCCATACAGTTATCTATTTGTTCTAGTACCATTTGTTGGAGTCTTTCCTTTCCCTCATTGAATTGTTTTGGTACTTTTATGAAAAATCAATTAACCACAGATGTATGGCTCTATCTCTAAACTCTCAATTCTGTTTCATTGTTCCATTATCTAGTCTTATGCCAATATCACACTGAGTTTTTTTCTGTAGCTTTTTAGTAATTCTTTAGATCAGGTAGTGTGAGTCCTCCAATTTTGTTCTTTTTCATATTTGACTTAGTACTTAGGTCCTTTGCACTGTACAATAATCCCAATAGACTATTTTCTATTTTTTTCTATTTCCCTTCAATCTGAAGAATTACATATAAATAAAAATCTACAGTATACAGTCTTCGTGTAAGACTTTTTTTTTTTGCTTAGCTTTTTGTTTTTGTATGTATTAGGACTTTGTTCATTTTTATTGCTGTGTATTATTCCATTGTTGAAGATACCTCAGTATTTTTAGCCATTCAAAAATACTGTCCAAACAATGCTCAACATCATTAATCATTAGAGAAATGCAAATACAATGAGATATTATCTCACACTGGTCAGAATGGCCATCATCAAAAAATCTACGGGGGCTTCCCTGGTGACGCAACGGTTGAGGGTCCGCCTGCCAATGCAGGGGACACAGGTTCGTGCCCTGGTCCGGGAGGATCCCACATGCCACGGGGTGGCTGGGCCCGTGAGCCATGGCCACTGGGCCTGCTCATCCAGAGCCTGTGCTCTGCAGCGGGAGAGGTCACAGCAGTGAGAGGCCCACGTACCACCAAAAAAAAAAAAAAAAAAAAAATCTACGAATAATAAATGCTGGAGAGGGTGTGGAGAAAAGGGAACCCTCTTGCACTGTTGGTGGGAATGTAAATTGATACAGCCACTATGGAGAACAGTATGGAGGTTCCTTAAAAAACTACAAATAAAACTACCATACGACCCAGCAATCCCACTACTGGACATATACCCTGAGAAAACCGTAATTCAAAAAGAGTCATGTACCAAAATGTTCATTGCAGCTCTATTTACAATAGCCAGGACATGGAAGCAACCTAAGTGTCCATCATCAGATGAATAGATAAAGAAGATGTGGCACATATATATATACAATGGAATATTACTCAGCCATAAAAAGGAAAGAAACTGAGTTATTTGTAGTGAGGTGGGTGGACCTAGAGTCTGTCATACAGAGTGAAGTAAGTCAGAAAGAGAAAAACAAATACTGTATGCTAACACATATATATGGAATCTAAAAGAAAAAGAAAAAGAAAATGGTCAGAAGAACATAGGGGCAAGACAGGAATAAAGATGCAGAACTACTAGAGAATGGATTTGAGGATATGGGGAGGGGGAAGGGTAAGCTGGGACGAAGTGAGAGAGTGGCATGGACATATATACACTACCAAACGTAAAATAGATAGCTAGTGGGAAGCAGCCTCATAGCACAGGGAGATCAGCTCAGTGCTTTGTGACCACCTAGAGGGGTGGGATAGAGAGGGTGGGAGGGAGGGAGACGTAAGAGGGAAGAGATATGGGGACGTATGTATATGTATAACCGATTCACTTTGTTATAAAGCAGAAACTGACACACCATTATAAAGCAATTACACTCTAATAAAGATGTTAAAAAATTAAAAAAAAGTAAAAAAAGAGTGAGTACAACTTAAAAAAATATTTAAAATGGTAAAATTAATATAACAACAACAAAAAATACTGTCCATTATCCAGGTGTCTAATGGACACCTGAGCTGTTTTCCAGTTTTTGGATATTATGAATAAAGCTGCTATGAATTTTCTTATACAAATCTTTGTGTATGTGTGTGTGTGTGTGTGTGTATGTATGTTTTTCTTTCTCTTGGGTAAATAACCAGGAATAGAATTACTTGGTCATAGTGTTTGTTTAATTTTAGAACATTTTTCCAAGTGGTTGTGCTATTTTATATTCCCGCCAACAGTGTATGAGAGTCCTGATTGTGCCATATGTTTTCCAACACTGCGTGCTGTCACTCTTTATTGTATGTATTTTAGACATTCTGGTTTTAATTTTCATTTCCCTGATGACCAACAATGGTGAGTATTTTATGTGCTAATTATCCAGTTATATATCTCTTTGTGAAATGTCTGTTCGAATATTTTGCTTATTTTTTTAATTTTGGGTTTTAAAAAAAATAATTAAGTTATATGCATCCTTTTTATATTTTGGATACCAGTCCTTTGTGAAATATACTTTTTCAGATTTCTTTTTTCCAGATCTGTGGCTTGCCTATTCACCTATTTAATGGTGTTGTTTGAGGACAAAGGGTTTTAGTTTTGATGACATCCACTTCATCATTTTTAATTTTATAATTTTTGTCCTTTGCTGTTATGTACCACTAAAGAAACCTTAGCTTACCCAAAATGTTTTCTATCTTCTTTCAGGTGTTAGACTGTATGTTTAAATATGGTTCATCTCAAGTTGATTTTTGTACATGGTACAAGGTTCTTTTTTCCTCGTATTGCTAATCCAGTTGTTTCAATACCATTTGCTGACAAAGACATTGAATAATCTTGATACATTTGTCTCAAGACAATTAACTGTTTAAGTAGTGCTTGTTCATTTCTAAAACACTCAGTTCTGTTCTTCACAGTGAATAATTTCTATTGATCTATCTTCATGTTTCATGACCCTTATTCTGTAGTCGTCAACCCCATCTAGGGAATTTTTCATGACAAATACTGTAACTCTTAGTTTTATAATTTCTATTTGATTATTTTTCATAGTTTCCATTTCTCTGCTGAAATTCTCCATTTCTTTGCTCATTATATCCATCTATTCTTTTGAGGGTTTGAGCATACTTATGATAACTGGTTTAGAGTCCTTTGGTTAATTTCAATACCTCTGCCATTTAAGAGTCCGTTTCTATTGATTACCAGTTTCCTTTTTTCCAGTTTTATTGAGATATAATTTATATATCACATTGTATAAGTTTAAGGTGTACAACATAATGATCTAATATATGTATATATTACAAAATGGTTACCACAGTAAGTTTAGTTAACATCCGTTACCTCACATAGTTACAAATTCTTTTTTTCTTTTGATGAGAACTTTTGAGATCTGTTCTCTTGGCAACTTTCAAATATACAGTACAGTATTGGTATCTATCTGACTACCAATTTCTTGATTATGGGTCACACTTTCCTGCTTTGCTTGCCTAGTAATATTTTATTGTATGCTGGATACTGTGGATGATATCACTTAGGGAGGCTGGATTACATTGTTTTCCTTTAAAGCCTGTGAAATATTGAAGACGTTTAAATTACTGGTGAATCCTCTTGATCCTATTTGGCTTTGTTTTACTTTTTGTCAGAATCAGTCTATTTCAATTTCATCATTAGTCATGAGATGTGGCCCTGACTCTAGGGCAGTGGTTCTCAGTTGAGGGTCATTTTTCCCCAAGGGGACAATTTGCAATGTCTAGAGACATTCTGAGTTGTCACAAATCTGGGTGGATGTCATTGGAATCCAATGGGTAGAGGTCAGGATTGCTGCTAAACATCCTAGTGCACGAGATAGCTCCCACAATGAAGAGTTATCTGTTCTAAATGTCAGTAGTGCCAAGATTGAGAAACCCTGCTCTAAGTTGTGGTCCTTACCTCAGTATATGACCTTTCTGCAGTCTTAACTGAGATGCACACTAGGGCTTCTCTATTCTAGCTGAGCTGGAGCTCCCAACCCTGCAGAGCCTCTGGCATTTCCACCTAGTTCTCAGGCTCTTAGCAGCTGCTCTCTAATAGGCTTCACCAAGTCTTGCTCTGGACTCTCCAAGCCCAGGCTTCACCCAAGACCCCACAGGACATGCCCACACTGACTTCTGGGGTCTTTCCTCACCACAGCTCTCCTCTCCAGTGTCTACCCAACAAATTCCAGCCACTTCAGCAGCCCAAACTCCAAACTCTGCTCAGCTCAATCAGACCACTGGGATCTGCTTGCGTTTCCCCTCCCTCTGTTTCACTTTGAAAAGCACTCCAGGTCAAAAGCCAGGACAAGCACAGGTCTCTTCTTCTTGAGTGTTTCCCTTCTCTCAAGAATCACAAGTCTGTACTTTTGTCTGGTGCCAGGAAACAGTTGCCTCATTTATTTTGTTCATTTCAATTTCGATGATGGAGAGAAGGCTGGTAAGGTATTCAGGGAGTTTTTACAAACACAGCTTCCCTTAGCCCCATCCTGAGTGACTGTGACTCATTGATCCAGGTTGGGACCTGGGGGTTTCTATTTTAAAAATCCTAGGAAGATGCTGATTCAACACCTAGTTTGGGACTCGCCACTCTAAGACCCAGGGGTCACATGGGGCAGGAAAGGCATTTTTCCTCTCTCTAGGATCCTCGACGCCTTCCACTGGGCTGAAAAGGATTGCACTATAGATTTGCTACTTTAAAGGTGTGTGTGGCTGTGTGTTCCTTTCACAAACAACACAGTGTACACACAGTAGCCACATAGCCTGAGAGAAGACTTCATCCAAGGTTGAGGCATCCTCAGCCCTTCATTCCTCTGGGTCTTCCCTTTTGGGAGCAGATTCCAGGAGCTATGTGCTCATCTGCTCTGTGTCTGGGGACGCTGAGGTCTCTGAGGTTCTTTCCCTGATGTGTCTCCTACAACCGTCAATGCTTCTCCGAGGGCTCCTGGGACCCAGATCTGAGATAGAGCAGATATTTGCAGGTTTACTGTTTGCTTACTTCACAGTTAATGGTAATTTATGAGTTTTAATCATTATGCCACACAGGGAAAATACGACTGGGAGTCATTTCAATAAGGAAATCCATCTATTTTTATACCTTGGCCCTTATCTCTGTAGCTTCCTCTCCAAATGATCTGTTCCAAAAGCCTCATTAAATGTTTAGAGAGGAGAAGTTCTCAGGCATCCTCTCCTCCTTACTTCAAACAGGCACCCCCAAAAGCTAAGGTCCAAACTATCCAGAAATTCCAACCAGAGTAGCTTTCTGTAGCCCTATATTCAGGAGAACTCTGCAGAATTAATCTGGATTAATGCATTCAATACCGAAGTATTATATGGGGCCAGTGCAGGATTTTATAAACATATTTTACTCACTATTCATACTCAGCCCTTGTTTTCTTCACTCATTTATCAACCTATTAATTTATTTTTTATGTAAAGCCATGCACACACCACAAAACAAATATTGATCCTTACTCTGTGCTAGACACTGTCTCTGACCCCAAGAACCTGGAGATTGATAAGTGTTCATTTATTCACTCATTTATTCCATAAATACTCACTGAGCACCTACTATGTGCCAGGTACCTTGCTTGGCATCAGGGACCCAGTGGCAAAGAAGGTAAAGAAGGTTACTGTCCTCATAGCTCATTTGTAAATTGGGGAGAATGCAAATAAACAAGTTAATAAAATAAGATCATGTTCAAAATACTAAGTGCTATGAAGGAAATAAGCAGGTCAAAGGAAGGGAATATGGTCAGGGCAATCAGGAAAGACTTCTCTGTGGAGGTGACAGTTGAGCTGAGACCTAAATGACAATAACCAATGAAGAATTAGTTGCAGAATGTTCCAGGCAAAGGAAAATTCAGATGCAAAGCCCCCAAGAAATACAGTGTGGCTAGAACACTGGATGAAACAGAAGAGTGGCAGGAGATGAAGTTGGAGAGGTTGGCAAGGGCTAGATCATATGGGGCCTTATACATCTGGGAAGAGCTTTGGGTTTTTCCAAATGAGAGATTTCTCTTTCCTCCTGTATGTATGTATGTATTTTTATCAGTATGGACTTATGGATATTTACTGTATACTATAAGTTATAATCCAGTATTACCTTATTTATTTTGTTCCTAAAATTTGGCCATTGGGAGCTCTTTCAGGTGGCTCCTGAGACTGTTTGACATACTTTCATTATTGTGGGTTTTTTAAAGGATCTTCTTACTTTCTGGCACTACAGGATGCTCCAGGCTAGAGCCTTTATTCCAAGAGCAAAGGGAAGTCATTGGATTTATCCCATCTATCTACATCTGGCTGCCTTACATGGTAAGCCCTCAGTGAACAATCTCATTGACTCTTTTTTCTCATGATGCTCTACGCAAGCACCTTCCTCTTCAATCCAGCCAGCTGCCTTACACTCTTACTGTGGCCCTCATACATTTGCTCACAGGATGGGTCTTTCCCTAGTCTCTCCTCTTTGGAAGACTGAATCATTGTTGTCATTTCTTCATTCCTCCCTGTATCCATTCCCTTTGCCATGTGAAGGTGCCAGCTCCTGCCAATAAAGGGGTAGAGTGTATTTCCACCTTAACTTTGGGCTCAGCCATGAGACTTATTTTGGCCTAGGGAATGAGGCATAAGTGACAGTGTGCCAGTTCCAAGCCTAGGTCTTAAGAGGCCTAGTGAGTTTCCTTGTGTTCTTTTGAACTTGTACCATCACTTTAAGAAGTACATGCCCAGGTTAACTGTTTATCCTATCCTACAGCTTAGAGTAACCTATCCAAGCTAGCATAGACCCCAGCTGCCATGTGAACTGTATAAACACTTATCGTTTTGCACCACTGAGGACTGGTGATTGTGTGCTACCCAGATTACTGTTAACTAGCAGGCTGATAATCCTTCAAGGCTTGGCTCGGTGCTACCTCCTCCAGGAAGCCTTCCCTTACATCTAGGAACTACACTTACCTTTGCTTTTCTAATTGTTGTTATGCTTTGTACACATTTTGAGATATAATTTATGGAATAGAAATAACAGTAATAGTAGTAGTAGTAGTAGCAGTAGTAATAATAGTAAGCACTAAGCATGTGCTAGGTACTAGGTGTTCATATGAATTTGCTCATTGAAATCTCAAAATAACCCTATGAAGTCAGTACTATTATTGTCCTGATTCTACAAATGAGGAAACTGAGATGCAGTTAAATTAAGAGAGTAAAGCATCCAAGGCTATGCAATTAGTAAGTGGTAGAGCTAGATTTGAACACCAATTCCTGGCTCCAGAGCTCACCCTCCCTGCTTAACCACTGTGCCACCTCTTGTAACAATATATGTGCTTGTCATTCAAACATTTGACAAAGACATACTGAGAAGCTATTATGTGTTGGGCACTGTGCTGGTTCAATGGATTAGGGCTAAATGAGCCCAAGCCTTGGTTCTCATCCAGCTTAGTTGGGTGAGTGGGAGGAGGTGATGTTGACAATTCAGCTGGTGATTACTTTCCAAACTGCTGGCCCATTGAGTTTCACACTGCCTGTGTCTGGCCTTGATCGCTGGTTCTCATGGGTTAGTCTTCCCAGAACTCCATGTACTTCCCAGGAAAAGTACTGGAAGCTACCCAGGAAGTGCTTTATGCAGTAGGGTGACTTGAACAGGTTTGTAGCAAAACCCAGGAAACCCCAGAGAACGCCAATAAGGAGGATGCAATTCCTTTCTAGTACCCAATAGACAGATGACTGCTCTATCAGAAATAATTCTATTTGATGCTTATTCACCAAGCACCCATAGGGGAAGAGGCAATCTAAGGAGTTTGGAAGACATCTACATCCGTGTCCCTAATGCCCTCTTGAAGAGCTGGGTGGGGTTTATGGGAAAGTGAGACTCACAGGCCTTTGCCATTCCTCTCCTATCAGGCCTGTCAGTCACAGAGTGCTAAAAGAGGCTGGACATTTCTTTCCTCTTTTTTTTTTTCAAAGTAATCTAAAATGGCCAAAATCAAGCACAGGATAATTTCTTAACAGGTCATTATGCTACATTAAATTGTTAATACATCATTTTACTACAATACTGTGAACCTTTGGAATCTAGCCACAACTCATCTATCCACTTGGCTGTGCTATCTTAATGTGCTGAGTTTTTTAATATCTCTGGGCTGGAGTGGTCTGATCTTCCACAGACTGTGATGTCATGTTCCAGCAGCATGACATGAGCTGCCTGGACCTTGGAGGCCCACAGGACAGTGAAAATAACCCAAACTAGTTTTATGATCCTTTCATTGATGTCTTCCTAGCACCTAGAACACCTGGTGCATTTGAGGCTCAAAATAGACATGTGTTGAATGAATGAATTGTTGAAGCCCTGATGAACTTGGTATCTAAGAGGAGTCTAACAAGGTTTCAAAGGTCCCCAAGTGAGAAGTGGAAAAGACACACGAGGCTTCTGCTTTCCCCAAAGACCAGGTCAAACACAAATCCTAAAAGCCACATGCCCACTCTACAAAGTAGGACTGTGGTAGGACCATCCTGAACTCTACAGTTCATGAAACACTCTTGCATGTAGCATTGCATCAAGTTATTCAGTCCTTGTAGGATAATTGTGAATGGCACCATTTTACAGAGGACGAAACTGGGACCCAGAGAAGCCTCATATCTCGCTCAGTGTCCCATGGCACAGCCAGGACTTAGAACCAAGGCGTCAGGCCACAAGTCCTAGCTGGGGCTCTTGACCCTCTAAGCCTCTGTGAAGACACAAAGGAGAGCAGTGTGGGAGAGGGAGAGTCTACTTAGAGTGTGATTGTGGTCCTTATTCTGCTTGGGATCTGGCCATCACCACGTGGGCTCCTGGGTGTTTATGGACACCTCCTTCTGTCTCGTGCAGCAATGACTATCAGGTAGGAAGGTAGGGTAAGAGCCCCCTTTATTGAGCACACATGGTGTGCCTGGCACAGTGCTAAGGAACACACGTGTAACGTCCTGTTCTCCTCCCAACGAGCCAGTGAGGGAGCTATGGCAAATATCTCAGTTTTATAGATGAGAAAATTGAACCTTGGCCAAGTCAAGAAACTTCCTCAAGGTCATGTGGTTGACTGGTCAACAATGGAGCCTGGATGTGACCCCAGCTTATTTGGATCCTGTACACATCTTCTTAATCTGCCTTTCTCCCTGCCACTTGAACCCCCCAACTCCAGACAATGTGATATAGATGACCTGGCTCCAAGTACAGGGACATTAAAGGAGTTCCAGTCATGGGGCTCTTCCCCTTGTAATCCAGTGGTTACTGCAATGCTGGTCATGGGAGCTTGTGGCTGGAGTCGGAACCTGTCCCTCCTGGTTGCTTGTGTCCCACGTTCTCCTTGTCCTACACCAACAGGGTGTGGTCTAGTCAGGAAAGGGATGTAAAAGCTCCTAAAATTGGGCTGCCTCTGGGGCCTCTTTATGGGGCTCAGACTTGTCCTGGGAGAGATATTGCTCATCCTGTTGGACCAGACTTTGCAAAATGGTCAAGATTTCTTTCTTCCCCCAGTACTCCAATTCACATCTTTTCTCTGTTTTACTTTACATCCTTCTCTGTGGATGTTCAGGCAACATTAAGGAAAGATTTCAGCACTATAGGTTTGCCATATATTCTTTATTTTTTCCTACTTTTTAATCGAAGTATAGTTGAGTTACAATGTTTCAGGTGTATAGCAAAATGTTCATTTATACATACATATATATATATTCTTTTTCAGATTCTTTTCCATTGTAAGTTATTATGAGGTATTGAATACAGTTCTCTGTACTATATAGTAAGTCCTTGTTGTTTATCTATTTTATATATAGTAGTGTGTATCTAGATTTGCCATATATTCTTTAAATCATGATGTAGATTTAATAAAAATTAACCCTTGTCACTTGACGAAACTTATTCACAAAATTGTGTTCTATCTCAGTCCCAATAGAGTGGAATTTTCCCTACACATTTATTGGATACCTTCTCTGCCCTAAGAAATGTGCTTGGTTCAAAGGTGCAAACAAAGATAAGATATATAATTTCTGCCCTAGAGGTGTCCCACAGACCCCGGCCTCCATTCAGCATGAGAAGTGAACGCCACTTGAGCAGAGAGATCTTCAGGCAGTCAGAACATGGAAGGGCAGTCCACAGGGAGGGAACAGTATGTGCAAAGGCCATGTGACGGAACATGTGGTATTTGAGAATAAAGACAATGAATAAAGGACAAGGGAAATAGCCTCATGATTGTGCCAAGAGGTGAAGGAAAGAGACCCAAACGTTCAAGCAAATGTCCATAGATTCTCTGAAAGAAGTTTAGGGAGCCACACCAGTGTCTGTATCTCCAATCTGTCGGTGGCTCCACGTTTAGACGGGGTGCTCTGAGAAGCTCCTCTCTGTGCGTGCTGCAGAGATGACTGTACATGCATGCGCGCTGGCATGCACGCACGCACGCGCGCGCGCACACACACACACACACACACACACACACCCCACACACCATTGTGCACAGAAGCCTGCAGTATCCATGGGAATTCTGAAAGCCATGAAGTCATGCCAGCGGCTCACCACATCTTAGTTATTGTTAAGGAATCCCAACAGGACAATTAGAATTAATTGAAATCGGCCTGATTGGTCCATATGAACTTTCATCAGAGCGGCCCTGTGATGTGGGCAGAGGTAAACAGCTTGAATCGGCTCTAATGGACCTGGGTCTGGAAGAGGAAATGCAAACGGAGGTCAGTTCTCTCAGGTGGGACAGATGCCAGAGTCAAACTTCCAGTACCCCTCACTTGGTCATGGTTTGAGTCTCCACTGCTATTGGACGGGCCTGGGGGTTCCAAGCAGAGGGCTTTGGGTTAAGAAGTGTCTTGCCTTCCTTGCAAATGCGGTGTGGGTGTGGGATCTGCCTTTCTAGCCTTATCTACTTCCGCCCCTGGCTGGCTCCTTTGTTGGTCTAAGCTTCTTATAGTTCCCTGAGCAGGTCCAGATTTCTATCCTTCCTTCTTTTGCTCTGACCGTGTCATCCTCCTAGACCAGTGCTCTCAGGTGGTAAGGTGCCCATGAATCACATTGGGATCTTGTTAAAATACAGATTCTCATTCAGCAGATCTGGGATGGGGCTTGAAATTGTGCAGGTGATTATGATGATGCTGGTCTATGAATGACACTTTGAGAAGCAAGATCCTAGAGCACTTCTCCCATTTGATTCATTTCTCTACCCCACTTTCCACCTGGCGAACTCCTATTCAATCTCAGAAACCTGGTTTTAACGTCCCATCTCCCAGGAGATTTTTCTGACACCTCTACCCCCTCCACTGTGCAGACACCTCACATGGTGATTACTTTCATTATGGTACTTATCCTGCTCTGTGGTTCTTATACTTACTGGTTATACTTTTGTTTCCTTCACTTTACTTGTGTCCCAAAGCCGTTGGCAGGGTTTTATTCATCCCCAGTGCCCAGCACAGGGTCTGGAATGCAATAGGCATCAATACGTGTTTGAAGAATTAGACTGTATACAGTGATTTTAACTTTTCTACACTCTTTCTCCTTTACTCTCTCTGAATTAGTCTTTCATACCATCAAGAATGGGTTGGGACAGGGGTCACTGAGTCCAAACCAGATTCAGAGTTTGACTATTAATGGAATTATATGCAACTAATTTTCCTGACTTGAATTGAGGTTTCTGTTTTTGGGGGGCAGGGGGCTGAAGGAGAAGGAAGTTATTTTAAGTAGAGAAACTGATTCTGGAATATTCAGTGGGATACAGTGAGGACAGTGGGGGCTCTTGTAACCCACTCAGCACCTTGGGGTTTCACCGGCAGGTAAAGTCCTAGACTGCAATTTCTACCTTAGGAGAGACTGGGAGAGACACAGCTTGAGTGCAGCACCTCTGGAGGAGGTGTAGGGTCAGGAGAGGGTACTGTCTACACCCGGTGCAGAAGCCAGCCTTGTTCAGGGCCCCAGGGGTGGGTGGCTTTGGAGAGGTAGAGGTATCACCCCCCTTTCCTTGAATGGCTTACAAAGCCCTTTCCAGATGACCAGAGCTGGCTTTATTCCCTCCGAGTGCACAAGACCCAGGATTTTGTTGGGTCACAATGGAACTTGATCAGGAAAAATACTCAACTGTAGGATTTTTGCTGAGCTGGATTTAGGTCGGTTATCCCCGAAATCAGCAATATGCTTAAAGGTTCTGCTTTGGGGAAGACAAACAACTGACCAGATGTAGTCACTTCTCCGGGTTAATGCCCAAACATTTTCAAACGTCTAAAAAGAAATAGAAACAATCCTACAATTTTTTAAAATTGTTTTCAAATATCCAAATATTTGAGCTTGTATTGACTCTTGATTTGGCTACAGAATTTAGTTTTTACTTGTGCTTTATGCCCTCTAATTAATAACAGCAAATAATAAGCAGCATTTTTTGAACCTTTAGTGAAATACAGGTACGAGGCTGAATGCCATACACATATTATCTTATTGAATCACCCGTGAGGTATTACCCTCATTTTACACCCATGGAAACTGGGACTTAAGGAGGTTCTAGATAAGCTGTACAAGGTCATACAGCTGGTAAATGGCAGAGCTGGAATTCTCTCACAGACATTCTGAGACCAGCACTCATTCTCTTAACAGCTGTATGGTTTTGCCCAAGGCTCCTTGGACAGTTCCCCATATCCTCTGGAATATGCCTTGATGTTTTCTTTCTCTTAAAGCAAGAGGGTACCTGGAAGCGAATGTGATCTTCCTGAAATATTGGAGTTTCCAGAAAATCATTTCCTCTTACCCTGATTGTTAATACATTTGGGCAATCTCTTCAATGGCCTGGTCAAGATTGTCTTTTGAGCTATGAGTGTCTCCCTTAGAGACATTAGTAAAACAAGACTACATATTCTTCAGCTAATATTAATATGAACTGCTTATTTTGTCAAGCACTAGTACATGTATTAGTGTAAATACATAAACATTTCACATGTATTTATTCATCTAACCCTCACAACAACCACAAAAATTAAAGATTAATATCCCTGTTTTATAGATAAGGATATCAAGGCACAAAGTGATTACATACTTTTCCTATTTTCCAGTTAAACTGGTGCTTATTAAATTAGTTCCTTTGCTTAATCTTTGTTTCCTTCTCAAAAAAAGTCAATGACTTCTGAAACTCCTTACCTTTTTTCTGATCTGCACCTAACTTAAATTTTCAGACTTATTTCCTGCCACTTGTGCCCCTCACATGTCCTTGCTGAAGTGTTCTCTCACTGTTACCAAGACACACCTCATGCTTTCTGGCCTCCACAACTTTGTCTTGCTGTTCTCTCAACCTATACTGTCATTTAGAAGATTGAGATATTTGTAGCACCTAATTGATAATTCTCATTATGTACCAATCATATCCTGCCTTATGACATAATTATGTATCCCTTTTTTTTCTGATTGGACTGTGAAATGATGGGTGGGTCCATGTCTTAGTCCCCTCTGTATCCCTCTCATTATGCACAGGGCTAACATATAAGTTTATGGCAGAGAGTATGAGTGCTCATCTCTGTCCATGTGCTCTGCTATACTTCCCAGATTCCCTTGCAGCTTGGTAGGGTCATGTGACTGGATTTGGGCCAATAGAATGTGGGTAAAAGTGATGCAAGTCACTCTCAAGATGAGCCCTTAAAATTAGTCCATACAATCTTTCAGCCCTTTCTTTCCCTACCGCCATGGTCTGGGGAGCCCTTGTTCTGATGGTATAACTACAAGATAGGAGTGGCCTGGATCCTGGTGTCACCACCTGGAGTAGAACTGTGTAGGGGAGCCACCCAACCCTCACAGGACTTTGTCTGAGTGAGAAATAACCCTCTATTGCTTCAGACCACTGAGAAGTGAGACATGTCTGCTGTAGGAGCCAACAGCAACTACTTTACTTATAGAGGTGGTGTCTCACACCTGTTGTTGAATGCCCAAGAGACAAACAATAGGCATATTGGACACGTATTTGGCTAAGTGGCATTGCTTTTGATAACATATCTTACTTCCACTCACATATCTCCAGAAAGAGTAGAAAATGTCATACCAAAGGCAAACCACAGAACAAACATAAGATGATCTGCTTTATGTTACTGTAATCAGTGCTTAAAGTCATTTACAAATACATCTCTCTCCTCCTTTTTAAAAAACACACTTTATTTGTAATCAAGAAAACTAAAAGCAACAGTGAGAAAATATTCAACCATTAAATTGGCAAGATTGCTATTAGATGCCATTTGCCATTAAATTGGCAAAATTACAAAGTCTTAGACCAAGAATAATGAAAACATATTCTACTTTTTAAGTAGAGAGGATTCCAAGTTTGGGTCACTGCCCAATAATTCTGTCCTAATTTAGACACTGCTTGGACCCATTAGCTGTGAATTACTTTATGCCTCTGACATGTCGGTATTGCTTTATTCCTTGCATATATTCATAGGGTGATTCCAGATTTGAGCCTTCAAACCAATGTGCAATGTGCAAATCCTCTGTTATAAAATCTGTAAGTTTGTAAATTCTCTGTTCTTCATTATCCCTTTGGTGCTGGGGAAGAGTATTTAATGTCATTTTTTCCCAGGCTACACTAAATCCCAAAAGGAAATATCTGGATGATTAGAAATGAGCCTTTCTCTCTGGAATTGCTCCAAGCCTATCTTCAAAGTAGTCCTGGCTCATCTTGCAATGGCCCATTACACATTTCCCCATACCCAGGGAGCAGGTCTTCTTTTAATGTCTTGTTAGTTTGGGAAGGAATCAAAAGGAGGGATTCCTGGGAACTGCTTTATTCTGGGCTTCTCCCTCCTGATCAATTCCTAGTTCATGAGTCCTCAGAGGACAGGGTTGGTCCATTAACTGTCCATCTGGAATCCAGGAAACAACTAGAAGTGTTTTGAATCTGAGCTCCTTGAATAAAGCACCTTGTACATGGACCAGTACAGGAGTTAGGGTGGGAAGAGTGTTGAATGAATGAATGACTACAATGGCATATCATATCAATTTAATATTTTGCAGCTCATAAACCACTTTGGACCTATCATTTTGTTTAATTCTCATGGTCACCACATTCACAGCTAGACTAAGACTCAAACTTCTTGCCACCATCCTGGAGATCCCCAATCATCTCACCCTGCCCACCTCTCTGACTTATCTCCTACAACGCTTCTCCCAGCCCACCACTAGCACCCTGAGCAAGTTCCTGATTCAACACCTCTGCCTGGAATATTTTCTCTCAGATTGTGGCAGGGTTCACTTCTTGGCTCAAATATGACTTCTTCAGAGATGAATTTCTTGTCTATTTTTTCTAACAGAGCACTCTCAACTCTTTCACACAAATCACTCCAACCTATGTTTACTCATCTGTAAAATAGGGATTATAAGAGTACATAACTGTTGCAAGAATTAAATGAAATAACTGATTTAAAATGTTTAACCCAGGGCCAATCCATAATGGGTGTTCAATAAATATTTGATAGGGCTTCCCTGGTGGTGCAGTGGTTGAGAGTCCGCCTGCCGATGCAGGGGTCACGGGTTCGTGCCCCGGTGCGGGAAGATCCCACATGCCGCGGAGCAGCTGGGTCCGTGAGCCATGGCCACTGAGCCTGCACGTCCGGAGCCTGTGCTCCGCAATGGGAGAGGCCACAACAGTGAGAGGCCCGTGTACAGCAAAAAAAATAAATAAATAAAATAAATAAATAAATATTTGATATTGTGGATGTTGTTATTCTCTTTCCTTCCAACTGCCCTGCTTCTACAGCTTCTACTTTAGCCAAATTAACTCCCCAGGAGCTGATGGCAAGTTTCAGGTGAGGAGAACTTCCATCCCCACTGGTGTTATTAAATGAGAAGGAAGGAGGCAAGGAGGCAATCAGGATGGAAAGACCAACTCGCATGTGTTGAAGACATTATGATTTCCAAAGCTGTTCCAATTTTGTCATCAGATCCTTACAGCATCACTTAGAGGGTATTTCAACGGGGGAAATTATTCTCTCTTGCTAGATGACACAAATGAAACCCAGAGGAGAAAAACAGTTGGCAAAAGACTCCACAGCCCAAGGAAAGAGCAACAGGGGACCCAGACCTCCAAAAGGGATCTGAGTCCCTGAAGAACATTTTTCTAAAAATCTAATTCTCCTTGGCATGATTCACACTCTGCTTTCCCCAGAGCCTACATCTGGGGCAGAGGAGAAGGTGTGTCCTTAGCCATGCTGGGACACTGGGAGATGCACAGCTCTGAGTTTTTTCCCAAGGACCATGCACGCACTCACACACGCTCCAGACAAATCTGCCTTTGTGTCAATATAAATGTATTTAATATTGGTATTTTCTTTTCTTCTGAAAATCCTGTTTTTTTACTAACTATATTGATTGCAGTCATATTTATATTAGTAGAAAAGTAATTATCTCATTGGAGTTATCCGTGTGGAGGTAGTAAAGAGGCTGGGGGAAGCCAAGCTATTAGCTAGTTCATCCAGCAGGCCCACCTTTAGGAGTAACTACGTTTCTCACCAAAACTCCTATTTCTGAGCAATATTAGCTATAAGGCTGATATTGACACCCTGCAGCTTGTTGACCATGTGGAGACCAACCAGAAGGCTCTGAGGCACAGCCCAAACATTCTCAGAAAGGCACCCTGCTCAAGGAGCGTAAAGGAAGTATGGAGATGGAAGCACACCCGCAGACCATCTTCAGACAAGGGTGTAAGGTGCGGGCTCCTCATGAGGAGGACCTTTCCAGCCCAACACCACTGCTTGAGGGTCAAACTACAGGGGGCAGAAGGGTAGAAAGTCAGATCTCTATGATGCTCCTTAGTTCTGCAGTTCTTTGAAACGAAGATCTATGATTGTGATTCAGGATTTACACATACAGCCAAAGGCTCATAGGACCCACTCAAATTGTCCTTATGGAAACTTTAATAAATATAGAACGTGGGCTTCCCTGGTGGCGTAGTGGTTGAGAGTCCGCCTGCCGATGCAGGGGACACGGGTTCGTGCCCCGGTCCGGGAAGATCCCACATGCCGCGGAGTGGCTGGGCCCGTGAGCCATGGCCGCAGAGCCTGCGCGTCAGGATCCCGTGCTCCACAGCGGGAAAGGCCACAACAGTGAGAGGCCCGAGTACCGCAAAAAAAAAAAAAGAACATTTTGTAGAATCTGTCTTCAGAATTCCCAGTGAGGCTCTTAGCTAGTCCCTTCTCATATAGAGTCAGCACCTGTCTCCTAATATTATCCCCCATTGTCTGCAGACCCATTCTGTAGAGAAGTAGACGCAAGACTCCTCCTTCCATCTGAATACCCTCCTCTGGATATTTGATGAGAGTGATCCCACTCTCCCAAGTCCCACTTCTTTCTATTGAGACTTAAAGGATGGAATAGCCACTGGTTTGTCTTCCCAGGCCTCAATCCAATGCATCAGTGTCTTTCTTACTGTGTGCTGTCCACAGTTATTCAGCAAAGATTTATTGAGCGCACACTGTGTGTCAGGCACTACGCGAGGATCTACTGCAAAGGAAAGCAAACAGAATCTCTGCTCTTGTGGGGTTGCCAATAGGGAAGTGGACCCCAGAGAATTACCAAAACGAATGCATTATTACAACCGCACTAAGTGCTCTGAAGGAAAGCTTAATGGTGTGTGCAGTGTGTAACAGAGGGCCTGCCTTTGTCTGGTGGGCATGATGTCTGAGCTGAGGTTTAGAGATTAAAGAGAAATTATCCAGGTGAAATGGGAGTGAAAGAGGACAATCCCAGGAACCATAACTTCAAGAGACAAGACTGGAACCATCAAGGAAGGGGAAATAAGGCCTCTGTGGCTGGAACAGATATAGGGTTCTGCTTGTGCAGCTCAGAGGGGTACTAGGTATGGAAGCAAGAGATGGAACCCAATTCAATCTGGCTTAGGAATAAAAGAGACAGTAGCGGTTCACACAACTGAGAGTCAGGGGATCTAATTTGAGGCTGAACTTGACCTGGGTGTACAGACCAAGTCAACTGTCTTCCTACCCCATCTCTGCTTTCCTTGTCATTGGCTTCATTCTCAGGAAGACTATCCCCACATGTTACCAATATGGCTACAAGCACCTCCATGTCCACTTCCCACCAGCTGACCCACACACAAGGAAAGGGCACCTTTTCGTTTTAAATTCCAAGGTGATTCTCATTTACTTGAATTAGTCGCAGTTGCAACAATCTAATTGGTCAGTTCTGGCACTGTGGCGATGGTGTTGACCCCGCTGAGATCACAGGCATTGAGATTGGAGGGAGTGATTCCCCAAGAAGAAGAGATGGCTGCTGAGCCCACAGAGCGGGGAAGAGCAGGAAAGAACACCGACGTCCACTATCATCTGCTTCTGTGTGCTAAGTACGATGCTTCTATGGTAGGAATGGAGATCGGGCAAATCCACGTGGCAGCCGTCTCTCCTTTTCTGGAGATCAGAGCCCTTGTTGTCCCTGTCCTAACATAGTCCTTCATCCCATTTCTTCTGGATGGCAGCACATGCCTTCTCCGTGCCAAAAGGGTTCATTCTTTTTATTTATTTATATTTAAAAAATTTGTACTGGAGTATAGTTGATTTACAATGTTGTGTTAGTTTCAGGTGTACAGCAAAGTGAATCAGTTATACATATACATATATCCACTCTTTTTTAGATTCTTTTCCCATATAGGCCATTACAGAGTATTAAGTAGAGTTTCCTGTGCTATACAGTAGGTCTTTATTTGTTATCTATTTTAAATATAATACTGTGTATATGTCAATCCCAAACTCCAAGTTTAAAAAAGCGTTCATTCTTAATTCTCATCAGAATATCTTCTCGCACCAAAAGAATTGTCCATCATGATGGAATTCCATATCATGGGGAGATGGAATGTGGGAGTGCCTTCTCTAATAGCCAGTCCCTGGCTCAGGGATATGAGTGGAGTCTAATGAGCTATCTTTGCCAAGGGAACTGCTGTGAGAAGGTGGATAGCAGGCTATAGCGGTGGTGATGGAGTATGAGCTGCTGGTTTGGAACAAGTGGAAATATTGATCCAGACCAAGATGAAATAAAAATGTGTGTTATTTAAAAGTCAGGCTTTCACCCCCTGCCTTGCAAATAAGCCGGAGAATGAATTAATACATAAAGAAGCAAAGGCTGGTAGGAGGTGAAATTTCTTTATGGAGAAAATCTCCTTAAGATGCAACAGAAAGGGAAGGTAATTTGGTAGGAAAAGGAGAAGACTTCTCTTTTGGAGTCTGTTTTCATATTCCCTCTGACATGAGGTTCACAGGGTCCTCTTCCAGCCCCCTCAAGGATGGAGCAGGGGATAGAAGTTTTAAGATCAGACAAATCGAGAGTCAAGCCCGGAAGCTGCCCACTGCTAGCTGGGTAACCCAACACAACTGCTCAAATCTGTTGAGTCTCAGTCTTCTTATCTGTAAAGTGGGGATAGTAACTCTTAGTTTTTGCCATAACAATACTGATGATTAAATGAAATTATCTATGTAAAACACAAGGCACAAACTCGGTAAGTACTCAGTATATACTACTTCTCTCCACAGGGATAGGGGGATAATAACTTACATTTGTTCAGCATTATATTGTGCAAAAAGCTTTCACTTGTTGTTTTAAAATATAGTGTATTGATAGCAAAATTGAGGTCTGATAAGGCCAACAGATCAGGACATGATTGCCATTGAAAAGATAGTTTGTTACTCACAGTTCACAAGAGATGGGGGCATACTGCACCACAGGGGGCCACACAAGGAAGCACTGGGGTCAGTCAGGAGGCAGAGGGAGAGGGGGACCCTGTCACCAGAGCCTTTATTGTGGTTTTTGCAAGAAGGAAAGAGCAAGGCAGGATAAGCAGGTTTAGGATTTGCTAGTTTGAGTGATTTCAGCGGACCCTGGGATTTAAGGGGTGTCCTAGTTGTCTGTCACCTGGCCCCTGGTGATTAGGGCAGGAGGATGATGGCCTGGAGTGTGAGAACCTGATGAAGGAGGGGGTTGAGGGTGTGAGCTCTGGATAGGTTGGTTTATATCTGAACAGCACACACCCAAGAGAGCTGTTTACTACCTCTAGGAATTGGCTGACCCTGGGTAGGGCAGTTTCACCAAGGTTAGCAAGGCTCCAGGTGTCAAAGCCTCAGAATACAGAAAAGAAAAGACAAGGTCTATGAGGGATACATTGTTTTATTTAGATTATTCTTATTATTTATATTTTATTGTTTAGCAATATTATTTTACTATTAATTATTATTATCATTTGGCATCTTTACCATAGAAATTAAGAGTGGGTCTGGAGCCAGGCTGCTTCAGTTTGAATTGGGACATCTGGGCCCAATTAATTTGCCTGTACTGTACTCCATTTTCTCATCTTTGGATTGGAGATCAAGGCAAATACTTCGTGGAATTGTTATAAGGCTTAAAAGAGTTCACAACATAAAATGTGGAGCATTGCCTGACACATAAGAGTTAGCAATTATTTATACACACTTTGCAGATGATTAAACTGAGGTTTGGAGGTGATGTGATTTGCTCTGATGGCATCAGGATTAGAAGGCTGATCTCCTGCCTTCTAAGCCAGAAGCCACATGCCCCCCTAATCTCATCTCTAGCAATGTTGTCTCCAGGGTCCCTTGTGTGAATGTGGGAGCCTTCTCATCCGCAGGGTGGCCCAGCTCACCTGCCGTAGGAAAGCAGAGTGGATCAGAGTGGATTGTTGAGTAGCTGTGTCTGCAGCTATTTTTAACCACTCTGCTACCCTGGTGGCTTAAGTAGCGCAAGACCTTGTCTCTAATCCAGGACCATTCAGCCACTAACTCACTGGATTCCCTTGGGGGAAGTTTCTACCCCTCTCTAGGTCTCAGTTTCCCCAACAGGACTAACAGCCCCCAAAGAGTCCTGGCTCTCAGTCTGGGATACTGTAAGCCAGTTACTGGCACGATCCCTATCTGTCTAAGGTCAAAGAGCTGGATATTTTCCTTTTCTCATAATGATACCTCACTTTATCAGGAGGGTTGAGGGCTGGGCTTGCAGGCTCCCACTTTCCTCAAGGCAGTTGGTCCATTCCTGAGCCGCCAAGTGCTCTAACTTCAGCCAGTTACACTGCAAAAGCCACAACACAGACATGGCTCTCAGGGGCCCCTTACAAATGGCTGTGCTGTGTAGCTTAATGGAAGGCTTCCCAGGCATCACAGGAATGACTGTGAAAGGCAAAAGCACTGAGATATCACAGCCCCCTCCGCCTTGACCCATTAGTGAGCCAGATGGGTGTTTTTGGCAATGATTAGACTTAGCTTCGTTAGGTTTTATTGGTTCTTTTTGCTGTTTCCCCCCAAATGGGTCATAATATTGGGTTCTCAGGAGTTTGCATCTCAGGCAAAAATGTATACATGTCAAGTGCAAGAGGGACCCCTAATAAATACTAAATTCATAAAAGGGCTTTACATAAACCCTCAGAGGATGTCTCAGAGAGAAACTGAGAAGGAAATTGCTGAACAGGAAGGCATGAGCTCTCATTGGCTATAAGCTCAAACAATAGACTTTGACAGGACAATACAGCTGCTGACAGAGGTGACAATTTTAGGCTGCATTGAATGAGGTATAGCGACATGTTCACGGGAGACCATGGCCCCACTGTTCTCTATTGTCTGTCAGTTAGGATTCCTCTGATAGCGAGTGTAAGAAAACCTGACCCAGCTGGCTTAAGAAAAGAGAAAATGTATTGATTCACTTAACTATCCAGAATTAGACTAGACATTGCTTGATCCAGGATGCAAATGCCAGTTCTTACTCTCCTTATTCTTCACCGCCCCTCATTTCTCAGCTCTGCTTACTGGAAAGGAGGTCTATTCTCAGGCAAACTCTCCCTCCATGGTCTTTAGTTGACTGCTGGAAGCTCTCAAGACTCCATATTTCCAGTTGAATTCAGTGGTGAAAAATGAGAATCTTAGTCCAGAATCCCCAGCCAGAGTCCCTTTGCACCTCATTCAGACTGGATCATGTGACCATGTCTGGACCAATCACCGTGGGGGGGATGGGACACACCCACTGGCTTAACCGCCAGTGGTGCAGTGTTCTGCCTCTCAGCCAGGGGTGGAGTCCAGATACTGAAGCACATGGGCTTATGTGGGGGGAAGGGAGCTTTCCCTAGGGCAGAGGTTGTATGCAAAATGGTAATCCATGAATGAGGTATTTTGCTCCATGTTGGGCTCTATGTTTAATGAGAGACATGAAGAAAATGGAGCAGTTCCAGAAAAAAGTGATAAGGGTGATGAGGGAGATTTAAAATCTTGTCACACGGAGAAGAATTGGAAGAAATGGGATTTCTTTACCCAGAGAAGAGACGGTAATGGAGAATCATAAACACTGTCACCAAGTACCTGAAGTGGTGGGAAAGAGCTGGATGCACTCTGCCTCCGTGGCTGGGGGTGGGGTTGGGGGTCAGGGGAGGGAAGACCTTATTTACACACAGATTTTGGCTCAGTTGATCATAGGGTTCAGGTCACCATCACCTCTTGCTAGAACTGGTTCAACAGCCACACAACTTTTTCTGTTATTTCCACCTGTTCTCCTCCAATTCAGTGCCCACCCTACAATCAGAGTAACCCTTGAAAGTCTAAATCAACTGTCAATTAAGTCTGATGTGGTATATTTATACAATGGAATATTACTCAGCCGTAAAAAATGAAATAATGCCATTTGCAGCAACATGGATGGAGCTAGAGATTATCATACTAAGTGAAGTAAGTCAGACAGAGAAAGACAAATATTGTATGATATCACTTATATGTGGAATCTGAAAGAAAAGATACAAATGAACTTATATATGAAACAGAGATAGCCCAAAGATATAGGAAACAAACTTATGGTTTCCAAAGGGGAAAGGGGGGAGGGATAAATTAGGAGAGATTAACATATACACACTACTACATATAAAATAGACAACCAACAAGGACCTACTGTATAGCACAATATTTTGTAATAACCTATAAAGGAAAAGAAACTGAAAAAAATAGATATGTATGTATGTATGTATAACTGAATCACTCTGCTGTACACCTGAAACTAACACAACATTGTAAATCAACTATACTTCAATTAAAAATAAGTCTAAACCAACTGCTGTCACTTCCCTGCTTAACAACCTCCAATAGCTCAATATCGCAGTCAATTAGATCTCCTAAGGTGGGCTTACCTGATTACCCTCTGCTCACCTCTTGTGCTCGTCTCAGAGCCTGCCCTTCCTCAATCCTGAAGGTCCAAGCTCACTCCATACTAGATATTTCTGTTTCTGCCAGACCATTTCCACTTCAGGGCCTTTGTCCTTGTGACATGCTCTCCCTGCAACAGTCTCTGGTCCAGCTCCCACATCAGTAGCTCCATCTTATTAATCATATCTCAACTCAAATATCCACTCTCTACCTTAGGAATGTTTCCCTGAACGGTCTGTGCTAACCCATCCCCCCTTCATCCCCTCAGGCATTCTCTGTTGCCTTTCCCTATTGTACACAATAATGGACACTCCTCACTTTCTACAGTTATCCTATTTATATTGTTTTTTTTAAAATTTAACTTATCAACTTTCTTCCTCTGTAAGATTGAAGCACCCCAAAAACAGAGATCTCACTTCTCATGTTCACTGCTATATCCCAGATCCCTAGAAGAGTATCTAGACCCAGAGGCTTCGTCACACGAATGCACAGATTGTTTGTTCCTACAGCCGTTTGGCCTGATGAAACGGTAGGTTTCTAGCACTGGAGTGTATCAGAGCAGACTGAGCGAACGTGTATCAGAGATGGATTTCTGCATCGAGCAGGGGGCGGGGGAGGGGGACACTTCCCAGGGCTCTTGGATGCAAGGAACCTGTGATGTGCCCCACAACAAGTAAATAACAGCAAATTTGGATGTAATTCCTCTGCTTTAGCCACTTGCCAAAAGGAAATTTCTTCCAGTTCCATACCCCTGGTACCAGGTGTTTTTTAATTAAAGACACTCTTTGAGGAATTGTGCCAATCCTGCCGGTACCTGACTTTCTAATTCCCTCTTTCTCACCATGAAGGGAAGGCATATTGGCCACTCTGGCCCCAACTGAGTTGTTTTCCAAGAGAAGAACTTTCAATCCACACACAATAATGAAATATGATACCAAACAGGCCCATGTCAATAAATCTACAGGAGAAAGGTCAGGTTTATATCGCTGGACGGGATTGGCAAATACATTTGTTCCTGCAATGTCTGTGTTTTAAATGCCACCCTCCAATGAACCTGGTGCTGAAACACACTCTGGAGTTTGATGAGATGTCAGTTTTGCTCAGCCCTGATCAAATAAGATGAATGAAAGTGAAACAAGAACAAAAATATTACTTCTGTCGTTTTTTTAATGCATTACAGGAATTGGGTCAGTCAGGGAGATTTCTCTTAAACAAATACCAATCCCTGCACAATGTCACCCGTTGATCTGGCAGCCAGTGGACAATGGTCGCTTTTGAGTAGGAAAGGGCACACAACTGGAAGTGCAAAGACCAGGGCAGCACCTGTACAGTACCGTCTCCTGCTTCAAATCTTCAAATCCACCCATCCACCTTCCATTCCTACTTCAGATAATGCTGTATGAGAATATGGATTACTCCCTGCATTGAGCAAACACGGTTAAAGAATGAGATGGAATTTTTCCTGCAAGGAAGAATTAAAACCATTAATTGTTCATTTATTCAACTTAAAACATGTGAACCAAATTAAACAGAGACTCAGAGACCTGTCTGACCCAGTCTGAGAGCCATGAAGTTATGACAGGAGATCAAGATAAATTATGAGATCAGCAATGGGAAATCACAAAATTGTAGTTACTCAAAAGGGGGCAAAGGCCGGGAACCAGGAAAGTGGATGAAGTAACAGGAGACAATGGACAGTTGTAGGCACCGTGGACCATAAAAACTAGGGGTTGCTGGGGGCCATCTGCCTCCATGTGGGGAAAGCCTGCATGGGAACGAGGCCAGCACAGAACAAAGCAAAGCCCCAAAAGAGGGATGGAGGTGAACTCTTATGACTTCAGCACCTGGATCCACCCTTGGCCACAGCCCAGTGTTCCAGACTTTTAATTTACATGAGACAATACTTTTCCCTTCATGTTAAAAAAAAAATTTTTAACAAAAAATATAGTAAAATAAAATGTAGACATGGCTACTTGTCTGTCTGATTACACTGCAAGGGATCGTAGAGCACCACATAGGACCTAACATCGTTTGTGCTGGAAAGGAAGGCTGACTCTCCCTAACCGTCATCCCTGGGTTGTGCAGGGAGAAGTACACAGGAGAGCCCTGCACCTCTGCTACTGTAGGTCCACTGCTCTCTCAGGCTAGACCAACATAGACCCTGGGGGGTGATTGCTAACAGCTGGGGTCCTAAAGGGACTATTGTGCTGGACTTATCATCTTTATTCAGGTCTTTCCAACTTTTGAAATTCACCAGGAATCACTGTGGATAGAAAATAGTTTCCATGTCTCGTGAACAGAAAGATCCCCAAACTTTCCCAGGATAATATCTCTCTGAATGATAATACACAATTCATTGTTTTTTCTTAGCTATTTGCCTTTCACCTTCCCCCAGTTGACATGTTACATTTATGGAATTTTCTATTATTTCGTTCAACAGATATTGGTCCCGAGGGGAAGAAGCCAAGAGATACACTTGACGCTAAGATGTTCAGGAATGCCTGCGTCTTCTGGGCTAGTGGGTGGAGTACCATGAGATGTTCTGAGATCAAAGAGAGAACAGAAGGGGCCATGCATAAAGGTGAAGGGAAGATGTCATCAGTCTCCCCTGATAATGTTACTCCCACTGTCCGACTTACACAGTGGGTTTCACAGAACTGGCTGAGACTGGGAGGGTATCTTATATCTGGTTCCCTGGCAAATAGACTATGAGACAGAGATGTGCATGCAGGAAGTTGACTGGGGAGTGCCCTCGAAGATCAACACCTATGGAGGAGTGAAGACAGCAGGAACAGGCAGAGGATGGAGCTGAATTTCTATGCAGAGATTTGGAGCTGAGTTGGTTTTCCAGAGTTGTCTTGTCTCAAGGTAAGGGGACTAGGCTCTTATAGCCCTATCAGGAAGTCATTGGATATAGGCTGCACATCCCTTCTCCAGACGGTGTGTGATTTGCGGTGAGGGTAATTCCTGGAGAGGGACTCAGCTGATACCATCATTCTCCAAAAACTCCCAGCAGCTGGAGAATGAGTGTCCCAGTCCTGAAGGGGAAATCTGGGCAGTGTACCACAAAACCCACTAAAGACCATTATCCAAAGACCATTGCATCATTTAGATATACTTTCTTTATATAGCAAGTTCTTGGGACAGTTTCTCCAAGATTTTGACTGGTCTGTTTTTCTGGGAAAATTCACAAGATGAAGGTTAGTGGGAAGAACTAAAATCCTGCTGCTAGAGCTGATCTCAAGGCACAACTGGTACTCATTCTCTCCCTTTTCTGCCCATTCCAGATTCCCGTCATCCTTGGATTAGCATACCTGTTGCTCTGGTGGCTTACCTGGTATGTGACCCAAGCCCTCATTCCTGAGGGGTCCCATATCTTAACCCAGTTGAGGATGCTTTAGTTCTTCATTTACTATCAAAACTGAGAAACCAAGTACCAAGAGACACGCTAGTAGATCACCCGGATGCCATACAAATTCTTTTCTGTCGCCATTTGTAATATCAGCGTGACCTCCACCGGATGGTCAGGGTCAATATCCCTGCTAGAATGGCCTCCTTTATGTGACTGCTTGTCTCTTGGCTTGAGGAGTCCAAAGAGACTAAGCAGCAGTCATACCTTAAAGTTGAATGAACCTCATGCTGTGTCATTTAGTGGAAGCATTCATTCCCCTTCTCAGAAGTAGGACTTCTAACCTCACAGAGTACAGTCACGGGGACAGGAATACAAATTCTCCCAAGGGGGTCAGTGGGGGACCATGACAAGTAGGACCATTCCTGCTTCCACCCCTTAGTTCCCAGACCCGTTGGGAACATAACATCATGGAAAAATGGCCATTAATTCAGGGTATCTACAGTGACCTAGAGGCTGATGCCTCCGTCCTCCTAGGGTATCATCATCAAACTGGTGTCTCAGCTGTACTTTCAAAAGGCCTTCCCAAATCTTCCAGATGGATGTAGTTTTGATAAGACCAGAAGATCTCATGGTCATGCACTCATTTCCATACCTCTTCTGCTGTAAAGTGAGTGGGCTCTTATCCTGGGGACAGTATTATGTGGGAGCCCATGTCAATGAACAAGGCACTCAGCCTCAGATAGAGGTACTGCCTGAGGTCTTGAAAGCAGGAAAGGCAAACTTCTACCCAGAATATGCATGAATTCAAGTCAAGACGAATCAATGCCCCTTCTGGATAGAAGGAGTCCAATGTACTCAACTTCCCACTGTTGAATGGCTGGTTTCCTCAAGGGATGGTGCCACACTGTGGACTCAGTCTTGGTCTTGGTTGCTAGCAGGTTAGTATTTGGCAGTGGCAGTAGCCAGATCAGCCTTGGTAGACGGGAGCCCAAGCTGTTGGGCCCATGCATAGCCTCAGTCCCTGCCATTGTGGCTACTCCACCCACGTGCCCATTGTGCCAGCATGTGGTCTGCTAATGGCAGATGCTGAGTGATGTTACTCTTTCTGTTTAGTTGGTTATTCAGTAGCTTGTCCACGATGGATCTCTCTAATGAGCGTTAACATGAGATACAAAACCCTGACACTTCCTATTTGCATATTTACATCCACATGCCGCTTCCCCCAACCAATTTGACCCTGATCTTTCTATCTTTCTCCTTCTGTACCCCTGACCCAGCTATTTGTCACTGTCCAGGAGTCCACACATATACATTCTCAACTCGTGCCACTTTTCACTCAAAGTGGATAATCCAGTGCCAAGTCCAATATTTCACCACTGGGGAGGATTTCCCTCTCATTTCCGTTTTACATGCATACCCTTAAAATGCGGCTGTTGTCTAACAGCGATCCATTTTTGGCCTACACTGACATAACCAAGTGAATGCATCCATGAGCCAAACTCAGCCTTTCTTTCACCTGTCAGCTCTGGTCCTAAGGAACTCCCATGTGGCCCTATGTATGAGCTGAGGGAGTGATGCCTTGCAACAGTTATGATGATGTCGGGGTTCTGGGTCACACACTTATGCAGCCTACTTGTGCCTCCGTCCCTGACCATGGCTGGATGTACTGCTTCAGTTTGACAATGGATTGCTTATAGTTTGTTGGGTCTGACAGAATCCAGTTCACAAAGATCATGCCTAGCCCTGTGATCCCTTTATATCTCTTGGTCATGGTCTCTACCAGAGGCCTGCAGCATGCCAGAAGTATTTTTTGGATGGTGTATAATTCTCTGCAGCAGATGTCATGGCTTTTCTCTAGAAGCCAAGTCTCTACAAACTTGACATAAGTTCCATATGGAATCCTGGGAGCCACTACTGCTACCTCTAACAACTCAGGGTCTGCTAGGTGATATGGCTGTTTGCACTGCAACCTGTACCTGCAAAAGAGCCCTTTCCTGCTCTTGGCCTTACTCAGAGCTGACAGCTTTTCACGTTACCTGATGAATAGGTCATAGCAATATTCCCAAGTATAATATACGCTGCCTCCAGGACACAAAATGACCAACCAGGATTTGTACTTTCTTCGTGGGAGGAAGTAGGAGATGCAATATCTTTCTTCATAGTTGGATGGGATAGGCCAGCATTCTTCGGGCCTCTGTAAATGTATACATATACATGCTATGTACTACTGTGCATTCATTTATTTTCCCCACGAGCAGTTAAAGCCCGTATTAAATTTTATTAATTTTACATATTACATAAATATTATTGATCGTACATAGGACATGTCATTAAATAAATTAGGGATTCCTAAACGCTTCCCTAATATGGTAGGTCCTGAATCTTTACGGTTTATTTTCCACCCTCTTGAGAGGGATGGAGGCCTGTGCTTATCTGGTATGACTAACATGATGCCATCAATAAAGTGACTGATACGATATTCTGCTGAATGTCTGGATGGTCCATATCCCTTTGGACTCTATTATAACACAAGGTGGGAAAGTTAACATTGCCCCAGGCAAGAGTATAAATGTAAGCTACTGCC
Source organism: Globicephala melas (assembly GCF_963455315.2). Taxonomy (NCBI): domain Eukaryota; kingdom Metazoa; phylum Chordata; class Mammalia; order Artiodactyla; family Delphinidae; genus Globicephala; species Globicephala melas. The sequence goes on from NC_083332.1 coordinate 28,159,887, forward strand.
TGTCTCAAGAGAATGTGAACTGTTTCTCATCCGTTACTCACAGGAATGGAAAAGAATACATTCCTTCATGGAGCACGTAGCACCATGCATTGTAACTGAGACTGAGTTAATCTGCTTTGGCAAATATCCCACATTTAGCATAACAGTTACAAGCAGGATTACTACCTAGTTGAGTTTACCATTGTACATTTTCACCCTCCAAGTTTTTTCTGGCTTTCATAGGAGCCAGGCCTGTGAATCAGAATATGATGGGGATTAGCCTTTTAGGGTGGCACTGATTTCTGTCCATGATCTGGTTTTTTATATTGTTTTGATTTACCATCTTGGGGAGTGGGGTGGAGGACAGTGTCAGATGTTTCCATTTGGCCTTTCCACTGTGATAGCTCTTACTCTACAAGCTTGGGAACCAGTGCGGTGGTTCTGACTATTACCTAATATAACAGCTCTCATTACACATTTGGGAACTGGGGAAATGACCCCTGGGTGGGACTGTGGACCCAGTGGATCCAATGTAGTCTAGACCTGGGTCATGACTCCACTGGCCCCCAGGTGCCTCACTTTAATAGGATAGTCATGGTGGGGCTTTGAGTCCCTGTACAGCGATATCAACTCCAACATTGTGTCCAGCTCCAGTGTTTGGACATTCCTCTTTCCTCGATACTGTTAAATGATCATAGATCCCTTTATAGAAGAGCTGTATGAATCATTTCTATATACACTTGCCATAGTGTTACAGGACCCTTATTCCTGGGCACCTGACTTCTCATTAAGTCAGTATGGGTCTAAAAACTAGTTGGATGCAAACCTATTCAATGGACTGTACTTTTTATTGAGACAACTGCTCCCAGCCTCCTGATCATCCACTGTTGATTTCTTTTAATTGTATAGGTTGAGCAATATAGTTGTTGGCTCTCCATCTGCTTCACCCATAGGAATGCTGGTTCTATTAACTAATCTCCAAAGCACTCTGAGAGTCAAATCCCCTTGGCTGTCACTCTGACCTTGCCACTTCCTACAATGATTGTACCTGCCTTGCTTCTGATGGTTGAGCACTGCCACTTCACAGCAGACACTGCCTCCTCTGTTGTCTGAAGATTCTACCATCCCCATTGCTATCAAGGAGCCCAGTTCTGAAACAGCATTTCCTATCACTACCCTGGACTACAGAGGTTAGCCATTACTGAGCTACTCAACAATGTTCATGGCCCTCTTACCAGCGTAGTTCTTATCACTTTTGTTAGTGTCTTCTGCTCTCACGAACAGGGCTGGCTGATGGAGTATTTTGGCTTTATTTAATATATCCACTCTAGCTTACCCATTTCCCTAAGGCTTTTGATCCCTTCGTTCAGAACTGCCTTAGAAATTCTGGCATTTTTCTTATTATTTACCTTCATTCTATCCATGTTTCCAAGAGCCATTCTAACAGTGTGTTACTATCTTTTATGCACCCGTATTGATAAAGTTCTCACTTATCCAGTTTTCCCTTCCAACCAGGATGCTCTGTATCCAGTCCCATTCTTACTTTCCTGTCTCCTGCCAGGACATGTTTGCTAGGTCCTGCAGCCCCTTCAGGTTTTGTATCCGTGCTCTCTAGTAAGCTCAGTGCTTCCTTTGCTGAGTTAACCCTGGTAATTTGCCTGGTAGCAAGGAGATAAGGTGAGGGTGGGTCCTGAGGGCGGCAGTGCATGCTTTCCGGTGAGGCAGAATCTTCTACATCATCATCAAGCAAGTTGGACCTGCTACCCTTTACGGGGGTGGGGAGGGGGGCGGGAGGAGTGGACAACTTCTTTCATCCCGGAGTGTTCTAAGGGATCTATGGATTCAAACCTTTGAATGCCACATGTTACCACATCCCACATCTCAAGGTCCCACTCTTTCCTAACCCTGACCCTTGTGGGGCTCACTTGCCTAGGTTGAGAATTCAACCACCTCTGGATCTTGATATTCTGATAGTTAAATATGGGGCTTGGTCCTTAACTTTTTCATAGCCTTTGGCTGCAAAGGATGAGAAACTCTTTCATATAAGACACCATCTGGCTTTCAATTTAGCCTTTAATTGGTAATTAGACACCCTCAGCCATTCTTGTCTTTTTCTAGTGCATAGATTATCACAAGAGCCATCTAATCCCAGGCCTCATAATTAGCACTTCTCAAAAGGCTAAGATATTGGCCCTTCTAGTAAATTCTCTTTCACCATTACCTCATCCCATAAATGCACTGCTATAGCACTCTGTGGGTTACCCATGCTCTCTACCCACAACTAGTGGTTGTCATCTCATTTTCATCCAGTTAGCAGGCAATCCAGCTTCAAAACCCCATCTTAGAGTCTGCTTCTTCACACTGCTCTTGGCACCAACTGCCTTAGGTTGGGCTTCCAGGGAAACAGACTGAAATGGAAATGTGCCCACAGGAAGTTTATTGAGGAGTATCTTGAGGACCATAGATGTTGGGGAGTGAAGGAATAGGATGGTGCAAAAGGATGGGTTGAACCGTGAGGCAGTCACAACAAAGATCTCAGCTAATCCCACAGGAGCTCTGGAGCTGGGATCACTCTCCCTGTCCAACACTGAGAGACATTGTCCAGAGGATGTCCCTGTGAAGAGGTTATGACCTTGGGTTCAATGGCTCTTTTCATCTGAGGACAATCCCATGAGAGCAAGTCAACTGAGATCTGTCTGCTAATGACACTGCCAACAGCTGGAGGAATGAGTGTCTTAGTCTGGAGGAAGCAATCTGGGCGGCACATCACAGCATCCACTACAGAGGGGATTATCAGGTGTTTCAATAAGATGAAGTCTTGTTTTCCTTTCTTTCACATTATGTCTTACTCAAAATATCAGTTTGGGGGCTGGGCTGAAGGCATTCTGGTTCTGGGGCAGTCCAGATAGGCTACATGAACTCAATAAGATTACCTAAGAGTTTGTAAGCCAAAAGAATATCTGGTTGTTCTATAATTGTGGCAGTGACTTTTATCTGTTCAACAAAACCCATTTCCTTCTGGGCACACAGCTGGATTACATCCCCCACCTCTTGGGCAGTTCTGTGTGGTCGTGCGCCTGAGTTCTGGCCAATGAGATGTACACAGTGTGAAGTTGGCTGGTCCATAAGAACCATTCCAGATGCAAGCCTCTCTCTCTTCTCTTGTCTTCCAAGACCACAGAGGACAGTAAAGCTATAAGACAGAAAGATTCTGGGTCTCCGGTGACTTCATGAAAGGTCACCAACCAAATACCCACAGTGCGTTATATGATTGAGAAATAAAATTCTGTGTTCAGCCACTGAGATTTTAAGGTTGTTTCTTACAACGACTCACCTTCCTGGACTGAGACAATAATTATCCCAGGATGCCAACGCCTTTTAAGAAGGACTGTTGTGCTAATAACATAAAACTTAATGGAAAATAGGAAAAGTTAATCCATAGGCAGATTTATTCCAACCTGTGGATCTTGCTGTGCACCTCTCCAAGGTCTATTGGTCTCCTCGACTGCATTAGGCAACAGAGCGGTGTGCAGCCCTGAGCCACACTGTGAGTTCAAATGCCCCCGGGAAAATCACTTCACTTCTTTGTGCCTCAGTTTCTCATCTACACAATGTGCATATTACCTCCCTCTTGGGGATCCTGTGACATTTCAATGAAAACAGGTAGGCACAGTGCTGAATACTGTGGCTGACACATCAATAGACACAAAATATGACTTTCACTACTATTGATAACCACCTTTCAGCCTTGGGGAAACCTGTGACATAGGAGGGCGTCTTTAGTCCCATTTCACAGGTTGGGAACTTGGGTCCGTAGGATATTCCAAGGCTCCCATAAGAAAATAGCCCAAACTGGACCTCAGATCTTGCAACTCCTGATTCCTTACTATTCTCTGCACCACGGCAATGATCCCTCTACTTCTCGGTCGGTTGTTCTCATTCACGACACTCGCAGTCCCCCAGAGGTGGTTTCATTGCTTCGTGGTAACGTGCCTTTTCTGAGGAAGGCTGCTGTGGATGGCGGAGCTGACCTGAGGGCTCTCGCTGCTCAGGTGCCATGTCACCACATGTCACTGTGTGTCACCACAAGGCCTGCAGGAAGGTGAGCTCATCTCTGACAGCATCCTCTCTGCCCTGCTGCACGGGGACCAGGGCACCTCGTTAGCACCTCCTCCAGGAACCAGTGCTGGATTCACGTGGGAGGACTCTCCCTGAGGACACAAATATTTAGCGGTTCCTGTGCCATAATATTTCCCCAAATGACAACATTAAAGAGGCAGGGTGGTATAGGGGGAAAGGGATAGACTTTCAGATGCTTTCAGTTGTAAATCACATAAACCCAACTCAAATTAGCATAAGTGCAATCCCTATAGATAGATAGATAGATGACACATAGATAGATGATACATACATACATACATACATACATACATACACTGGTGCTATGGTTTAAATGTTTGTGTTCCTCTCCCCTCCCAAATTCCTATGTTGAGAACCTAATGTCTCATATGATGGTATTAGGAAGTGGGGCTTTGGGGAGGTGCTTCAGTCATGAAAGGGATTAGTGCTTTATAAAAGAGGCTCCAGAGAGAGCCCTAGCCCCTTTCATCCTGTGAGGACACAGTGAGAAGGCACCAGCTATGAATCAGGAAGCAGCCTAGATACTGAATCTGCTGGCACCTTGATCTTGGACTTCCAGCCTCCAGAACTGTGAGATATAAATATCTGTTGTCTATGAGCTATCCAGTCTCTGATTTTGCTATAGCAGCTTGAGCAGACTTAGACAACTGGCTGCAAGCTCTGCTGGATCCGGGGAGCTCAAATGTTAGTATCAGGACCTGGACTCACAGTATTCCTTGGGTTATGTCCATTCTCAAGCAGGATACCCTCTTTCGGTGGCTGCCAGACAATCCCTTTAGAAAGGGAGATTGTCTGTTTTCAATAATTCCAACCAAAGTCCCACAACTGAATCTTGCTGCTTCCAGTGAGGTCATGTGGTCTTCCCCGAGCCAATCACTATAGTCGGGGCATGTGGTGCTCTGATTGGCCAGGCCTGGGTCACATGCTCCCCTCTGGGGCTGGAGTGAAGTCAGATACATTTGAAGCACATGGACTGACAATGGGAGATGTGTGGTTCTGTAAGGAAGGCTGGGGGCAATGTCGCGGGAAGGAAAACAGGAAACTGGCCAGGCAAAAAAATAGATATTCATTACACCTGGGATTTGTCCATTACACCTGGAGCCTGGTGTCTGGTCCTACCTTTAAGCAATTCTAGGGACTCAAGCAAGTTGTTTATTCCTTTGTTGCATTTCTTCAAGGTTGAAGTTTGTCTCTTGAATCATAAGCTTCTGTACTTCCATTCAGTTTCTTCCCAGGGTTGTATCACCCATTGCAGAGTTCAGAAATAACTAAACTTTGCATTGGGGTACAATTGTTGTGTTCTTATTGTAGGGTAGAAAATAAACTAATCAAGTTTTTAAACTACCTCACATCAGGTGGTGTCATGTGATTTTTCTATTTCTCTTTGATCTTAGGAAATGCCTCCTTCTTTAAATATCAGAGCTGGTGTTGATATTTTTTCATTTTTCTTAATTAATTTTTATTCAAGTATAGTGGTTTTACAATGTTGTGCTCGTTTTTGCTATACAGCGAAGTAGTTTTAAATTTGTTTTGTGTAACTGTCCCCATGGGGTCTCAGTTGGGTTCCAATTTTTGGACTGGTAGTACTGCCTTAGAAAGCATGATCTCTATGACAAAAAATATTCTGTATGCTTCTAAAATTCAGGCAAGCTGCTTAGATAACAGAAGGGTTATTAAAAGGCATGGGTTCTCACTGTTATTATTTTTCATTATATAATAATAATCACATTATTTCCTGAGTATTTCTTAGATGCCAAACATTATGCTAGTTGTTTTACATACATGACCTATTTTATCCTCTCAAGTCTGGGCTGTTCAGCCTCTTGTCTCCTCCTCCCTTCCCCTCGCCCCATCGACACTATTCAATTCTTTCCCACCAGCGACTCTGTATTTTCCAATTTATAACCCACCCTCTTCTCTATCTTCTCCATTTATTTTTCTCCCAGATTTATCCATTGCTTCCATTAGCATCACAACAGACCCCAGTTGATACCTGTGTAACACATACTTCTTCTTTTGAAGTTGGTGGGAATGTAAACTGATACAGCCACTATGGAGAACAGTATGGAGGTTCCTTAAAAAACTAAAAATAGAACTACCATACAACCCAGCAATCCCACTACTGGGCATATACCCTGAGAAAACCATGATTCAAAAAGAGTCACTTACCAAAATGTTCATTGCAGCTCTATTTACAATAGCCAGGACATGGAAGCAACCTAAATGTGCATCATTGGATGAATGCATAAAGAAGATGTGGCACATATATACAGTGGAATATTACTCAGCCATAAAAAGAAATGAAATTGAGTTATTTGTAGTGAGGTGGATGGACCTAGTGTCTGTCATACAGAGTGAAGTAAGTCAGAAAGAGAAAAACAGATACCGTATGCTAACACATATATATGGAATATAAGGAAAAAAAAGATCATGAAGAACCTAGGGGCAAGACGGGAATAAAGATGCAGACCTACTAGAGAATGGACTTGAGGACACAGGGAGGGGGAAGGGTAAGCTGTGACAAAGTGAGAGAGTGGCGTGGACATATATAAACTACCAAACGTAAAACAGATAGCTAGTGGGAAGCAGCCGCATGGCACAGGGAGATCAGCTCGGTGCTTTGTGACTGCCTGGAGCGGTGGGATAGGGAGGGTGGGAGGGAGCGAGACACAAGAGGAAAGAGATATGGGAACATATGTATATGTATAACTGATTCACTTTGTTATAAAGCAGAAACTAACACACCATTGTAAAGCAATTATACTCCAATAAAGATGTTAAAAAAGAAGAAGAAGAAGAAAGAAAGCAGGAGGCAGGGGGAATGCACCAAACCCATTGCTCCTTGGGCTGGAGGTGACTCCCCTCAAACACCAAAAACCATGCTCCTTTGCAGGGGCAGGGCATAAAAGTCCAGCATGTGGACATGCCAACACCGTTGAATAAGGGCGGCAGGGCTGTGCAAGTGGGAGGCTGTGCTGACCTTTGGGAGTAGCCCTTCCCATGCTGTGCTTCCGCAGAGCTGGGCAGGGCCAGCAATCAAACAAGATCCATGCCCACCAGAGAGCAGACTCCCAAGGAATGCTAGAGGGGCCTCCTGAGCTTAAAACTAACAAACAAAATCAGTTTGAGGCAAATTATTTAGCTAGATATCCTCAATGCCTGACATTAATATGTGTGTATTTGTATACCAGCAAGCCCTTAATAAATACAGTCGCTCTTATCCCATGGAAATATTCTGTAAATAAATAAATAACAAGACACCCCACTTTTGCTGACTAATCATTTTTCCTTTCTATCTGGTGCCGGTGCTCTTTATAAATGACTTTAATTTACGTTGCATTATGTTTCCTTGTATTACTTGCCTCTAAATCCCCATGCAATATTTTGTAGCCTTTCCCATGATAGTTGAAGGGTCTTTAACATTTTCAGTGAAGGGTGTGTGTGTACATGTGTGTTTGTGTGGTGAGTATATGTGTTTGATAACAACATCTACCTGTTTCAGTCCATCGTTTCTAAATGGATCGACTGAAATATGTCATTTTTGCCAAGTGTCTTGTTAACTGTCAGGTTTCCATTAATGTCCGTTGTATTTGCTTTGTGTAAATTGGCCCCTGGATGACTGAGAACAGAGCAAACTGATCCCTTTGGTGTGAATGTGGAAGCAGAGACAGAAGTGGGAAAGTCCATTGCTGAAACCAAAGCAGACATCATTGATCAGGTTTGTAATTCATGTCAGTGTAATTCTTTTCAAAAATTCACTTGAAGCTTTCCCCAGAAAACACCAAACTGCACTATTCAACATAAAGCAAAATAATAACTACTGTTTATTAAGCACCTACTCTATGCAAAGTCCTCTATTTGCACAGCTTCATCAGTCTTCACAAAGAAACCCTAGCAGGCGGACATTATTATTATTGCGTTTTGATAAATGGGGAAACTGAAGCCCAGAGAAGTGGAGTCTTTTCCCAAGATCACAAATAGTTTAAAAATCTCAGCTGCATTTTGATCTGATGCCAAAGTTGTCTCTGAAATTCTGGTCAGCATAGCCAGAGTCTGATTTCTAGATGGTGGGAGAGTAAAAATTTTGCACACAGCGCCAGGGTCTTTTGCCAGGGACGTGGGCTCTTTATTTCTGGCATGGTGCTAGGCTGCCCACAAATTCACCAATGGTGTACTGCTGCCCCTTCAGTGATGGGTCTGAGCAAGCACTGAGGTCATGGAGCTGAATGCAACTGGCGCTGGCTCCCAAGAGCCTCATGGTGAACCTCTAGAGAAGCCAACAGACACCCCCACCCCATGACAAGATGAGAGTCCATTCATTCATTCATGCAGCAAATATGTATTAAACTCTGTACAGGCACTGTTGCAAACACTGGGACTACAAGGCAGACAATAGCCCTGAGCTCATGCTAAGCAAACTAGTAACATAATATCCAATAATAAAAGAACTCTACTTTAGTCTTCTATTGCTGCTTTTACACAATACCACAATCGTAGGAGCTTAAAACAACACCCATTTATTAACCCATAGAGCTGAAGGTCAGAAGTCTAGACAGGCTCAGAGTCTCACAAGGCCAAAATCAAGGTGTCAGCTAGCTGGGTTCTTACCCGGAAGCTCTGGGAAGAATCTTCCTGAAAGCCCATTCAGGTTGTTGATATAATCCCATTCCTTATGGCTGTAGGACTGAGGCTTCTGTGTCCTTGCTGATTGCTAGCTGGGCACCACGCTCTCAGCTTCTCAAGGCTGCCCACATTCCTTCTCTCAGGCTGCTTCTTGTGCTTTGAATCTCTTTGACCGCCTCTTCTGTTCCTACTCTCTGCTTTTAAGGGCTCATATGATTATATTGTGTCCACTTGGAGAATCCAAGGTAATCTCTCTATTTTAAGGTCAATTCGTTATATCTGCAAAGCTCCTTTTGCCATGTAACTAACATGTTCATAAGCATGATACCAGGGCACAAAAGTCAAGCAAGCCAAAATCCTACCTACCACAGGCTGTTATAGAAAAAGTAATGTCACAGTCATTCATCCAGCAAATATTGAGCACCCATTATACACCAGGCACTTGTCTCAGTGCTGATTATGAAACAGTGAGCAAATAGACAGAGACCCCTGGCCTCTTGGAGCTTATATTTTAATGAGAAAAGATGCCAGTAACCAGGATAAATAATAAAATAGTACTATGTCAGGTATTGTTATGTGCGGTGGAGAAAAGCAAATCAGGGAAAAGGCTAGGATGGCATTGGGGGATGTGGTTGTAGTTTGGAATAGGGTAGTCAGGGAAGGGCTCATGCAGAAACCGACATGTGAGCAGAGACCTGAAAGAGGGGAGAGAGCAAGCCTTGCACGTAACTGAGAAAGAATGTTCTAGAAAGAAATAACAGTAGGTAAAATGATGCTGAAATGGGGGCATGTTCAAGGAACAGCAAGGAAGGCTGTGTAGCTGGAACAGTGAGGGGCAGAGTGGACTAAGAAGGGGTTTCAGAAGCAACAAGAGTCAGATCAGGCAAGGCCTCCTATTGCTTAGGATATGACATGAAGTGACAGGAAATGCAGTGTGGAGAGGGAGGTGGGGTGGGGATTTAATTTCTGTGATCAGGGTCAGTGCACTGGCCACCTATTTCTGTTTAACAAAGTAGCAGGTTAAAACCACAAACATTTTGGGACCTCCTTGGTGGCGCAGTGGTTAAGAATCCGCCTGCCAATGCAGGGGACACAGGTTCAATCCCCAGTCTGGGAAGATCCCACATGTCGTGAAGCAAGTAAGCCCATGAGCCACAACTACTGAGCCTGTGCTCTAGAGCCCTAGAGCCACAACTACTGAGCCCACGTGCCACAACTACTGAAGCCTGTGTGCCTAGAGCCCATGCTCGGTAACAAGAGAAGCCACCACAATGAGAAGCCCATGCACCGCAAGGAAGAGTATCCCTCGGTTGCCACAACTAGAGAAAACCCGCGTGTGGCAACGAAGACCCAACACAGCCAAAAATAAATAAATTTATTTATTAAAAAAAAAACACACACACACATTTGTTTTCTCAATTTCTATGGTTCAGGAATTTGGTAATGGTTTGTCTGGGGTGATTCTGGCTCCAGATCTCTCACAGGGTACAATCAAGTTGTCAGCTGGGGCTGCAGTCATCTGAGGCTTCACCGAAACTGGGGGATTTGCTCTCCAGCCCACTCATGCAGCAAGTGGCTGGAAGCTTCAGCTCCTGCCGGGTACGTCTCCCCATAGGGCAGCTAGAATAGCCTCACAGCGTGGCATCTAGATTCCCCCAGAGCAAGGAACAGAGAGAAAGAGAGAGAGAAAGAGAGAGAGAGAGAGAGAGAGAGAGACAGACAGACAGACAGATGCCACACTGCCTTTTATGATCTAGTCTCGGACGCAAACACACACACACACACACACACACACACACACACACACACACAACACAGTCTCACCTTATTCTATTCTTTAGATGCAAGTCACTAAGTCCAGCCCCCATTCATTCAGTGGGAAGGGACTACATGACATTATTAATACCAAAAGGGGGGTATCATTGGGGCAAATCTTGGAGGCTGGGTACCACAAAAGGCTTCTCCATAAAAAAGCATATTTGATCTGAGAGCTCAGTGATGGGAACAGATGAGGGAGAAACAGGCTCGAGCAGACCTTGGTTCTGTTGATTCTGACAAATCCCGGACTGAAAGTGCATCCTCTTCTGACACTTCTCTTCTTCCTCCCCCGCTTTGTTTCCAATCAGGCCACTGATGTTCAGACTTGGAGTCACACTCCCCAGGGTGTTTGTGACCCCTGTTCTTAACTTAGGCTGTTCTTCCACTCAGCGTGCCACTGCCCTCTCCCTCACTCCCCTAAACACTGACCACACTTCAAGGCCCACTCGAGCCACCACCTTCTCTCAGAAGCCTCCTCTGATGCTCTAGCCCATTCTGTCCCCGCTCTCTGATCACGCAAATGCCTTGCGGACGTCGCATAGAAGATCTGGCTGAATAGAAATGTCTGCTCCCTTTCTGTTTGTTGCTTACATCTCCGATTCCATTGTAAACTCTCAGAGGGCAGGGAAAGTGTTTTTTTCATTTCTGCCATTTCTAAAGCCTCCTAATGCAGTCAGGGTCTGGTAGTCAAGATCAGGCTCACTCAGACTGGGTAATTTGATTAATAAAAGAACTAGTTGACAAGGTTTAGAGAAACTAACATGGGGTGGTACAGTATCTAAGGCTAATCTCAGCAGGGAGCTGTCACTTGTCCTGACTTGAAGGAGAAGGGGGAGGGATAGTGTCCCAAACTGGGAGAGAGGAGCATAGGGAAAGAACCACCTGGCAGGAGCTACGGTCTGCAAGCCAGCCCACAACAACCTGGCAGGGAAAGAACAGGGGGTTGGATAGATACCCCAACTTCTTCCTCCTTCTACCCTCCCATCACCACTGGCAGCTCCCGTTGGCCAAACTCAGTATGAGGACAAGAGATACAGTTCCTATAGGTCAGCCTCTGAGACACAGAGCAGAGTGGAGAAGCGGGGAGAGTAATCTAGAAAAGCTGGCGGGACTCCCCGCTGCTTCCACTGCAGGGGGCCCAGGCTCGATCCCTGGTTGGAGATTCCAGCAAGTCGTGCAGCGCAGCCAGAAAAAAAGTGTGTGTGTGGGGGGTCCGCTGGTTGCCTAGTGGTTAGGATTCCGAGTTTTCACTGCCATAGCCCAGTTTCAGTCCCTGGTCAGAAAACTGAGATCCCGCAAGTCACGCAGTATAGCCAACAGCAGAAATAATCAAATAGAGAAGTCAGTGGGAGCTCCCCGGCACACAGCCCCAGAACCAGGTCCAGACCTGGGCTGGCAAATGCTGTCTAACCCCTGGGGCTTTGCTGATGACCTCCTGGAAACTACTTCATCCCCCAGTGCCTCCTCCCAGCCCACATCCCCTCTCACAGGACATCTGCCCCATCTGTGCTCAGTTTCCCTCATATTGATTCCCCTTCTGCCGAAAGGTGCACATCTGAACCACTGACTTTCTGATGGGAATATCCCAGGAAAGCAAATCGTATTTGTGCTGAAGTGGACCCTTCCCACGTTCATGGTGAGCTGACAGGGAAAGTACCATCCTCACCGCCCGGAGGAGAGCAGGTGCCCCCATGACAGAGGAGTCCTTTGAAAGGAGAAGAGCTGGCCCACGACAATAGACCCATCCTTCCATCTGGTCTGCTTACAGTGCTTGGAAGTTGCAAAGCCGCTGTTGAAGTTTATGCAAAACTACAATGAGGTATCACCTCACACCAGTCAGAATGACCATCATCAAAATGTCTACAAACAATAAATGCTGGAGAGGGTGTGGAGAAAAGGGAACCTTCTTGCGCTGTTGGTGGGAATGTGAATTGATACCGCCACTATGGAGAACAGTATGGAGGTTCCTTAAAAAACTAAAAATAGAACTACCCTATGACCCAGCAATCCCACTACTGGGCATATACCCTGAGAAAACCATGATTCAAATACATACACCCCAATTTTCACTGCAGCACTGTTTACAATAGCCAAGACATGGAAGCAGCCTAAATGTCCTTCAACATATGTACGGATGAAGAAGATGTGGTACATATATACAATGGAATATTACTCAGCCATTAAAAAGAACGAAATAATGTCATTTGCAGCAACATGGATGGACCTAGAGATTATCATACTAAGTGAAGTAAGTCAGACAAAGACAAATATCATATGATATTGTTTATATGTGGAATCTAAAAAAAATGATACAAATGAACTTATTTACAAGACAGAAACAGAATTGCAGACTTAGAAAACAAACTTAAGGCTACCAAAGGGGAAAGGTAGGGGGGAGGGATAAATTTGGAGTTCGGGATTGACCTATGCACACTACTATATTTAAAATAGATAACCAACAAGGACCTACTGTATAGCACAGGGAACTCTGCTCAATATTCTGTTACAACCTAAATGGGAAAAGAATTTGGAAAAGAATAGATAGATAGATACGTATAACTAAAAGCCCTTGCTTTTAATTAGGCAGTCTTGTTTCAGTCAATAGTGTGATCAGGGTGAATCTATCAGTGGGGACTGATGTTGTAAGTGAAAGAGCTTCCAGACCCAGTGGAAAGGCAGCCCCCATATGGCAGGACTTAGAGGGAGCTGCTTTGGCAGGATGCTGCCATTTCAGTGATCGCAGACCAAACAGAGGCCTCCAGATGCAACCCTGAGACTGGGATGCCGCCAAGATGGGGCCACTTCCAAGCTGCAGACCCCAGACTATCTCCTGGCCTCCTCAAGCAGAGATCAATTGACAGGGACCTAGAGACCGTCTTCCCAACTGCTAGGCATGGATCCAAGATGGGACTGCTCCATGGTGCAGTTTTCACCATAGTCCACAGGGAAGTAAGAAAAATAATAACAAAGTTGAGGTTTTGGGGGGTTTTTTTGTTTTTTGTTTGTTTGGGGTTTTTTTGCCGTACACGGACCTCTCACTGTTGTGGTCTCTCCCATTGCGGAGCACAGGCTCCGGACACGCAGGCTCAGCGACCATGGCCCACGGGCCCAGCTGCTCCGCGGCATGCAGAATCTTCCCGGACCGGGGCACAAACCCGTGTCCCCTGCATTGGCAGGCAGACTCTCAACCACTGCGCCACCAAGGAAGTCCAGAGGTTTGTTTTTTTTAACAGCTAAAATAATTCAAAGAGTTGTTTTAAATTTCATATTCTTATAAATGATATCATTCCTTCTCTCTTTAGCTGGTATGGAAATGTCTTTTCTTTAACAAGAGCTGGTAAGAGTAGGCAGTAGGGTTTTATGAAAACATTTATTTAATGTCCTAACTTGAAACTCCACCCCACACATTAAAAGATATTATGGATCCATAGATTCCCAAAGGCTGGGAACACATGATCGAGTGACGGGTCAAAGTGCCCATGTTCAGCTGGGGAAGCTGAGATTCTGAGACTTAAAGCAAGTCCAGGAAAGTTGATTGAAAACTCTGTCTTCACACAGCCCTACTGCTTTTCTCCAGCCTCACCACGTGGTAACGCAGCCGTGGTGTGAGCGGTGGTGGCCTCCTCCACACATGTCAGCCCCACCAGGCACTCTGGCAGCATAACAGAAATGTCTTCACACGCATAAGACTCAGGCCATGTCCCTTCCGGCTCTCTTTTTCCTTTGACTTCTCCAGGATTCAGGTGACATGCACATCTTTTTCTCCCATTTTTAAGATCCATGTTTTACTGCCTAAGAAGATGGACCCAATATTTGAAGTTGGGCAGGCTTGGCCTGGCCACTTACCAGTAGTAACTTGTCGTTGGCACGTGATCTAACCTCTCTGATTCCCCAGTTTCCCAATTATTTACTCGCTCTCCACCAGACCAAAGCCCCATACAGGCAGGGACCATGTCAGTCGTGTTTACGGTTGTATCTGCAGCACCTCAAACAGGGTCTGGCATATACTTACTTAGCACCTAGAAAATATGTGATCAATGAATCTCATTCTGTAAGGATTTAAAGGATGCAAACTCCATTTCTTTATCAGTGGGATGTGGGTGGTAATGATACCTCCCACTTAAGATTCTAGTAAGGCTTTGTAAAATCATGGCCAAAGACATAATTGCAAACTGTCAGTTCCTGGTCATCCAGACACCAGGGACAGTGAAAGGGACAGTTTCAACCTGACCAGGGAATAAGATTTTCCATGACCCAGTCCTGGGAGGCATCAGCTGGGTAGTAGAATTCATGGAAATCCAGAAAGGCCTAGGGCTGGCCTTACAGAGGCTCTCAGAGTGGTTCTCCCAGAGAATAAATTAAAGGGCACGGACTGAGCACATCCTGGCTCTCTCCCAGACCCGAGCTGCCTTACACAGGTGTCTTTCCTATCAGGAGACACTCTCACAAAGTTGGTATTTGTGTCACACAGGGAGATTTCAACATGCTGTATTTGGAAACATGAATGTGTAATGTCTCCCTGGAAATCTATACCTTCTCAGTGAAAGATATAAGTTCAGTCCAAGACAGACATGTTTAATTAGTGAGCAAACTTGACATTTCCAGTGTTTGGACTAGACAGAAGAAAAGTCAAGAGCAAACCAAGATCTTTTCTTCATCCCCTCCCCGCAGCTTGCTGACAGAAAATAATTTATTGGGTTTGAAGAAAAATGAATGTCTTTACAACAACAAGAAAGAAAAGGCCAGAAGATCCAAGAATGGATATTAAATAATTGTCACCACTACATATGCATCTCCCCTACCTTCATTCCTGCCCTCCTTGGATCCCTGCTTGATCCACATGGATATGTCACAGTGGCATATCTAGTCCCCCAGTCACTTGGGTGCCAGGCCCCAGAGGCGCATTTATGTCACAATCTCCCACATCTGAGATCTGTAATTCCAATTTTTTCATATCTAACAGACCTGAGTCCTTCTTGTCCTTCTCAAGCCCATGACTGATTGTGATAGCTTTCTAATTGGCCCTTTCCTTCCCCCTCTCCTCTGCCCCCTACCCCAAGCCAGTCTACACATGTCTGCCGGAGAGAGCTTTGTAGAGCATGCTTCTGTTTATAGCCCTCCTTTTTACCAAAATTGTCCGTAGTTCCTCATTTATTCAACCTTTCATGTGCCAGGCACTGGGCGTCAGTGGTGACTGAGGTTTCCTTAAGGTGAAGCCCAAACCTTTAAGCTGGTGTTTTGTCAGAGCCTGATATGCCCTTCTTGGTTTAACCCTTCCAGCACCCTCTGACCTTACATTCTAGACATGTCCACCATCTATTATTTCCCCCATGCTCTGTACATCCCCACCTTCAGATGCACCTTAGTTGAGAAACTTCTGTGCGCAGTGTTGGACACTTTCATCCACTTTTTCTTTTATTACCAGCACATTTTTTTACAATAATGCCAGGGTTCTTATTGATAATGCCTTTGTTTATACAGATTCCCCATCCACAATGCTTTTATCTCCTCAAGCTCCCTTATTCTTTAATGGCCAAGTTAAGGGTCATACTGATACTTCTGGCTTGTATTAATATAACCCATCTTTTCGTTATTACAGAACCCCCCTTGAAGTTCCTTTATACCACCTGAAACACTTTGCCATATATGACCGGTATTTCTAATGGCAGAAATTGACCTTTGAGGGAACATATCAATCAGAATCCAATAAGGAAAAAAAACACTCTGATATGTCGAACAGAGAGGACTTAATTGGTTATACAAGGGATGAAAGAACAGAGAAACCAGGCAGACAATGGCAAGCTAGCCAAAGATTAGCAATAGCGAGAAGCTGCTACCACCACTAGGCTGAGAAAACAATGGGAGGAGGCGGGGTTACTGGTCTCTGGGTCTCCAGTGACTCGGCAGAAGCTGGGAATGTGGTAGGTGATCCAGTGAGAGCCTGAGCTTCAGAGGAGACACAGCCCTTAGCAGGGATGTTGCTAGAGGCAGTGGAGGGGAGATAGCCAGGCTTTTCTCTTCCTCTGATCATCTGACTCCCCACCAGTGCTGCCTTTGCTGAGCCCCGGTGGAGGTCAGCTGGCCTGGGAACCTGGGTCACCCTGCAGGGCAGGGCAAGGGTGGATTAGCACAGCCCCAATCCAATACCCCTTACCTCTAAAACTAGCACACTTTATTAAAGTAACAGCATGACTCATTAACTCACTTCCAATATGAAACCTTACAGAACACTTCTAAGAAAATGCAGACACCTGGGTATAGCTTATTTCTCTCATTCGTCCTCTTTTACTAACAATTCTTCACTTAAATCCAGTCTCCTTGAATCTGCATGGAGAGAAGTCACTTTGACCTTTCCTAGGGAAAAGGCTCATGACGCATTTCTCACCAAGCTCAGCTCTTAGTTTCCTGGGGTGGCTTCCTTTGCCCTAGTGAGACGCAAGTTCATCATTCTCTGCTAATGTCCTTGACCTGAGACGCTTACATTCGCCTCCTGGTCCCTCCCCTGGTTCTAAGCTTTCAGGCCCCTCAAGGGATGAGAAAGTGCCCCACTACAGGCAGCAGAGAGTAAAATTAAGGCTCTAGGATCTCAGTTTTGTCTTCAAATCCACCTTCCCCTCCTTTCTGGTTATTAACCTTGAACTCTGACTTGACCTCTCTAAAGTCACAGCTTCCCCATCTGAAACATGTAGACAATGGTATCACCTGCCCCGTAAGGTTATCATGAGGACTAACTAAAATGAGTCATACAGAACACTTGGCACAGTGTCAAGGCTATGATGTGTTTAGTATCTGTGAACGATTACTTTTTTCTCTCAACAGCGACACATCATGAAAGATCATGGGTTGTGTTGGTGTGGCAGTCAGCTCTGGGTCCTCGACAACTTTGTTGTTGTTTTTTAAAACAAGTAAACAGTCTTCTGATAATCACATTTTATTTAACTAAGTCTAACCAATTTCCCATTCTTTGGAAACATAGTCTTGGAATGTCACAACTGGTAGAGACCAAAGATTGCTTAGCTTAACATCCTCTCTCACTACATGTAGAGGAGCTAAATCCCAGAGTGAGTAAATTATTCTTTGTGAAATATGTGCGTGTGTGTGTGTGTGTGTGTGTGTATGTGTGTGTATGTGTGTCCCAGAAGCAGAAG